>NC_138380.1:38502949-38567978 GCF_054177405.1 Leptonychotes weddellii | reverse complement strand
TCAGACCTGATAGAAATGGTTCAGAACGAGACCTGTAATACTTTAGTCCTGTTCTCCTGACATGTTAATTTGTTCATCAATTTGTGTAAAGGAAAAAAAGAAAGAAAGAAATAAGAAAAATTTTTAAAAATGTAAGTGGGGAAAGAAAATATGGTGTAGATTTTTGTGCACAAATAATAAAAGGATGGTTTTATGAACAGGAAAAAATTATATGCAAGCACAAAACACTTGTTACCTACAAAAAAGGGGCTTTGTTTTTCTTTTTCCTTCATTAAACCTTTTGTTGCTATGGAAATTTCTTTGTGTTGAGGTTTTCAGTACTTGTTCAAAAACTTAAAAATATTTACTGATTATCATGCTCCAGAATTTGCATTTATTTTTAATATTTTTTTAGGAGATTGGGTTTTAAATACTGTGTTTTTTGAAATCAGGATTATTGTTTGACCATTTTGTTACTTACATTTCTCCATTACTTGCTCCAGCAAGCCTTATCTCCCGCATAATGGCCACTTTCTGAAGGGGTCCTAAACAAGCCTCAAGAAAAACCAGCCCAAATAACTTTATGATCCCATGCTCCAGCCCTGACATTTGCAAAATGCCATTGTTCTGATCTCAGTGCAGCAAAACAATGACACTGTTTCAATTGAGCTTTCCTTCTACTTGGAAGAGAAAAACACATAACAAATAATTTGGACAATTTCAGATAGATTGAAGTTCTATGAAGACAAGGAAACAGTGTAATAGTATAAAGAGGGACTCTGGGCAAGAGAAGAAAGCTTTTTAAGGGGTAGGCAGGGAAATTTCGTGAGAGGGCAACACCTGAGTAGAAGTTGACTGATAAAAATATTCCAGGGAGAACTCCCTATGAATATAAAAGCCCTAGAGCTGAAATGAGCCTGAACTGTGTTCCGGGAAGATCAGCACAGCCGTGATGGGGGGAGCACAGGGGAGCTTCAGGGAAGTAGTTCAAGATAACATGAACAAGATCACATTGGGCATGAATTTTATGCTGAACATAAAGGAAAACCATCAAAGAATTTTTAAATTGGGGAGCAAAACTTTCTTATTTATTTCACAAAATGTACTCTGGTACATAACAATGGATTCCAGAAGGAAGAGATATGCAAAACCAGGAAGGAGGTTATAGCAGTGGACCAAGCAACTGAGGAGAGAGAGTGAAAGAGGGTTAGCATTGGGTGTGATGAAAAGTGGTTAGTTAAGGGATACATTTCATAATGTTATGACATAGGACTGTGCTGAGGAACCAATGGATAATTTTTATTATTATTATTATTCAAGAAAAGATGAATTACATGAAATACATTTTCAAAATTAACAGGGATAATATTGTGATTTTTCCCCCTTTGTTTTTATTTCAATTCCAGTGTTAACATACACTGTGTTAACAGTGTTAACGTACAGCGTTATATTAGTTAGATGAATGGATAAAAATGACATCACACACACACACACACACACACACACACTGGAATATTATTCATCCATAAAAAGGGATTTTTTCCTTTTTGATTATTAACAGGTATTTAATATTAATTAATTCTTGCATTTCTAAAATTGTATCTCCTTGGTCTTGCTTTATTAATTCCTTTGAAGTACAATACATTTCCTTAGATTTCCTTAGATTTTTAAATTTATATGTATAATTGTGATTGACTTACAATTTTTATCTGTATAGGATTTTTAAAACAATATTTATGCATGCTTTAGAATTTAGAAACTTTCTGTTTTTATGCTCTGGATTAGAATATTTCATATGGCTTTAAATGATAAAGTTCCTTACTGGTTTGGTAGAATTCCCTTGTGAAACTATTTGAACCTGGTGCTTTTTGTTTAGAGGTAGCTCAATAACAACATTTTGAATTTCTTCTGTGGCAATTAGTCTGTTTAGGATTATTTCTACATTTTCTAGAGTCAATTTGCTAATTTATATTTTCTTAGAAATGTAACCACAGCAAAGGAAACTATCAATAAAAGTATTTTTATTTCCAGGTATATTATTCTGATTTCTAAGTATTATCATAATTTTCCAGGAATACTTGTTTTGACTTTTTTCCTATTTCAATATTTAATTTCTAGTTTTGTTGTGACCAGAGAATATTGTCTGTAACTTTCTACTTTGGGGACTTAACTGATGTTTCATCTGTGGTCTAATACACGGTCAGTTTTTATGACTGTTTCATGAACTCTGTCTTTTGGTTCAGATTTCAACATGTGGTTAAAAATGGGTATTTCTTTTTTGTATATGAATCTGCCATGTTTTTTACTTTATGGAAAATATATATATATATATATATATATATATATATATATATATCAGTTCTCCTAGCTACACTTGTGAGTACATTCCCATTCTCTAAAGAAGAGGGTCTGAGGTAAAGATAGAGTTGTCAGGTCCCTAAGGATACCAATTTGACTGTTCCATGGGGAAAAAAAGAAAAAGTGGAGGGCACATAGCGGATATGTTTACCTAGATCTAAAAATATGTATGCCAAGTCCAGACTTACATGATCAGATGTGTTCCTATATTGGATACTACTCTTAAAACTACTGTATCTTCAAACCTTAGCACACTATTCAGTTTTATAAAAAAATATAAGGACTCTTTCTATGCACTATATAGAAATATCTCCATGAGAAATGTGGTGAAGAAAGCTAGGTGAAATACAATGTATATAATATGTGTAAAAAAAGGAAGGGAAGAGAAAGAATTTCTATTTGTAATAACTTGTATAAGCATAATGAAATTCTGAAATGACCGTCTGAAACTTTGGAAATTGATGTGAAAGTGGGGAGAAATGCGTAGCAGAAATACTTTTTCATTATTTACTTTTATAAAAATTTTAAGCTATATGAAAGTTGTACCTGATCAAAAATTTAATCAATGCATTAAAATCTATCATAAAGGACTAATAAGTCCACAAAAAATGCATCTAAGTATCCCGGGATCCAAAGAACCCCAATTTGAGAAATTCTTGTTTTTCAAGTTTGTTTTTTATAGCAATACATGGACATGAAAAATATTCACAGAGTACAAAATTGAAAGTTAACTTTCCATCATGTTGTCAGAAATATCTCTGTGCATAATTACCAGCTTTCTGGGTGTGTGTTTGTGTATGTGCTTGTGCATACATTGTATATGGGTACCTGAACATTTTATGGGTTGGAATTGACAACACTTGCAATTCTTTTCATAATTTTCAGTCTCTGCTGGATTTCTACTTCTAAGTAAACTTTAGTAATTTGTGTTTTCAAAACATATTATCACTTTAATCTGAATTTTCAAATTTGCTTTATAGATTTCTTTGTAATAGACTCCTATTATCTTTTTAAAGCCCTGTGCATGACAATATATCTATTTCTTTTTTTATCTCCATCCTGGTATATTACTGCTTTATCTTCTTTTAGCTTAATAATCAACAAGCTTCCTTAAAGTGCATTTTCTTTTTTTTTTTTTAAAGATTTTATTTATTTATATGACAGAGAGAGACAGCGAGGACAGGAACACAAGCAGGGGGAGTGGGAGAGGGAGAAGCAGGCTTCCCGCTGAGCAGGGAGAGCCCGATGTGGGACTCGATCCCAGGACCCTGGGATCATGACCTGAGCCGAAGGCAGACGCTTAACGACTGAGCCACCCAGGCGCCCTAAAGTGCATTTTCATAGCAGTATTTTCAATAATACAGCTGCTACATAAATTTGCCAATTCTACTCTTTGTTTCTATTTTCTAATTTATTAATATCTACCATATCATGTATTATTTATTTTTCCTTTCCTTAAATTTAATTGGTTGTTAGTTTCTTGAGTTCAGACTTGATTTGTTTTTATTTCCAATTATAATTTTATCATCATTAAAACATATGAATTAATTTTTGATGACATTTTATTATATTGTATCATCGCTTGCTTAAGAGAACAACTTTAAATTTTCCATATGGTTAAAATATTGGCCTAATTGTATTGTGGTCAAATGATAACTTTATGTTTTGACTTTGAAGAAACTACCAAGGTTTTCTTTGTGGCCTACAAAATAATTAATAGGATTCACTCTCTGCTTATAGGATAAGATCTTTGATATAAATATATACTAAATGAAGCCTTACAATTATAATTTTTAATAATTTTGCCTAATATTTCCTATTTGATTTTTCACAGCCTGGACAATGTCTTTAAGAATTTAAACTCTAATCATTTTTTTAAAAGATTTTACTTATTTATTTGAGAGAAAGTGAAAGAGAGAGAGAGCAAGCATGAGCAGGGGGCAGGATCAGAGGGAGAGGGAGGAGCAGACTCTCCACTGTGCAGGGAGCCCGACGTGGAACTCAATCCCAGGACCCCGGGATCATGACCTGAGCCAAAGGCAGATGCTTAACAAACTGAGCCAGCCAGGCTCCCTGAATTCTAATTATTATTTTATTAATTTATATTTTGAGACAAAGAGAAATTTCCATACTATTTAAACCATTAGATGAAAGCAACTGCTCTCTTAAGAACTTGATCTCAGTGAGAACAAGCAGTACCTTAACATGGGGACAGATCATCAGATGACTCAAGGATAGAGAACACTACTTTGATATTGATTATGTTCTCTCTTATGTATTCCTTATTTTTTTTTTAAGATTTTCTTTATTTATTTGACAGAGAGACACAGCTTGAGAGGGAACACAGGCAGGGGGGAGTGGGAGAGGGAGAAGCAGGTCTCCCGCAGAGCAGGGAGCTGGATGTGGGGCTCCATGCCAGGACCCTGGGATCATGACCTGAGCCGAAGGCAGACGCTTAATGACTAAGCCACCCAGGCGCCCCGTATTCCTTATTTTTTATCAAATTTTACCATCCAACTATGTATCTACCAAAAAAAGATTTCTATGCTTTCACATATGATTAACTTATTTCAAACAATTATCAATAAAATATAATCCCAACACAAGGAGAACCCTAAAATTGAACATTCTGGGAATTTACACTTGATTTTAACATGTTTGTATAAATGGCCACCACTCTTTCTTAACAAAGATTTTAAGAGGAATGCATATTCAGAATCACGAACTGAAATATACCGCAAATAGCACCTGCAATTTCAAAGCAACCAAAGCTTCATTTTGTGTATGGATATCAGTGAAAGGACAGATGGTTAACACACTCTTTCAACCACACTACCACTTACAGGGCATTATCTTTGACAATGACAGGCACTAATACAATCAATTTTACCTTTGCGTATTATGTGAATGTTCTCTTTGTCAAAAAACTAAACTTCAGTTGAAGCAACACGGAAAAAGTCAATTCTAGGTCCTTTTTAAAAAATCAAGTAAATGAAGAAAATGAATGGCTATTGTATTTTCAGGCCATGTAAGCATTGGCTTGTAGAAAAGATATTCTATATATCTGTTCAGGACTATTGCAGCTCTTGGTTTTTTGTTTTTTTTTAAAGATTTTATTTATTTATTTGACAGAGAGACAGACAGTGAGAGAGGGAACACAAGCAGGGGGAGTGGGAGAAGCAGGTTTCCCACCGAGCAGGGAGCCCGATGTGGGTCTCGATCCCAGGACCCTAGGATCATGACCTGAGCTGAAGGCAGACACTTAATGACTAAGCCACCCAGGCGCCCCTATTGGAGCCCTTGTTAAAATGGTTCTGTGATGATAAAGAACCAAGCCTGAAAAAGACTCTTCATAGAATTATAAGATGTTATATATAGTAGGAATACCAAAGATCATTTGAAATGTATCAGTTAAGTTCATTACAAGAAACAGATGGCATGTCTAAAATAGGATAATTCCAGCAGAGTTTTTAAAAGGCACTAATTGGCAAAGGCATGGGAAATATGTAGGGAAATGATGAAGGATGATGCAGTACCTTGGAGTTAGTAATAGTGAGATGCATTTAGTTCCCCCTAAGCCTGAATAAATAAGGGGACTTGCATGTTAAAGAAGGCTTATATGGAGACTACCAACTTGGGAAGTGTTATGAACTCAACTGATGGACATGGCCAGCTTAATAATAGTACAGGGAGGGAGCTAAGAAAATAAACACCTAACCTACCTCTCTTCCCTTTTCCAATCTCCTGCTAGGGCTCCCCATAGGCCTAACCCAACTGGGAATCAGAAAGCCAAGGGATCTATACATGTTATTTATAAAAGTCAACCTCCTAGGAAAAAGAGCCAAGTGCAGAAGCCAAAGGCATACCTAGAAAGGTCAACAAAAGATGTACAACACATGACCCAGTGATCTAAACTTTTAGATGAATACTTTGAGCCTAGTTGAGGAAGTGACTTGCTCAGGTTCAACAAGCAAGTTAAAATCAGAACTAAAACCAGAGACTCCCAATCTAGTTCCCATTTCATGGTAGTCAGCTGTGTCCTACTTGCAAAATATCTTGCTTTGGGGAAACTGTCGTGATCGGAAAGGCTCTGACGAGGCTCCTGTATCAAAAAGACAAAGTAAGTACATGTAGCCTTTTCTCCCTTCATTCTGGTGTTCAATCACTGTGTTACAAACCACCCCCAAAATTACAGCACTGAATGGCAACAATTTTATCATGCTTATGGATTCTGTGAGTCAGAAATTTGGACATGAAGCAGCAGAAGTGACTTTTTTCTGATGCACAATATTTGGGGGCTATCCAGGAAGTCTTGAATAACTGCTTAATAATGAAATGGCTGAATGGCTGGTATCATCTGAGGACTTCCTCATTAATGTGTCTACTATCGAGGCTGGTATGACTAGGAGGCCAGGCTAGCTGGGACTAATGAGCAGAGCGTCTATACATGATCTCTCCATGAGGCTTGGGTTTCTCAGTGCAGGCAGACAGATTCTAAGTGGGAGAGTCCTGAAAGGAGCATCTAAAGAGCAAGTTTTCCAAGAAACCAAAGCAAAAGCAGCCTTGCTTCTTGTGAACTAGCCTTGTAACTTACACTCTGTCTGTTAGGCGAAATTCTTTGGGTTACGAATGAGTGACTAAGGCCAGGTCATATTCAAAGGGAAGGGAATTACATACCAACTCTTGATGGGAGAGTAGCAAGATCACCGTGCAGAAGAGCATGTGGGCTAGGAGATATTGTTGTGGATGCTGTAGGAAAATATAATTTTCCTCATCTTCCAAAGACAACATTTAAATAAAAGCAAAGAAATTTAAAAGTATGAGTTGATAATTGAATAAGAGACTAGAGTTAGGAGTCATCTGAGGAAAGAAACACCAAAAAATTTTTGGTAGAAAGAAACGGAATAGAAGAGCCATAACTGATGGCGTAGAGTACATAAGCCCACATCTAGTAAATGCAGAGAAGACAAACCCACAAAGATGCTATTCTGTCTCTAGAAGTACAGAGAAGCACAGGACTCGGAAATGCCAGGTAAAAACAGGAGTGTGGGCTGTGCAAATGGGGATATTAACTTTCTGAGCATGTAATTGTCAATACTCCTGTCAGGCTGTATAGAAAAATTCATGTAAACTAGTCATTTATGTGTCTGATCTTTAAAAAAAAAAAATCATGTTTTTGCCTCAGGAAATCGAGCAGCTACAGAACAAAGACACTAAAATTCTGGCAGTTAGCTCCCCACCCAATTACCTAAAACAAACTCTTTCAGAAAATATTGGAGTAAGGAACATTTCTCAATTTACTTGAAGGAGCTAACATGAATCTGACACTAAAACAAAGGAATAATATTACAACAAAAAAAGATTGAAGATCAACATCCTCAAGGAACATGGATACAAAAGTTCTAAATCTAACTAGGAAATCTAACTTAGAAGTATATAAAGAATATAATACACCATGAAGAACTGGGGTCTATCTCAGGAAAGCTAAGTAGGTTCAGTTATTTTAAAACTCAATTGATACAATTCCTATAATAAACAGAATAAAGGAAAAAATCATGATATCTCAATACCTATAGAAAAAGCACTTGATAAAACCTAACATCCTTCATGATAAAGACTTCAGCAAACTACTTATAGAATAAAACTTTCTCGGGGTGCCTGGTGGCTCAGTCAATTAAGTGTCCAACTCTTGATTTTGGCTGAGTTCATGATCTCTGGGTTGTGAGATCAAGCCCTGCATTGGGCTTCACATTGGGCATGGAACCTGCTTAAGATTCTCTCTCTCCCTCTCCCTTTGCCCCTCCCAACCTCCCCTCTAAAAAAAAATAAAGAAAATAAATAAAACTTTCTCAATTACAATAAAAAGAATCTATAAAAAAAAAACCTCCAGAAAATACCATGCTTTTTATGTTGGAAGACTGAACATTTTACCCATAAGATTGGAAGGAAGGGAAGTAGGTCTATTTTCAGCAGTCTTACACAAGATTGTACTGAAATTTCCCCACAAAATCTCTAGGCGCCAGAGTCTTCCCTGATGAATCCCTACAAACATTTAAAAAAATAACACAAACTCTTCCAAAAAATTGAAGATGTCTCATTCTCTAAGTCCAGCCTTCCTCTAATACCAAAACCAAACACAGAAAAAGAAAATTACAGGCTAACATCAATCATAAGCACAGATGTAAGAAAGTCATTTAAAAATTAGAAAATTGAATCCAAGAATATATAAATATGATAATACATCATAATCTAGTCAGTTTTGTTCCAGGAATACAAGATTGGTTTAACATTTGAAAACCCATTAATGTAATGCACTGTGTTAAAAGAATAAAAAAAGAAAAAAATATTATCATCTTGATAGATACAGAAAAAGCATTATACAAAAGTCAACATCCATTCCTGATTAAAACTCTCAGCAAAGTGGAAATGGAAGGGAATCTCTTCAACCTTATTAAGAGCATCTATGAAAAACCTCAACTAATATCACACTTTATGGTGAAAAACTGAGTATTTCCCCCCAAAGATTATTAACAACAAAAAAGGATTCCATTATCAGCACTTCTATTTAATATTGCATTGGAGGTTTTAGTGCAAGAAAATGATGTAAAAGTCATCCAGATTGGAAAGAAAGAAGTAAAGCTGTCTTATTTGTAGAAGATGTTGATCTACAAAGAAAATCCTATGGAATCTATAATAAAAAGCTACTAGAATCAATAAGAAATTTCAGCAAGGTTGCAGAATATAAGAACTATATCAGAAATCAATTTTATTCCTAAATCCTACCAATGAATTATCAGAAAGTTGAATTAAAATAATACCATTTAACAACAGCATCAACACATAAAGTTCTTAGGGACACACACATGACAAAAATTGTGAAAGATAGGTTTGCAGAAAAACCACAAAATATTGCTTAGAGAAATTAAAGCAGACCTTAACACATGGAGAGAGATGCCATGTTCACAGATCAGAACACCCAATATTTTTAAGATGTCATTTCTCCAAATCAATCTATATTTTTACTGCAATCCCACTCAAAATCCCAATAAGAACTCTGTAGAGATTCACAAGCTGAATATGAAATTCGCTTGGAAATGCAAAGCAAGGACATAGAACATCTCTACAACTTTTAAAAGAACAAAGTTGGAGAACAGATGTTCAATGTCATTAGTCATTAGGGAAATGCAAATTAAAATCATAATTATATACCACTAAATACTTACTAGAATGACTGAAATTAAAAAGACTCAATATATCAAGCCTTGGCAAGAATGTGAAGGAGCTGGAACTCTCATTCCACTCCTAGGTGTTTTCCTAAAAGAAAAGAAAGTATATACTCATGCAAAGACTTTTATGAGTGTATACAATAGCTTTATTTGTAATAGTCCAAACTGAAAACAACCCAAATATCCATGAGAAGTGAACAGTAAACAAAATGCAGTATATTCATATAATAGAATACTACTAACCAGTAAAGCAGAATGAATTATTGATACACACAATAACACAAATGAATCTTAAAATAATTAACTTGAATGAAATAAACACAAAAATTTTTCATGCCTTATGATTCTATTTATATAAGGTTGTAGAAAATGAAAACTAATCTATAATAACAGAAATAGATCAATGGTTTCCTGAGGAAGGGAGTTGCCTGAAGATATGTATTCCAAGAGGGCACAAAGAAACTTTTGGGGTAACAGGTATATTACCTACATTGTAGTGATGATTTTTTGGGTGCATGAATTGTCAAAACTTATCAATATGCACACTTGAAATATGTACAGTTTATTGTATGACAATACTACCTCAATAAATTTGCTTTAAAAAAATTATTAGCAACTGAATAGGCAATGAAACCCAGGGAGAAAATATTCCAAATACGTATATCTGAGAAAGGATTTGTAACCAGAATATATTTAGCTTAAAAATCTCATACCTTCTAAAAGGAAAAAAAAAGCTTAAAAAATTTTTAAATAGGCAAAAATTTAACAAAAGAAGATACCTAAATGGCTAATGCTAAGCACATAAAAAAGATGCTCTATTTCATCACCCCAGAAATGCAAATTAAAACCACAGGCGATCTGACTGTATACCTACTATAATGACTACACTAAAAACACTGAAGATCCAAGGTTAGCAAAGACATAAAGATACCTGAGATCTCCCACATTGCTGGTGGGAGTGTAAAATGATAATAATATTGCGAAAGTGTCTGGAAGTTTCTAAAAAAGTTATCTTTACATCTACCTTATGACTGGGCAATTCACTCCTAGGAATTTTCTTTTTTTTTCTTTTTTAAAGATTTTATTTATTTATTTTACAGAGAGAGACACAGTGAGAGAGGGAACATAAGCAGGGGGGGTGGGTGGGAGAGGGAGAAGCAGGCTTCCCGCGGAGCAGGGAGCCCAATGCGATGCAGGGCTTGATCCCAGGACCTTGGGATCATGACCTGAGCTGAAGGCAGTCGCTTAACGACTGAGCCACCCAGGCGCCCCTCTCCTAGGAATTTTCTTAAAAGAGATAAAAACGTCTGTGCACAAAAAGTCTTTTTATAAGAACGTTCCTAGCAGGGTTTTTGTTGTTGCTCTTGTTTTACATAAAACATTTCGAAGTTTATTTTCTAAACATGAACATAGGCAGAGTTGGGATATTTGAGAAAATTTGAAAATTTTCCTTGTTCAGTTTTCTTTTTTAAAATTGAGATATAATTGATATACACCCTTATATTCATTTCAGGTGTACAACATAATGATTTGATATTTGTATATATCATGAAATGATCACCACAATACGTCGAGTTAACATCCATCAACACACATTACTTTTTTTTCTTGTGATGAGAACTTTTAAGATCTATTCTTTTAGCAACTTTCAAATAAGCAATACACTATTATCAACCATGGGCACCATGCTGCACATTACAGCTTCATGACTTGTTTTATATCTGGAAGTTTGTGCCTTTTGACCTTCTTCACCCGTTTTACCCAACCCACTCCCACTCCCTCCTCTGGCAACTACCAATCTGCTCTATGTATGAAGTCAGGCTTTTCTTTCTTTCTTTCTTTCTTTCTTTCTTTCTTTCTTTCTTTCTTTCTTTCTTTCTTCCTTCCTTCCTTCCTTCCTTCCTTTCTTTCTTCCTTTCTATCGTTCTTCCTTCCTTTCTTCTTTCTTTCTTTTTTTGTTAGATTCAACATATAAACGTCATCACATAGTACTTGTCTTTGTCTGACTTATTTCACTGACCATAATGCCCTCAAGGTCCATCTATATTGTTGTAAATGGCAAGAGTTTCTGCTTCTTATGGCTGAATAATAAAATAGTAGAATATTATTTTAATTCACAATATTCCAGAATTGGAAACAACCCAAATGCCTATCTGTAGGAAACTAAATAAACCAATTGAAATATATTCATACAATGACATATTACTCAACAAGGGTTCCTCAGTGGCTCAGTTGGTTAAGCCTCAGACTTGATTTCAGCTCAGGTCATGATCTCAGGGTCAAGAGATCGAGACCTGCGTCGGGCTCCATGCTGTGAGTGGAGCCTACTTTCTCTCTCCCTTTCCCTCTGCCCCTCCCTCCACTCACACTCTCTAAATAAATAAATAAATAAAATCTTTAAAAAAAGAAATATCACTCAACAATAAACAGAAATATACTACTGAAATATGCAATAATCATGAATGAATCTCGAAAACATGCTTTGCAAAAGGAGCTAGGTATAGGAGTACATTCTGTGTGATTTCATTTAAATAAGGTACTATAATAAGCAAAACTCTTCCATGGTGTTAGAAATCAAAAAGTGGCTGCTTGTAGCAAGTGTGGGCAGGGGTTGACCCCGGAACTTTGTGGGGGACAGACATACATATTCTATATCTTGTTTTGGGTAGTGTTGTGTGAGTGTATATTAGTTAAAGTTCACCGAGCTGTATGTAAATAGACCTTAGTTGAAATAAAGAAGAACAACCAGTGGGGCGCCTGGGTGGCTCAGTCGGTTGAGCGGCTGCCTTCGGCTCGGGTCGTGATCCCAGAGTCCTGGGATCGAGCCCCACATCGGGCTCCCTGCTCAGTGGAGAGCCTGCTTCTCCCTCTCCCTCTGCCTGCCTCTCTGCCTACTTGTGCTTTCTCTCTCTCTCCGTCAAATAAATAAATAAAATCTTTAAAAAAAAAAAAAAAAAGAACAACCAGTGAGTTAATTTCCAAATAATAATGCAAAAGAATATCCCGAGAGGAAATGTGTCTCTAGGTAGTGTCTTTAGATAAAATAGCCCAGTGACAACCCAAAACAATGGATTCCAACCCCAGCCAAACTATCATTCAAACAAACAGACAAAAAGCTCTTTCACATATGAAGTGACTCAAAAATGCTTTTCTTCCCCCATTCATAATTGGGGAGTTGGTTGAAAATATTCTCTAACAAAATAAGAGAATAATTAAGAAAGAGGAAGACATGGTATCTTTAAAAACAGTGAATCCAAAATTGGAAAGTAATAAAAGAAAGCTTTCAAAGTAACAGTTTTATGGATGTATAGAGAGCAATTTATACAGATTGGGGGATGAGAAGGAAGAATTTCAAGAGGGAGTTGTTTGGGAAAGAGGCGGCTTCTTGATATGTGTAATTTAGAACAACTTAAGGGGTGATAAATGTTAATTGTGTATGAAAAAAATTAAAGCAAACAATCTCACAAGTTTTAAGGAATATAGCCCCTTACATGCCCAAATAAAGAAATACAGAATGGAAACATTCTGGTAGAAAGCATGGTATTCATTTAAATATAGATTAAACAGTAAATAACTGTAATAGTTCCTAATGTCACTTTATTTTATTTTATTTTTTTTAAAGGACAAGGAGCACAAGTCGGGGAGAGGGGTAGAGGGAGAGGGAGAGAGACAGAGAGAGAATCTGAAGCAGGCTCCACACTCAGCACAGAGCCAGATGCAAAGGCTCGATCTCACAACCCTGATATCGTGACCTGAGCCAAAATCAGGAGTCCAAGGCTTAACCTACTGAGCCACCCAGGCGCCCCCCTAATGTCACTTTAAATAATTTTCCCTTGCTTTTAGAAGAATCTTCTAGAATCTACTCTTTCTTTTATTAAAAATAAATAACTGAAATTCAGCAAATGTTTCAGCTTCAAATCAGCTTGTTTTCCTTCTGTTTAATTCATGTAAAAATTAAATGTAATACCTTCTTACCAAAAATATTATATTATGTAAAGTATCATCCCATTGTTATGAAAACTATTTCTCAGACTATTTACTTAACCATAGACCCTTCCTCATGTATATATGCACAGAGAACTGCCGGGAATTACGCTTAACTGATGTTCCTTGTATGAACTCAGTGGTAGAATTTGGGTGACTTTTTTTTTTTTTAATTCTCATCCTTATACATTTTTATAATGATTGAATTTTCACAGTGAGAATATATCATTTCTATAAAGACAATGAAGAAGACAGCTTTGATAAAGGAATCTTCACAAAAGTGTGGTAATGTATTACAGCCTAAGGCTACATGGGGTGCTGTCATTTTAGCAGGAAAAATTCAGAAGCCAAGGTGCACATGGGAGCTGGCTAGCTGCTCACCTCTCTTTACCTCTGTACCTCAAAGGCTTGGCAGTTGCCCTTGCAGCGATGGCCTCTTCTCCCCCTTATCCCTCATGCCCTTCCTTGGAGCAAATTGTCAAGACCACAAAACACTATAGCCAAGGTACTTGGTGCAACCAAACAACTGCTTAGTTGTTCTCAATTCCAACAAAATTCAAAGAGATATGGGTGTAAGGCAGAAGAGCAGAAGCATAGGGACCTCTGTCAGTTATCATCTTAACAGGGATTTGGTAAGAATAAGAATCAAGTTTTGGATAATCACTTGGGAAGGTCAAGTCCAAGAAAGGATGGAAGAACTGCAGACAAGGAGGGTAATGATGTCAGGTGCTCATTCACTCAGTGCATTCCATCCTTATCTATCAACTGGTAGTTTTTGAGCACCTGACACTGTGTCTACTGTTGGGTATATAGAGTAAACAGGGTAGACCTGTTTCTTGCTCCCTTCTCACTTCATTTTAGTGGGAAAGAGAGAAAAGAATCAAGTAAATAATTGAAGATTGTGGTCAGTGCTCTAAAGGAAACAAGCAGCAGTTGTGATTAAACTGGGTGATTAACATAACATAATAAAAAAAATAACAGGGGGCACCTGGGTGGCTCAGTCGGTTAAGCATCAGCCTTTGGCTCAGGTCATGATCCCATGGGCCTGGGATCGAGCCTGCTTTGGGCTCTCTGCTCAGCGGAGAACCTGTTTCTCCTTCTCCCTCTCCCCACCACTCAGCCTCCTTGTGTTCTCTCTCTCTGTCAAATAAATAAATAAAATCTTAAAAAAAAAAATCACAGGGTGAACAGAGAAGGTCTGTCTGGGAAGAGGTAATCATTAGATGTGATGGAGTCAAGTGCTTTCCTTGCAAAAAGTGCAGAGACTCGAAGGTAGGAAAAGGGGTTTGGTGAACTCGAGGACCTGACACAAGTGAGGAAGGGGGCCAGTGACCACCTAGACCAGCAGCAGCACCCAGAGGCAATTTGTGAGCTGCACCATTTTGCAAAGGAGGCCTCAAGTTCTAGCTTCAACGCTATCTTAGGGGACATGTCCTCAGAGGTTGCTGTAGTGGGTTCAATGATGATCCTTCAAAAGATATGTCCACCATATCCTGTGAATGTGACCTTATTGGGCATAAAAAGGTCTTTGCAGATATAATCAAGCTAAGGATCTCCAGATAAAACCATCCTGGATTAGGATGGGCCCAAACCCCATGACCAACATCCTCATTCTGACAAGAGGAAAGATAAGAGGAAAAGGCACAGAGAAGACCATGAGGTTGGAAGGAAATATGCATATGCTGCTCTTAGCCACAGAAGGCCTAGAACCACCAGAAGCTGGAAGAATAAAGGAGGATGCCCCTTTATAGCTTTCAGAGGGAGCATGACCCTGCTGACACCTTGATTTTGGACTCTGACATCCAAATCTATGAGAAGATAAATTTGTGTTGTTTTAAGCCACCCAGTTTGTGGTCATTTGTCATAATCCCCCTATAAAACTAATATGGTTGCCAAGGTTTTCACCTGTTTTCCCTTCTTTCTCAGAATGATAAGAGGGAAACAGACAAGGTTTCCTAGAACCTGAGGTTTGGCTTGACCCACCCACCCATCACAAGGGCACTAGCTTTGTCCCAAAGGCACAGCCCAAGGCTGCTTAACCTGGTTTATCAAACCCTCTTGCCCAGTGTATTTCAAAGAGATGCAGTTGTCTCTGGCTATTGTAGATGTTTGGCTCTTGAGATGCTGTACTGTTCTGAGATCCTGATATTCCCTTTTGGCCATCATGTAAACAATCTATATTAAATCTCTCAGGAAAATGGGTTTTCCTTCTGCATTGATGTATTTTGTTTTATACATCTTCCCATCTCCTGTGGGGGGATGTCCATCTTTGACTTTAGACGTGTCCAAGTCAGTCTCACCTCAGGAAGAAGGATTCCAACTTTAGGATCTGAAAGCAGAGTTTTCAACTCCAATTCTATGAAGTGGCATCTACCTCTCCAAAAGAAAAGAAATCACTTTTAATGCTTCCATGCGCCATTCTACCTAAAATCTTCTTATTCCAGCTGGCTGGCTTTCGAGAGCTCTGTTCTTCTCTGGGAACCCACCAAGGAGTGCTTCCCATTGCAGAGACATACAAGGGGCCTCAGGCACAGTTTCTCAGCCCCTCCCCGCCAAGGCGGTCAGGAGTCACTTGGTGGCAGAACAGCCTTCTGTGGAACACAGCGAAAGACAGAGGTGTAGAAAGTCCTCTCTTCTAGTAGTGGTGGGAGGAGGTTAGTCTGCCTAGTAAGACACTGTCTGCCTGGCTGGAAGGAGGAGTCTGTCACCATGAATGAGGCTGCACACAGAGCCAAGAGTGGTTCTATCCTAGGTAAAGAAGGGGTGGGGCAGAACATCACAGGATGTAGCCTGGGCTCTAAAGCCCCGACTCCAAGAGGGAGGGAGCGAGAGCAAGAGAAGTGAGGTGACTGTAGGCAGAGAGGATGTCACAGACAGAAGGCGGAGGAAGGCTGTCTTCACAGCCCAGTCCTCAGTGCCAGCCTCTGTGTCATGGTGGTAAGCCAGCTAGATTCCAGGCACCGGAGCCAAAGCCAAGAGAAGCCTAAAGTCTTTGTATCCTTTTCACCTGGGCTATTGGTCTATATGTCAATGTCAGGGTCTTGCTCACCCACCTTCTCTGTATGTTGAACCTTAACCAGACCAAATGTTAGAACCGTAAACAGAAAGTCACCTTTAAGACAATACAGTAAGATGTAAGCTCACCTAACTGTCCTCTGAAGTTTTTGGACCCAGCTGTAGTTGGTAACATAGAACACCACCAATCCAAACCCCATCAGAGAGAGTACTCTAAATTTCTTCCCTTCCCTTCACCTTTTAAGAAGTTCCCAAACCTGGCTGCTCATCAGAATAACCTGGGAGAGCTTTTTAAATTACAGATGACCAAGCCTTACCTTTACTTGAATACCTGTGAGTAGGACCTAGAAATACACATTTTGAACACACAGTCCCCCCATGTTCTGATATGAATTGTCCAAGGGGAACTGGGTTTTGGGAATACCTGGTATATTCTACTGCAGTGGCCTTGGGACGGAGACCTTGTATCAGTCCTGTTTCCACACCCACCCTTGGCCCAGTGCGTAGAACATGGGAGACCCCACAAGTGCTTTTTGGCCTGAACTGAACTAATAAACACATATCCAAAGGACAGACAGGATGCTGTGGGGAACACCTGCAAGAATCAGTCACACCAACCACAGGACATTTAAGTGGAATATCAAAAGATACACAGAAGAATAGCAGGCAAACTGGTGGGGGCGGGGGGGGATGATAAAGAACTTCTTCAACAAGAAGTGTTTTCCAAAAAGGGATGTGGAAGAAGGTGGAGCACCTGAGTCTGGGGGTGGGCTCTGGGGGAGACCCTGCCTGGCTCTTCCTCATTAAAAACTAAAATATGTGAGGCCGGCTCAGCCAGGAGGAACCCCTAGGTTCAGCCACAGAACTGACTGTGGGAGGCTTGTCACCCCTGTCTTTCTTTTTTTTTTTTTTAAGATTTTAATTATTTATTTGCCAGAGAGAGAGAGAGGGAGAGTACAAGCAGGGGGAGTGGCAGGCAGAGGGAGAAGCAGGCTCCTCACTGAGCAAGGAGCCGGATGTGGGAATCAATCCCAGGACCCTGAGATCATGACCTGAGCCAAAGGCAGATGCTTAACTATCTGAGCCACCCAGGCACCCCCATCCCTGTCTCTCTTTGAC
This sequence comes from Leptonychotes weddellii, assembly GCF_054177405.1. Classification (NCBI taxonomy): domain Eukaryota; kingdom Metazoa; phylum Chordata; class Mammalia; order Carnivora; family Phocidae; genus Leptonychotes; species Leptonychotes weddellii. The sequence goes on along the minus strand of NC_138380.1, from coordinate 38,550,297 downwards.
CTCTTCAACCCTCAGACTTCTCCAGTGCCATGTGGCCATGACACCTTCTAAGTGAAAAACCTGTTCTGTTCTTCCTCCCTCCCTCCCTCCCTCCCTACTTCCCTCCCCCTACCCTTCCTTCTGTCCTTTCTTCCTTCTTTCCTCTTTCTTTCTTTGTTTCTCTCTCTCTCTCTCTGGCTTTCACCCCTGTCCCCCTCACTTGTTGCCTGCCCTTTGCCCTGTGACTTTTCTCTCCTTCTCTCAAAGTCCCCGGGGTCAGTCCCCTGTCTCTCTAGACCTTCATGGTCCTCTTCTGTAAATCTCAGTTCTCCACAGAAGGGAAGGGAGGAAAGAGGAGAGAAGAGAGAAGAAAGAAAGGAAGAAGGGAGAGAAAGAGGACAGGAGGGCAGAGTTAACCTTTATCAGAATCCATTCTGGCCAAAGTGCTTTCCTATAGGGTATCTTGTTTAATCCCCATGATAAACTGGTGAGATTGCTATTATTAGCTCCACTTTATACATGCGCAAACCAGGTTAGTAAGTAACTCTTCTCATATTACATAAGGATTTGCTTCTGCTGCAGATGCCCGCTACACTGGTTTGCCTCAGGTAGACAATTTCAGTGATCAGCCCCAATTTTGTGGTAAGAGGCAGGTTCATATTTTCTTGTTACCAGCAGTAATTATTAAATGCTACTATTTCATTGCCTTAGAATGGAAGATTGCAAGAGCCACACTTCCAGGGATAGTTCCTTGTTGATAAATATACCCAAAGAAAAATTTGAAGGTGTTTCTCTATTCAGAAGCAATTACTGCTAAGGAGAGCAAATCCCCAGTAGAGTTTTGACTTACTTCCTGGTTTGAGAGCTTCACTCTGGCTGGAGTCAGAGTTCCAGTTAAATTCTTCAGAGAGCAGAGCATACAGGTTCCTACCATTTCAATCAGCTATACTTAACAGACTCTTTCAGAGACACGTTTCTCGTAATAAAGAGTCTCATTCTTCCAATTGCTTAGTACAAAATGGGGGCAGCAGGATGAGCCAAACAACATGTGATGTTGACTATGGGATGACAAGATAGGTCACGCAGCCTCTCTCCTGAGAGAATGAAGATGATAAAGAATAACCTCACACATCCTGTCCCTCATGATCACTGCACCCACCCCACCCCCAGATCTCCACTGCATCCTACCCATACTTCCAAAAGAGTGAGCCTCACATCCAACCACAACCATTGACTTAACTGCTTGTCTGACACATATCAAGCTCTCAGTAATTCTTCTTATTTTTCCTTTTGTATCAACCATAGAACTATATTTCCTAACCGCTTCATCTAGGTATGACGGTGTGGATAGTTACTGTGAAGAGAATGAAAGTGGTTTAGTTTCTGGCAGTTTCCCCATACTCTACCATTCTGTCAGCTGGAAACATATAATGATGAGGTCCCTGGGTGGGGGGTGTCCTCAAATCCCAAATAGGGGAGTGCTGCCTGTCATACAGGAAGCCTCAACTCAACCATAATATAAAGAAGAAATACACTTTTTTAATTGTATGTGGTGCCTATCTGTTGAGGTAGCCCAGCCTACTCCAACTCATAACAATAAGAAATTGGATTACAGGTTAAATTAGCAACAAGTAGTATTCTTTCATAAAAGAACAAGCCATCAGCTCCAAGGGACCCTGCCATGTTGCTGGAATTCTAACCCATAACTCTGTCAATCAACATTAGTTTGGCCCAGCTCACATGTCTAAACTGTGGGAAGTAGTTTAAATTTCACCCAAGTTCACAAAGAAACCATTAAAGGAATTAAGTTGGGAAATGATATGATTAGATTCCCATTTTAGAATGACCAATAGTGCAAGACCAAAAGCAGGGAGACTGGGTTGAGCATCATTGCTAGAATCTAGGGGTCTGGCGGTGTAGACAGAAAGTGGTAAGTGTACTGAAAATGTACCCAGAAGGGAGATTCTGTAAATAATGAGTAGTATGAACATTTAAGAGATGGGCAGAGACAAAAGAGCCTACTGAGGAGAAGGAAAGCATCTAGAGAACAGAAAAAAACCCACAGAAATGTTTTGCACGATGGAGGGAGATGTGGAGAGAGAATTTTCAGGGGTGGGTTATACGCAGAGCCAGATAATGCTGAAGGGCAAATGAGCTAAGTTCAAAAAAGTGCCCATCTGATTTAATAAACAAGAACCATACCATGGGGCAGTGAGGGCAGGGTGGGGCAGCTAACCCTCATTATTGTAGCCTGAGGAATGGGTGCAGCAGGAGGATATGGAGACAAAATATTTAGAAAACTCTTTGCTTGTGATGGAAGACGTAGGGAAGTAGTTAGATACAAACATGGGTTGAAGGAGGTTTTATGTTTGGGGGTTGTTTTATTTTAAATGTGAGAGGATCCTTCAAATGCCCTTGGGAAGAAACACGCAGAGAGGATAGAGACTAATCAGTGGAGCAAGTCCCTGGTGAGAGAGCTATGGGGGGCATGGGATGCAGGGTAGGTAGAGAAATTAACTGTTGGCCGGATGAGGAACCTCGTTTATTATCAGAATGAGAAGTGAAAAAGAAGTACAAATGGAAGTAATTTCTATTTGGCAGATTATGTGTAAATGGAAGCAAGGAAATGTACATTGTAGAAAAGGAAAGAGAAAACATCCACTGAGCCTATTACAGCTTCTGTTACTTAAAGGGAAAGCAAAATGGCCCCACACAAGGATGACTCAGAGGAGAAAGACACATGAAAATGATCCATGCAGGATCCAGAGTAAAATTTCAAGAAACTATGGTGATCATATTATCTAGTGGTTAAAAACATGGGCTTTGAAATCAGAGGAACGAGGTTTTGCATTCCAGTTTCTTTATTTAATAACTGCATGATCTTGTACAGTTTCCATGACCTTACTAAGACTCCAACCCCAATGCCTAATACCAGTGGGATTATATACATGAAACAATGACTGGTTAGGGTAGCACATTATTGCTCATCAAAATACTTTTGGCATCATCATTATTATCTGTCAAAAGTGTTCAAGAAACTTATCTTCAAGAAACAAGCACAGAAATGCAGGAATTATAAGTAATGATGGAGAGAAAAATGGGCAAGCTTCCCAGAATATTTAGAAAATGAACAGAGATTTAAACAATTAAAAAGTTAATGAATATGGAGGACCAATATGAGTAACTCATTGACCAGAATGAAAGAAGACGAAGAGTTGACAGAAGCTATAATCAAAGATATGCATCCATTCTTTTGCTATCTTTCTAAGTTTTCACACAAAATCACACATATTTATAAACCACCCACTTTGTTATACATAGCTGGATTTTTTCCCTTCTACAATGTTGAAGCTGGTTGTAGTCAGCTCAGAGGCATGTGACATAAAATTTTGCTTATGTATTTTTCAGTTTTTAAGGTTAAAATGGAGTTCTATCTTTAATATTTTCATTTATAATTTATTAATTATATAAGTAATAATATTTGCTATTAATACAATTAATAATATTTGTTATGAAATTCTGTCCCAGATACATTTCAACCATCGCTTGTAATTTGCACGAACAAAACAAAACAAACAAAACACTGGCAGAATGGCTGGCACTGATGTTACTACTTTACTAGAATCCCTATCACTTCAAAAGTTTTTTAAATTTAAGTGCATAATGATAGAGATTATAATTATCTACAGTATGTAATTACCAACACTCGTTATTGATATTAACAGCTTAAAGCCTGAACTTTGTTCTCCGTTAATAGCAGCACAGCAGTTTTCCCATTAACGTTAAGGATAAAATGCACGTGTTGTTTTGCCCACTAGCTAAAACTTTGGAGTCGATTGCTTTTCCGCAGCAGTGCTAACTGTGTCAGAATACTCTGATGACCTGGAGACATCTGTACACAATGTAAATGACTCCCTGCAATGCAGACAAAATCAATGACAGGGCATCCATGCTAGATTCCATCCTGGCAATTTTCCCCTAATTACATAGACATAAGAAAATCAAGTGTTGAGGCTGGAGGGGATGACAATAAATCAAACCCCTTCCCCGAGCTCCACCTCTAGGTTGAGAAATCAGACGAAATAGTCAGAGAGATGGAGAATGCAAGAGCCCGATCATGGATAGGCTGGTTGAGGAATGCAGCTGAGAGCTGGTGCCCAAGGGGCATCCCGAACCTTGTATTCCTCTCAACGCCACTCTCAAAACCGAAGGGAAACTTGCCAACCTCGTCACTAACAGAGCTGGATGACTTCACTGTTCCTATCCGTAGCAGAGGAAGAAAGATAGAAGGTTCTAGTAGAAGAAAGTCACATGGTAGGCAGCTCAGTGTGCCTACACATGACCTCGTTTTCCAGACGGCTAACCTGGACTTCTTACATGCAACTTAGGGCTTCGACAGCGAAGGAACGGAAGCTGCCGATCCTCCTAAAGGATGGCCCCAAAGCTGCCTCAACATCTCTTGTACCACACTTGATGGGTCAGAGTATTCAGGCCAGCCCAGAATCAAGTAAGTAGGCAAACCGACTCTGCTCAATGAAGAACGGGCATGAGGGTAGAGAGAGGGAAAACACTGCCGTCAGGCAGTCAAGCCATCACACACTCAGGGATTGGAGCGTGACTCACAGTTGCGTCTGCATAGCGACTTCAAAGCCCATCTACATGATCTACATGTTTCCGCCGAGTGCTGTCGCTCCACTCTCTGAGTGTGGAATAAAGAGAGCCCCGGCGTGCACAAGATTAATAACATTCTCCCCTTGCTCTGGAGTCTTACTGCTCTTCAACTCAGGGAGTGACATATGAAGCTTGTTATGCTGTGCCTGGTCCATGAAAAATGAGTCTCATGAAAGGTGGCTCAGTAGAGCCTGAAGATTTTATGGGTAATAAGAGTCTCACATTCTTAATGCCTAAAATAATCTCTTGAGTTTGAAAAGCTGGAGGAAAACTACCTTAATATATGTTATAATTTCTTTATTTCGACATTTATAAAGAGTGTTTTCTGATGCATTTGAAACTGATGACAGTCCCCTGAGATAAGCAGAGATGCAAAAAGCACTGGGCCTAGAATAGGAACCTAGACCTTCTCGCTTTAAAAGAGAATGTTTTGTTCGTTTATAAAAATAATCAGTGTACTTGTGGAAAATTGGAACATACAAAAGCTTTAAGAATTTTTTTAAAAAATACGAACTCCTTGTATAACCGTATCTCAAAGATCAGCATTTAAGCATTATCACTCTTAGGATTTAACTCCCAATAGACTCTTCCCTGTTTCCCCATAGTTACCAGCAATAAAATCCTCTCTTAAGACCCTCAAAATCACATAGGTAGTTTTTCGGTTGTAATCATATCATAAAACAACTAGGGATAGCTTTATTTCTCCATCAGTAAACCTCTTCAAAACACAATTTGTAAATAATATGTTTTTAAATTTGACTATATAAACTGATACATTGTAGAATATCTGGAAGTTACAGAGAAATCATTTTAAAAAATTGCTTTTAAAAAAATTGTTTTTAGGGGCGCCTGGGTGGCTCAGATGGTTATGCTTCTGCCTTCGGCTCAGGTCATGACCCCAGGGTCCTGGGATCGAGCCCCACATCGGGCTCCTGGCTCAGCAGGGAGCCTGCTTCTTCCTCTCCCTCTGCCTCTCTCCCTGCTCATGCTCTCTCTCTCTCTCTCTGTATCTCTGTGTCTCAAAATGAATAAATAAAATCTTAAAAAAAAATTGTTTTTAATTCTCTGAATGCCCACAACCCACGGCTAACAATTGCTATCTTTTTTGCTCTTTTTCCTTCCGGAAATATTTTAATACAAGTAAAGGTAGTATTGAAAGTGGCATATAAATATCTCTCTCTATGTCCCTCTCTCTAGGTGTATGTGTGCATGTGCTTATACATACATATATATATATATATATATATAATTTACAAAATTATGATCATAGTCTATACCGTTTTGTAACCTTCACGTTTCTGAACAACATATGGTGAACATTCTCCCACGTTTTGTCTTCTATAACACCATCCCATTCAACCTGTTATTACGAACATCTTCAAACAGAAAAGTACAGAGTGTGCCTTGCATGCCCCTATGCCCACAACCTAGATTCTACAAGTTATGACACCTGGTCCCATTACTCTTTGGTTCAGGGTCATTCCTGGGACTCCGTCTGGCCTTCCCAAGCTGCCACGCAGTGGGGATGGGCTGCGTGCAGGGCACACTCCAGTGGAGAGCAAATAGCCTCGGGCAGCAAAGAACCTCTCTTTGGGTAACAATGGGGCAGGCCGGGGTCTATGGGCAGGGTACTGACAGGGTCATCTGCTGAAAGAAATGATCTATGGTTCCATGGCCCGTGGTCCATGCTCTACTCATCACAGTTCTTCAAAATCTTTTTCTAGAGTGCATGCAGCTCTCTGACTTTCTTAGGCAGTTGCGAGGGAAAAGGCTTTCTGGTTCTAATACCAGTCATTGTGAGGAGTCATTCCCTGATCTGCCAACATTCATTGTACTGCAAAGAAACTTTATTTTTGTTTTTGAAAATGGTCAGGATTGGTCTTTTAGCTTTCACACACGCAATCTAGAACTCCCAAATACTCTTGTTATTTGAGAATGTAATGATTCATTAAGAAAATACAAACATTCGTACCAAAAAAACACATCCATAAAAAATTCATCAGTCTGGGGAAAAACACTACACTCAAATTCTATTTGAAACTGTCTCAGTGCCTGTGGTCTAAGTGGTACCCAAGCATCGGCAAAGAGATAAAAACAGAGCTGAGCTGGCTCCTCTAGAGTTCACCTCCCACCAAGTGGAACTAAGGGACTCCAGAGAAAGCACCACTGTCCATCAGGCAGTGAGATTCCACACTGGTCTCAGTGAGCAGTAAAACAACCTTAACCTTGAACCTTGACCTCTTCATCTCAACTCCTCCCTCTCAAGGGCAGGGGGAAGCAGAGAAGAGAGAAACAAATAATAATCACTAACACTGAACATTCACTTTCAACAGCACTGTCCCTGACATTCTTTCATTTTTGTCTCACCACCACTGTGTGAGATCGTGAAAACTACGTGCGCTCCCTGCCCACACTGGAGAGCAGTTCCGAGGCTCCGACAGATATTCCAACCTGGGTCTTCCCACACCTCACTAACTGCTCCTTCCATTCCGCTGCCCTTTACCTCTCCTCACAAGCAAAGAGAAAAGTGGTCAAGACGAAGAGCTGAACAAAATAGCAAGCACGGTGGTTTTATTAAGAACCCGCTTGCTTGCCAGCCCTCCTGATTCCACAGTTTGGTGTCTACAACATGTGTACTGCCTTCAAGGAATTGAAGTTCACTCTTCCTCCTTTTCCTCACGCAGCTCCCTGCAAATTGAAAGCTATTCTGATGAAATGATGGGAGGGAGCAGACGCTCACATCAAGGTCCCTTAACTCTCATTCTGCTAAAATGAAATTATAAGGTAACTGCCCACCTGAGGAACTTCAAAGTAATGGGGCAGTGCCTGCTAACCAGCAGGGTATTTGTTTACCTGGCTCTCCGAGGACCACCCCTTCTTACCTTCGGGCCACAGAAGAACCTCAATAATTTATGGTCATAAAAATGAAAAATCACTGCACAAAAGTGAAGTAAATGAGTTATGTGCAACCAATATGAAGTGGTATTTTTTTTCCTCCCACAAAGCATTCCTATCAAAGGAAAAGTCTAAATCACAGAATTTCCAAAGAGCTGTCTCTTCTGTTATACATATCAGTTAGCCTGAGTTCTTGATTTGCACTCGGAGGTACCTGTCGCTTGGCCAGTATCTACCTCGTGTAAGTCCCATGGAGTTCTATGGAAGTGATTTTCTGGAAGAACCAAGGATGTTGCCATAATTTGCCAGATAAATCTTGAATCATTTTCCTTTAACTATTAGCATAGGTATTATCTCCATAGTAGCGTGCCATCTTGTTTTGGATATTAATTGCCTTTTGAAAGATTAAAAGCTCACATCTGAGCCCCTGGCACGCAGCAATTATTCCTCCCAATGGGTGAGAAAATACAGGGATGAACATAAAGGTAGAAATTCTGAAATTCTTCCTCTGAATGAAGCAAATATTGAAAACTCAGATCTCAGCAGATTTTTAAAATCCTACCCTAACATAGTAAGATTCCACTATTTATTTCCCCTGATCTTCATTAAGCAAGACTTTGAGACTCTCAGGTCAGCCTAATCATCCGAGGACAAAATTTTGGGAATTTAGCACTCTCACCCGTGGGAAAGTCTGCAGCAAGTCAGGGTAAACAATTGTCCTGATTTCTCCCAGAGACCAAACCTAAGCACTTCACCAAACTTTGTGCATTGGCTTCTAGGATTCTATTCTAATCTGTAGCATCAATCCCTTTATCTGCTTGAATTCCTGGTCAACAAGGAAAACTGAGACAAAATCTGCTAATATTTCATGGGGTGATTTGGCCACTCTGGCCACATGTGATCATGCAGCCTTGTTTCCTCGCCTATAAAATGGTCCCGTTGTGTTAATGAGTTCTTTATATATATATACTTCCCTTCCCATCTCTCTCCCTACCCGGACTTCTGTGACCACCAACCTTCCCTTCTCATCTTCCTGTCTATCATTAATAACAGTGTGTGCTGCTGATATGAAGTGCTTTTCAGTTAGTCCCAGTGAATCGCACAAAGTTAGAGTGGGAGAAAGAATTTGGAGATCACCTAGTCAAACCTCTTTCTTTTTTTAAAATCAAGAAACCAAGCCTCAGGGCATACATAGTTTCCCCAAAGTGTCTCTACTTGTCTTGTCAAATGCTCTATCCTGATCTTCTGAATCAACACTGTGCTCTTTACTCATATAGCACTGGTTCAAAACCTTTTTTTACCCCTGGACTCTTTCTGCAATTGAAATATGATGAGGAAGGCAATATAAAAAGAGGATAAATTCAGAGCAGAGGTGGGACCTGGCCATCCACCTGCTGGATCCTCCCCTCATTCTCTACCTCGAGGAATGGCCATAAGACCTCTGGGGTAGGTGATAATAAAAATACTTAGCCACTGGTAAGGACAAGGCACAGAATGATCGAAAGAGACGCGCCAGTCACCACTGTCTGGCCATGCAAATGCATACTGACTGAAGCCACTGCTGCGTCCGGGGGTCGAGCGGTGCGGTCTGTAAACCACCACACGTTACCGCGTTACCAAGTTAGCAAGGCTGCATGTGGAAAGCAGCCATCCAATGTTTCACCATCCATAAAGTTCTAGAAACTGGAATTTCAACACTGCTTGAGAGAGCACTTGTGTCTAATCACTGATCAATAGCAGTGTCAACTTTCTTTGAAAAACACAACATAAAAATACAGAGTTAAAGCGAGTGCTGATGATGTCAGCTAAGCAGAGTAAACTCGATGGGCAGAATAAAACAATGTTGCCAAAATTCCAAACCATGGGAAAGCAGGGAGTTCCAATTATCCATGGGGAATAGCAGGCTTTTGAAAAAAATTAAAGTTTTGGGATGCCTGGGTGGCTCAGTCAGTTAAGCGTGTGCCTTCGGCTCAGATCATGATCCCAGAGTCCTGGGATCCAGTCCCCAGTCGGGCGTATTGGCCCCACCCCCACCCCGAGCCTGCTTCTCCCTCCGCCTGCCGTTCTCCCTGCTTGTGCTGTCTCTCTCCCTCTCTCTGAGAAATAAATAAATAAATATCTTTAAAAAAAATTAAAGTTTTAAGTGTGCATACGTGTGTGTGTGCGTGCGCGTGTGTAGGTGGTTTTGAAGAGTAATGCGGCAACCGAAAAATACTTTTTATAAGAATCATGCTTTAAAAAGCAGTTACGCACACAGGCAAAATCCCAAGACACCTCACCATCACTTGGCAGATGGAAAGAACCAAGAAGCTGAATCGATGTTGTTTTCACTGACATCAAAACTGTACTTTCTTTCCTTTGGAAGGATAAATATAGGAAAGAAGCAGTTGAGAACATCTGGAAAATGACAAGTAAACAGGTTTGGGAGTCTAAAGTTTCCCACTCATGCCTTTCCTGGGTCCTGTCCTGGGTGCCCATCCCATCGTCTCTGTCCCTCCTGAAGACAATGTCATTAGGCAAGTCCAACTTTTCTTTTCCAGCTCAGTTTATGATGCAGAGGGAGATCACGAGACCGCAACTGGAAAGGTCAGAGACGCAGATTCTGTTGGAGCACATGACCCTCCTGGCATCAGGAAATCATCAACATGTAGGAGCCTCAGCTTCCTCATCTGTTAAATGTCATAAAGGATGCTGGTTATTGGCTCTGTTGCTAAATTTAATAGCTGGGGATTTCAAGTTTACTGCTATTATTAATATTTCTGAGAGATACGAGATGACTACAGGTGGTGTGTGGGCCTAAAGGCTACCTTATTTTTCTAGAACCCACAATGAATAGAGAGGAAGCTTTAGACTGAGACTCTAGAAGCAGTTTTCCAATCCTCTTCAGGATGGGGGGCTCCTTGGGAGCTAGCAATTCACCTGGAGTGGGGTCATGTGTTCATGCCTCTATGTAAAAAACTGCACAGTCAAGAGAGGGTCAAATAGTCTTTATGTCCAAATCTTATGTTTATTTCCTCTCAGTGTGTCTTGTGAGCATAAAAAAAGTACTCAGGGGCATAAAATAATTTCCAGACAAATTTTACCCGTGTCATTTTTTAAATGTATTTTAATAAACACTTGCATAGCCCTTACTATATGTAGCGACCATTTGAAAGGCCCTATAAATATTAACTTATTTAATATTTAGCCCTGTGCTCGCTTCGGCAGCACGTATACTAATATTTAGCCCTATGAGGTAAAGTATCCCCTTTTACAGATGGGAAAATAGAGACACATAGAGGTTAAGTAATTTTTCTCAAGATCACACAGCTGGAAGTAACAGTGCTGAAATTCACACACAGGTAAGTGACGCCAAAATCCCTGTCCTTACCTATTACACTATGCTGCCTCATGGAAAGGTAAATACTATTTTTAAAAAGTTTCTTTACATTGTATAAATCAAAAACTAAATCATCAGCCTCAAACAACATACTAGGGGTAGTTGGGAGCCAACAATCAAAAGATAGAATGATTTTCCTAATCTCCTCTTGACTGCTGGAATTGTGTAAGTATTTAATCCCCTTCATGTTCAGTATGAATCTTTAGCAGGTGTCTGCCTCCTAAAAATTCTTAGGGATAAACTAAAGTGGGCTTTACAGGCAAAGCTGTATTTTAATTGCACTCTCTGGATTAGCAGAATGGTGAATGAGTAAGTTCGGGACTATGGTAGAGTTCTCTTCCAAAAGGTTCCTCCAGCTTCCCAGAGGCTGTTTGAGCAGAAGCTAAATTAATGCTCTAAACATAAGGTTGCAGAGGCTATTATTTAGGGGTGATTCCTTTTGTGGGGCTAAGGAGGGGACTTACCCTAAATAACTGAGTCAGAGCTCTAAAACCTACAAAATCTACTGGTTTTCTTGGCTAACATGAAAGAGACCTGCCCCCTCCCATCATGTTTGTCTGCGAGTCCCAAATCATGAGAGTAAAACACAAGTCATTAAGACAAAAATGCCTAAACTGAAGCATATAAAGGACATCTTGATGAGGAAGCCTCCACCTTTGATGTTTCATCTAGCATGGGCCTTTGTGACAAGGATGGTCCAAGAAAGATGCTCTTGTATCTTCAGCAGAAGGCCAAGATTTAGACTCAATGTCATTGCCAATATGTGAATCTGAGTACAACCAAATGAGCCAACTCTGGTTTCTCTTTGGAAGAAGATACATAATCATAGTAGCTGAGTGTGTTTTCCTTTAGGTGATCCGGGAGAAAATCAGCTATGGCCCCACTAGTGGATAAAGGCAAACATGCAATTCAGGCCAGTTACTTTCTCTCCCCGCAAAAAACAAGTCATCCAACCCTCTTGAGAACAAAGGCAAACCAAGACAGAGAGAAAATTCATTAACACAGAGCTGTAGACTGGGACTGGATTTGGTTAGACATGGGGAGGGAGGGTTACCTGGCAACTGTTATCATATAGGAAGAGGATTGTCCAGAGAAAGGTGGTGAGCATGGAGAGGTGAAGTACAGCATGGATGGAGAGAGCTGCTTGAAAAAGGGGACACTCTCCAAAGGCCTAAGGAGCAGGGCCTGTCTCTGACTTTCCCCGCAGCCCCCCAGTCTCCTTCGGAGTTCAAGGGTGTGGATTAACTAGATAAAATCACAACTCTCTGCCCTCAATTTCACACTGGTTTGGGATACTTACTTCCAGCCTTTAATAAGAAAAGTGGTAGGGAAATATTTGAGATGGAGAAAGTGAGTTGCTGGTAAGACAGATCTCAAAAAAAATTTTTAAGGAAGTCCTGATTTGTAGCATTTGTCATTTTCTTCGGTGTAAATCATTGCTGATTTCAAGTGACTAAAGTGATGTCACTGAGTGCAGATTTGTAAGCAGTGCCCACAGTCCCTCCCTCCTGAGCCAGCACAGTCTGGCTGCAGCTGACCCTTCCCCTGGATGGGGGCCACATCCCCTTCACGTCATCAATTTATGCCTTGTGGGTACCTTGCTTAAAAGCTTGTAAACCAGCAGATGATGATACAATTTGAGAGACTATTAGATGACTTTCCTTGACCAGTCCCTTTCCCAGAGAGTATGAAAGAGATTCATATAATTCAGATATTGGCCATGAAAATATATGGTGATTGTAAGGCGGAGGTCAGGGCAACAGTACCAGGACCCCTGTGTTCACATGCCAAGTAGTCTTCAGTGACACCCAGGAGCTAAGATTCACTCAACCTGAAAAATAAGTCAAAGAGTAAGCAAAATGCCTTATTACTGGAAACGGCTACTAGAGGCAAGGCTGGAGAACAGAGCTTATGTCTGTGGTCAAGTGGGATTCCAAATAGGCAATTCCCTGGAAGGAGTCTGAAGGAATAGACACCTTTAAAATGGGAAGCATGGAGGAGAGTAACAGAATCCATGTTCTCTGCAGAAAGATGGTCTCCCAAGACAGTCCAAAAGTACCCATTCCAACACAAGCAATACTGGACCAGAGCGGGGCTCCTGGAACTTCCTATGGATTCTTGGTCCTGCTAAGGAGTGAGGATTACAATGTGAAGGAGCAAAGGGAAGGGTTGCTTCTAAGAGAAGCTTCTCCCAAAGGGGAAGGGAGAGGGAGAGACTGGGCATGTTTCCCCTATGTAACTTGCCAATCAGAGTAATTAGTTCAGAGGCCAGAAGTGTCACATGAATGGATGTCACCCTACATGAAGGGAGAGATCCATTCACATTGCCTAGCTTATTTTTACCTTGGTCCATTGAGCTTAAGCTTTTGGTCAACTAGGGGTGTGGCTGCTTCCTATGGGGAGAAGATCATCACAGGGTTATAGGGAAGACCCACTCTCACTTAATTAGGCCCCTCCCCAAGCATTAACATCTGCATCTTTGTGTATTCATGAGACTGCTGATGGGCAATACGTAATCTGCCTCCATAAAGCTCAGAAATTGATCAGAACAGTTAATTAATTAATACAACCCCAAGGCCATTCAATTCCCAAGCCTGAAAATTTGCTCTTTATTTTATTTCCCATGCCAAATTATGTCCACCCAGCATATCAGAGGTTCTGCAATAAAAACAAATGAATAAAATGCCAACCAGATAGACACACCCTGAATCTGATTATTAAAACTTCTCCCTTAATCAAATTCCAGAAAGAAATGAAAGTTCAAAGATTAACACCACATCTTGTTAAAGTCCAAAATTTCTTCTCTCTAATTTCATATTCTGCTCATCTCAGCTAAAAGAGTTGTCTGAGAGCCTTCTAACTTCACTTGTAATGGCTTCCTATAGAACCCTCCAGAACAATGTCATGGGAGAAGCCAATCACACGGCTGACTCACTGCCCTCTATTCTCCCAGACCCCACAGAGCAGCACCAAGGCCCGGGATTCCTTGGCTCAGCTTCCCACTACAACATGTCCACACGCTTTCTCCTTTTCTGTGTGTCCTCCCAGCTCCCTCCTTCTTTATTATCACAGACAGTAGAGTTAGGATGACATTAACATGCACAGAAGTGAAGATGTATCACTTCCTGCTTCCATGTGGTCACAAAGGTCAATGGTTATTCCAGCTTGTTCAGAAAGAGCTAGCAAACTAGATGTTTGATACACTCCTTCTTCTCTTAATAAGTAAGGGTTAACCCCAAAGGGCTCTCCTTCTTTACTTATGGAAAAGCACAGATCTCTGTGGTCCAGCCCTCTGCCAAGATGTGCTGATGTCTTCTAGCAAGAATAGATTGCTCCTGCCTTTGGGGAATTTCTGAGCATTCAATATGTTAGGACTAAAAAAAATAACCATTTGGTGCCATGATTCATTAAGAGAACCTTGGGAACACTGTCCTCAGGGACCATGCCACATAATGAGACCCATTTGGTTTTAGAACATGACTTCATAAATAAGGAAAGTAGTTTTTCTTACCTAAAACTATAATATCAATTTTTCTACAACTCTAATCATGGCAACCAACTTTGATAAATAATTTCTGACATTTAAAATGCAGCTCTTGAATCTCTCGTCTCATTAAATGGGAAAAAAAAAAGTTTTGGAAACAGCCATTCCTCCTGGCCCTATTACTGGATGATTCCCTTTTTAAATAAATGCTTTCACTATAAAAGTAGAACATGCATATTAAAGAACATTTGGAAAACCCAGAAAAGTAGACAGAAGGAAAAAAAAGCACACTTAGCTCCATTATCCAAGAAAAATCATTATTAGCATTCAGTGTTTTCAATCATGATTTCTTCTTAGTTTTATGCTTATAAAGTTTTTTCTCAGATTGAAAATAGGTCAATCACCCATAAAATAAGCTATTCATTCAACGTAATTCTAAGTTGCGATTCCTTATTGGAATTCCATTCTAATAAGCATCTGGATGGGTTTCTTTTAAAACTTGATTAATTCACTCTAAATTCAACCTGGAATATAAATAAATGGGACTTATGTAAGGAAACATTTTGAAACAGCAAAGAGATAAGAAGCCTGGTAATATAACTAAAATGTAAAATGCATATTCTCTTTGACCTAACAATCCAATTTAAGGAAACTTTCTTTAACAAATTTGACTCTAGTATGCAAAGACACAAGTCAAAGGGTATCTGGAGTGGTTCTTTTGTTTGTACTGTACGTACAGAGCTTACTTCTCTCAATTCATGGAACATTAATTAACATCACACACACTTGGAAAAACTGTCTCTTCTTTTGATTTTTTCTTATTAATTTGCTCCCTTTAGATCTCTAATCTCATTGCCCTGTTCCTCCTTCCCCAGTAATCGCCCATCACATTATGATAATCCATTCTTCTAGAAATGGCATCTAAATTGCCTCAGGACCTTTTTATCACAACCAGGGTCATAATGAACATTGCCATGCACTTTCCCGATGGATCTATGTAAAAATTTAGCTGGGAACACAGGAGATATATATATATATATATATAATTAATATATATGTGTGTATGTGTATATGTATGTACAAATATATAGATATCTTTTTTTTCACAAGTACTTTTGAATTGATTTTCGTATTGCTCACATTTTTTTTTCTCTTTCACCAGCACTCCCTGAGGTTCATTCCCTCTCACTCTTACCAATACTGCTATTTACTTCTGTTGGTGTAACAGGGTTAATATAGCAGCTCACAACTGTTGTATTTCACATTGACCTGTTTAACTAGTGAGTTTGACCATCACTTCACATAGCCATTTGATTTTTCACTTCTGAGATTTGAGTATACATGTTATTTGTCCACTTTTTCTTTTTGTGCTCTTTTTCTTAATGATTTAAAAGAATCCTTTCAAGGGTTTAGATTTTAATCCCTTGTTACTCTTAGATTTGGCAAATATCTTCCTCCAGTCCATTGCCTGACTAATAATTTTGTCGATGGTTTCATTTAACAGAAATTCCAGCTTTGATATCATCCACTCCTAATATTTTATGCTATGGACTTTATTTTTAAAGATCTTCTCTAGGATATTCATCTGACCTGAAGTCAGAAAGATAACCTACATTTTTTTCCTATTATTTTATATTTGACCCTTAATACTTATATTCCATTGGTATCCATCCTTGTATTTTGCATGATGTATAGTTCTTTACCCTGTGATCTGGCTTTTGAGCACCTTCTATTAATCATCTAACTTTTCCTACATGGACGTGGTACTATCTTACATTAAATTCCCCCAAATACCTGGCTCTGTTTCTGACTTTCCATTGAATTCCACTTGTACTTGAACCGGTAAACCAGCCTTTTTTTATGACAATGTCTTTATCATAAGATTTATTCTCTAGTACATTTGGTCCTCTCTGTTTGCTTTACTTTTAAAAAAACAATGTGGAGAATTTCAAAGTGTGTAATGCAAAAACTGATAAAAAGAAAAAAGAAAAATTTAAATCTATCTCTTACCAGGAGACCTTAATATACCTCCATAAGAAGCCAATAGAATAAGAAAATTAAAAATTAGTAGAAATATGCAAGATCTGAGAGACAAAATTTTTAAAAATTGACCTAAGTGGCATATATAGAACAATGCACTCAACAATGACAGACTACTCATTCTTTTCAAGTTCACAGAGTACCTTAAGCAAAAATAATCATATGTTTGGGCACAAAGCAAATGTCAACAAACTTTAGAAAATTTATATCACTCATCCTAAGTTCTCTGATCATAATGGAATCAAGCTAAAAAGTTTAAGTACAAACATATAAGTAAAAATGAACTAATACACTTCTGAGAAATACCTAGATCAAAGAAGAAATCACAATAGAAATTATAAAATATAAAACGGAATTACAATAAAGACATGACATAGCAAATGTGGAGGATGTAGGTAAAAGCAAGGCTGAAAGGGAAATTCATAGTGATACATATTTATATTTATACACAGTGATATATATTTATACATATAAATCCCTCTAGCTTTAGAAGTGTACAGCAGGTCACATTGTTTCCTTTCCTTTGGGATACTTACATAGTCAAGGAAATTAGCTCTTTATCCACAATGGAAAAATAAATAGTTCAGTTCCTAAGTTTAAAATTTTAGTCTGGTAAAACAATTCTACTCATATACCTCTTTATGTGAAGAAAGAAACACATTTTTAATGAAACTTTTAAAAATCATTCTCTAGCCTCAGTAAGAAACAAAATGCAAAAATCCATTAAGAACTTGTGTTCCCTCTTGATACAAAAGGTTACTATAGAGAATACTATAAGAAAGCACCAAATGACAGAGAGCTGGAGACTGTCCCAATAAACATTCAGCTAGCAAAATACCCAACTGCCTGATCCCTATCTCCTTTATTTTCTTGTAATAAAAGCTGAAACAGTAGCTGCATGAAAGTGTTGATCAAAATAAATTGTTCTAAAGTTTACACGGATACTATCTATCATAGAGGTCACAATTCATAAAAAGGAAATGTTCAAAGTAAGTTGTCTGTATTCGACCTGACAATCTGTCTATGTCCTTATCTTTGACAGTAGAGTTTTAGAGAAAACAAGGTCTTTAATTGTTTGCCATGTCCTCATTTTTGTTCTGGTCAATATTGTTATTAATGATTGGGTCATGGACCGCAATGGTATGCTGAGCTAATAACCCTGACCAGAGACTATGAGGCAGGGGGGCGGGGAGGGGGGGAGGTGTCAGACTGGCTGCCCAGCATGAGAAGCAGAAATCATTAATGTATCACAGGGTAGAACCAGGCTCCTCTTGGATTACCATATCAGCTGGGAGCCATTCTCTATCAGCCAGCCATGTGCTTATCTGTTTGCAGATTCTGTAGAAATCAACAATTCTATGTGGTTTCCCATACAGTTGACATGAGTCTTGGGCTCATAGGATATCCTGAAAAACGTAAGGTCATAGTCCCACTGTGTGTTTAGCTATATGATAGGGTTCGGTTCTGGAACCTACTCATGAACAGGTTACTCAGATGAACTGAAGCCAGTTTGTTGGAGGACAATCAAGATGGGGAAGGCATCCAAGTATTGTCACGTGGGGAGCTGCAGAAGAGACAAAGAGAAGAGATTTGAGGAAGACCTGCTATGTGCCCTCAAATACTTGAAGGGCCACCGTGCAGTGGAAGGACAGACACACTGCTACTGTGGAGGGGGTTGGCTGCACACCTGTATAAGACAGAGCTATCAAAGAACAAATGGCTGCCGAAGTAGGACTACCAAGGAGGGGTTCAAACAGACAAGCAGCTGGTAGGGACTTTGGGGGTGGGGGCATTTGGGTGTTAGAAATAGTGGTGGCTGGGGGTGGCTGAGGATTGGAAGACTGACCTACATGGCCTCTGTGATACCCTCCACCAAAATCTTATGGGGTTACATGTGCAAATCAGGTTTCCCCTGATACTTCTTCCCTCCTCTTATCGTTGCATCAAAGTGCCTTTTTCTTTGCGCTGCCTTCTCCAATGACCCCAGCAAAGAGTCTTTTCCTCTAGTTCTCATGGCCCCTAAGAGCACTCCCCACACTGCCCTGCACGGCGCTGCTTTGTTCGCATGTCTTTCTTCCCCACCTAACTGGGAGCTCTGATGTGTCAGGAGCAGGGTTTTACCCCTTGTCAAGTGCCTATCTTCCTTTGCCTGAAAGTTTGTCAGGAGTGAGGGTGTGCATCTTTGCAAATACCACATTAAGCAACTCTGAGAAACTAGAAGAATCTGTTTGAAGAAAAGGGGAAAGGGTTGATGAGAGACCTCTAATACTTGCTGTGCAGAATACAAAAATTAATCAAAAACTAATGATGTATGGTGATTAACATAACATACTAAAATAAAATTAAAAAAAAAAGAACGAGCCAAAGCTTAAATGCTCCATTATAGAACCAAATTACATTGTACTTATGTAAAAAACAATTTCTTCCGAACTGGAAAATATTCTTTACACGTTGAGGAAACTAGTGTTCTTCTGAGGTCAACCACACCGCCGCTCAGGGATGAAAAGAATAAAAATCAAGAATTCGGAAACACAGAGTAGGGGCTCATTAGAGCATTGTTTGAGCCCCACTGCTCTGATTACACTGAGTCTGACATGCTGGACAACCAAGCCCTAAGCCAACAATTGTCAGTTTTCCAGAATCATTAAATGGAAAACCCTATCAAGTCATTTCCTGGATGTGAAACCTCTTCATGGGGTCCTGTTTAGGTGTACCTGAGGCCCAGAGTCAACTTGCAAATGTGTTAGAGAAGTATGGACTGGTTCTTTCAAACTCTTGAAGCCATGGGCCAGCTACAGCCATGGATGCAACACGGGGGGCTGTCAACCTTGTCCCCCACGATTACAACAGCTGGGAGCAAAGGCAAAGTACACCAGTTAGGTAAGAATAGATATATTTGAGACCAATATATTTGAGACTGCCAGAAGCAAAGCTATTGGGAAAGATTCTTGGAATGGCAGAATTGGAATGTGCTTTGATGTCATTTTTTTAGAATTAACCTTAATTTTTAAATAATTTGTGACAACATCTGTCCATGTATTTACTACTCACCAACATTGCACTACACAGAATAAGTGTTCAGAACAGGCAGAAGAAAGAGTCCCTGGCGTCGGGGAGATGATAGCCTCTTTGGGATGCAGGGCTGGAGTTTAACGCAGGCTGATGTCAGGAAAGACAGAGGAGCCAAGGGAACTAGAACAATAAGCTGCCCTGTGTGGAGAGACTCGGCTGCAGGGGCAGGCTTCTGCAAGGGTACCTGGCTATCCTGGGCTGTGGGGTCCAGCAAGCATGAGAGCACAAGTGCCAAACCACAAACCTGGGTGTCACAGCAAAAGGCATCCAGGCTCCCAGATCCAGCACGATCCAGCACGATCCAAGCACGATCCAGCTTGGCTGGGTTGTGCCATGCTTCTAATTGATCTGACTGTTTATAGCAGGAGCCCAGCCAGGAGCTGGGAATGCCTGACCAGAAACTCTTCCTTGGAAGGAAGGTGCCAGAGCTGGCCACCATCATGGCAGGAGTAAAGAGTGCCACAGGGAACATCACAGGCATCATTATATAGGTTTATCTAAGGCAACAGTTACAGTATTGTTCCCCTGGGCCATAGTGATGGAAGATTTTCACTTGTACTACACAAGCCCATGAGTGTAACTTGACTTGGACAAACATAGTCCTCCACCCCCCTCAAATTATTTGGCATGGCATTTTTTTAAGCATTTCATATTTATAAAACCAGTGAAATCAGGCACTTGCCTCAAAAATGTTGTCTTTTTAAAGAAAAGAAAAAGAAATGTAACTAACCTAAGTTTTTTTTTTACTTTGAATTAAAATAGTGAGTGGTGTTCACTGCCAGTGAGCTTGGCTGGGTTGGGATCCATGGAGGATTATTGCAATTCCAACTGAGCTAGCTGTCAGAGCCCCCCCCGCCCTTCTCTCTCACTCAGAGTTCAAGTACTAACAACAGACCCATCTTTCATCTATGTTTTAATCTCTAATTCCTGATGAAATTGAAGTATTTGCGCACTTTTGTACTGTGGGTCTGCAACCCCCCTCACAACGCACCACAGCCCACCACGTCTGCACCAAGTGCAGGAGAAAGGGGGTTCTGGGACCTGATGCAGTCTTCTGAAAACTCCTGAAAGTCAACTTTTCTCTAGTTGTGGAGACACCCTCACATCCGGGACTCTTCTCCAGTGATGTCTCACTGCCCCTGAACTTCCAAGGAAAGGACAAAAACCCTGCTCCAGGAATAAGTGGGGTAGTGGGGGTGGGGGTGTGGACAGGGACCCAGTGGGAGAGATCCGTGCTCAGACAAGGAAAGCTGAGCAGCTTCTTTCTTTCTTCCTCTCTCTCCCTCTTTTTCTTATCACGCTGTCACTTCAGGGAGGGGAAGAAGAGTCTTAATAACGGCATGAGATCATCACAGATCAATGCAGTTAATATGTGATAAAAGCAGTCTTCTTTTCTTCCTCACAAGCTGTGCTGGAAACTGAAGGATAGGTTATTCTTTACACACAATGTCTAGCCCAAGATATAACCCAGAAAATTGGGTAATCGCACCTCCCTAGGTCCCTTTGTCATTTTTTGAGTAGAGGCAAAATCCTGCAGTGGTTCAATGCAAAGTCTTTGCCATAGGACCCACATGGTTCACATCGTGTGTACACACCACCCGTGTAATCTGGGGCCTCAGTTTTCTCATCTGTTAAATAGGGGTGGATAATAACACTCCACTGGATTTTTAAAGAGATACTGTACATTAAGTGATTAGCACAGTTCAGGACACGCCAGAAGCACTCACCTGAGGCCAGGGGACATACAACTATTAACAAAAGTGGGGGCGCCTGGGTGGCTCAGTCGTTAAGCGTCTGCCTTCGGCTCGGGTCGCGATCCCAGGGTCCTGGGATCGAGCCCCACATCGGGCTCCCTGCTCGGCGGGAAGCCTGCTTCTCCCTCTCCCACTCCCCCTGCTTTTGTTCCCTCTCTCGCTGTGTCTCTCTCTGTCAAATAAATAAAATCTTTAAAAAAAAAAAAAAGTGATAATAATGTTGGCAAAGCATGTGGACCCTGAAGTGAAACTTTC
Organism: Leptonychotes weddellii; assembly: GCF_054177405.1. Classification (NCBI taxonomy): domain Eukaryota; kingdom Metazoa; phylum Chordata; class Mammalia; order Carnivora; family Phocidae; genus Leptonychotes; species Leptonychotes weddellii. The sequence goes on along the minus strand of NC_138380.1, from coordinate 38,528,768 downwards.
CAGATTCAAATCCCGGCTTTAGTTCTTTATGTGACATCGAGGAAGGTACTTGATTTTCTACACCTCAATTGCCGTATCTCTACAATGGAGATGAAAGAAGGGCCTGCTTTACAGGGTTGCTATCATCATAAAATGTTTGTGACCCCGACCTTATATATAGTAGCCATTAGCTGTAACTATCCAGTAGAGGAGAGAACCATTCCTACCCTCCCTCCCCCAGGTGTCGGAGGGATCGGCGCTGGTATTCCCGTTCAGACTGGCTGGTGGTTGGATTGGAAATCACCAAGGCAGCTTGCTTGAGCTGATTCTGGGTGGCTGTGGGGTTCCTCCTGACAATGGGTTTCTCACTGGGCTCTCCCACTGGCAATGGCAACCCACCCGACACCCAGGCAACTGTGAAATCCTCACCACTTCTTAAAGAAGTCTGGACAATTGTAAACAATTCATGCCCTGGGACATGACACGACTCCTGTAAGGCATGCCTTTCCTCTCCTCCTCTCATTCCGTTGCAGATGCTTACTCAAGACCCAGCTTTGAAAGTTCCCTCTCAATGACTCCCTCGGTTAGAGGTAGATAGTCCCTTCACTGGGCTGCACTGTTCTGCTTCATAACTATTATCAGATGTGTCATGTGGCATTTTGACTCTGGGTCTATCGTGTATCGTCTTTCCAGCTAGAATATGAGCTCCAAGGTAGCGACTGTTCCATTCATCCCTATTTCACTAAAGGTTTCCTGTGTCTGGCACCGAGTACGTGTTCAATACATCTTTTAACCTAAAGAAAGTATGTCCATTCAAAGTTTCAGTATATCATATTCTCATTTCTTTCAAGCTTTCCCACTAGCCTGAGAGGTCCTTCTGGGAAGGATAGTGTTTTTTTAAAGTCTTTGTAGCCCCAGAATGGTCAAGTATATTGTAGGTGCTTAACAATCATTTATGGAATAAATAAAAGGATGAATTTTCGAGCTGATTGTTTTTTAACATAAGCCTTCTATTAGCATATATAGTAAATAAAAAATTCTTGGATCCCATAAATAGCATAATTTGATCGGAATTAAGATAGCATCTTGTAAGTAGAATGTTTACTTGATATGATAAATCAGAAGTTGTGTCTAGAGACCCTAATCCTTGCTTCTCAGGCAAATTATGGCAATGGGTCACTCACTGAGCTTTTAAAATTCCCACACTTAGGTTCTACCCCAATTTATTGAACAAAGTCCTTAAAAATGAGCTTAGGCAGAGGTTTTATTTTGTTTTTCCAGATTTTCCCAAGACTCATGTGAAAGTAGAGAGCCATTTTGGCCCTCTAACTTGCTAGCTCTGTGATTCAATATCCTCATCCATAAAATGAAGATAATTATCATAGCTCCCTTCTCAGATTGAGAACACTTAAATGAAATAATCCCACGAGAAGTGTTGAACACAATACCTAAAATGTTAAAAGCATAGAGTAAACATTACTGTTGTATTAGCGATATTTTTATTACTGGAGTATATGCCACAACTCCACCCAGGAGCCACACCATTGCCACATCTTGGCCAAATATCCTAACTGCAGGTCCCTGTTCTTGTATTTAAGTAATTGAAACTGGACCAACCTACCAGCTCTAACTCAACTTGCACCGTAATAGAGAGGCTAGCTTCCAACCATCCTCCCTTCCATCAATCTCTCCTATCAAGGCCCACAATGTCCCCCAATTATTGCTAAGAACTGAATTATGCAAGTCTCATTCAGGCTTAAGATTGCTTCTTCTTGGGGGAAGAAGGAAAGGCAACAGGAAAATGCTCTAGGACAAAACTTTCTAAGTATTATCCATCCCAAAAGGACAAAAGATGGCATGAGAAAGCCTGCTGTGTGGGGAAATTGTTTTGAAAGATAATTTGGATTTATTCATTAATAAATCCAAATTATCTCTTTTATGTCCTTATATATCTGTTATCTCTTTTATGTCCTTATAACTCTAGCAAGTCCTTGATGTCTGTTTCCATTGCATTAAAAAGGAGCCAAATAAGTACATTCCATGCAAATTGCAGCACATGCAAACTCTTTAAGATAAGGTCAGAAACCAATTTATATAAGTAGTAGGGAAAACAAGGTAAATATTTATAAGGAAAATAAATGTTTAAGTAGAGAAAAGCAAAACACGAACAAAACAGCCTAGGAATTCCTATATTCTACCAAGAGGGTAGAGGTGATAGGAAAACAGAAATAAGGTTCTAGAGCTGAGAGAACATGGACAGGTTTACAGTTAGAGATGACATCAATACGATGTCTGCTACATACCTCATCTTCAAATCTATTATCAAAGGTAATCTTCCCAATGACAATGACGAGGAAATACCATTATCCTAGGATTAGAGATGAGGAGATGGAAATGCATAAAGGTGAGAGTTCACCAAGTCCGCACACCTTTTCAATGGCAGAATTCACAAGAGACTCAACGTGTGACTGGCTTCACTTCACAATTAACCTCTTTCCATCAAACCATTCTGTGTAGCACAGAGAAGAAGCCCACAACTACCCAAACCATTGCTCATCTAACTAAAACAGAATATTGGAATTCACGGGTAAGAAAGTCTCCAGAGATGAGCACGGGCTCTGAGGGAAGCTGCTGCCCGAGCTGAGCTCTTGTGTCAGAATGGTCTGAAGAAAACAGTCGTAGACTGGAACAGAAAGAAATTGGCTGGGGGGGGAGGGGGGGGCAGGGGAAAATTTTTTCTCCCTCAGGTCTTCCTGTTTGAATTAGTAGAAGTTTGTTGGTTTGTTGGTTTTTGTTGTTCTTTTTTTACCTATTGTGAAAGGATAGGTGAAACTTCCCACGGCCCTGTGACTATATTGTTCTACTTTGTCAGATAAGTAGGACTCTACAATTTTTTCACTCTGTCTTTCTCTATAACAACAGAAAAATAAAGCTTTTTAATCAAAGTAATCTTTTCCTATCAATTCCTCACAGTCTTACCATGTGTTGGTAGGGAACACCTCCCCCTAAAGCTCAGTGCTGTCTCTCACAGAGGCCCAAGTGAGCAGGAAGGGATAGGGGACACTCAGGGAGACCCATACCCTCAGGGCTACGTTTGGAGCAACTAACCACAGGCTCACTGCAACGTCCTCTGAATTATCTCTGGGCTTTGGATCCTTCAAACTGACGTCTATCTTACAAAGTTCTTATGGGAAACTGAGGGAAAAAAAAAAGAACACAATGAACAAATGAAACCTTCTGCAAAATTTTACCAGCTTTAAGTGATGGTACTAAACTCAGATCTTCGCATCTTGTTCTCATTTAATCCTTAAGACAACTGTTAGTATCCCCTTTCATCAGAAAATGATGCTGGGGGTGCCTGGGTGGCTCAGTCGTTAAGCGTCTGCCTTCGGCTCAGGTCATGATCTCATGGTCCTGGGATCGAGCCCCGAATCGGGCTCCCTGCTTGGCAGAAGCCTGCTTCTCCCTCTCCCCCTGCCCCTGCTTGTGTTCCCTCTCTCGCTGGGTCTCTCTCTGTCAAATAAATAAGTAAAATCTTAAAAAAAAAAAAAAAAAAGAAAGAAAGAAAATGATGCTGAAGCCTAGAGGGGTCAGTTGGCTATCCCAAGCCCACACAGATCCTGAGAGGTGGAGACAACTTTCCCTGATCCCTAACCTGTGAGCTTCTGCAGTGTATGGACTTTAGAACCAAAATACATGGGCTCAAATTCTGACTCCATGAGCTGTGTGACCTTAGGCATGTTTCGTAACCTCTCTGTGCCTCAATGTCTTCATCTCCAAAATGGCGAATAGTAATAGAGACAGTAAATCACAGGGCTGTCGTGAGGATTAAATAAGTTAATGCATTTAAAATTCTTAAATCTGCAATTCCCATCCAGTGTGCCAAGGGGCCCCAGGGCCTCAGGGCAAAATCACAGAGGGTTGCTGGGACATTTAAAATTTTCAAGGGAAATGTGGTGATACTGGACATCTGTCCAACACTGAGTGAACTACTGCTCCAAGTCATTCATTCACAGTTTCAACATTAGATCCCACTACATTCTTTTTGGTAATGATATATCTTCACAAAGCTGGGTTTTCAGTTAATGCTGTGCAAAAAAAGTAAGTCCCACCGAAAAATCAACGTGGGGGGGGCGTGGCAGTGTCCAATCTAATTCCTATGTTCGAACAGTTGTGCAGGACCCAACAGGTGCACACGTCCCATTATAAGTAATTATGTTACTTAAGAGAGAAATAAAAGTATTATCTTTTAAGTTATGTATGTCATTTTTTTTTCAAATGGCTACTTAAGTTGCCAGGACATAAATATGTATTAAGTTGTTGAGACCTAACTACTTAGTAAATGGATATAATGGGTATCTCTTTTGGCCCAGATGTGCCATAAAAAAATTATTGTTGCTGTGAATACCACGAAATGAGGACGTTTGGAACTTCTGGGTTGGAACAATTCCTGGTGAATAGTCACACTGTAGAAGTCAGCTGTTATTATCAACCCCCACGATGTACTGAGTCTTATATTAAGTTCTGCCAGTTCCATCTGAGTAATATAGCTGACATTTGTGTCTAAACAGGTTGGAAGAAAGAGAAGGACCAATATTTACAGATAAAGATATGAAGTTAAGGCTGGCATATGACTTGTCCTAGATCATCCAGCTCAGCCTCATGGTGCTGGGACTTCTACAGAGAGCACTTGTTGTCCTGAATCAGGCTGGTTCCTCAGGAAAAAAAAAAAAATGACACAAAACAAGAAAAATGTGTTACAACTCTCAAGATTCTTTTTGCTCTTTTTGCTTTTGCGGGGCTGGGATGGGGTGGGACAGGGGAGTTGCGTCTCTTCCTTCCTTTAATTATCAATTCATTTGAAAATATGTTACTTAACAATTTTAATGACAGAGTCACTCTGCTGATTAAGAAGACACAGAGCCAGAACTAATTTCCCTCTCTTACTAATTGGGAATGCTCAAAGTCAGATCCTGACATGGTATCCTAGAATTCAAATTCCCATCTGCTACTTTTACCTCTGGGAGATTCATGCCCCGTGGAGACGGGAGCTTCCTGCTGTCTTTTAGCAACAGGGCTGACGTCCTCTGAGACCCGACCTGGGTGCCAGTGAAGGGGCAGTAGTTCAGATGTTTTATGCTTTAGTCCAAGGACCCAGTTCTGTTATTCCTAAGAAGTAAGGGAAATATCATGGCAAAAAGACTCCACTCTACGTAGATAACTGTGCTACTGGAGACAGAGTCTTTCCACGGATTGTTTCAAGAAGCTGCCCTGAGGGGTCTGTGTTTTCTTGTCTGTTTTGCATATTATTTTTTATGTTTCCCCTTAAGTGCTTAGGAAATTGGTTTACCTTTACTAGTTTCATAGCATACCTAGGGTCATCCCAAGGGAGTGCTTCATATCAGCTACAGGCTGCGTATCAGCTACTTCAAGCAATGGGTAAGGGATTCCACAAAATGTGCTCTGAGAAGGAAAGGTTCTGGCACATTCCAAAGGTCCAGCTTTAAGCCTTGATGCCTTAAAGCCTCTGCAGGTGTTCACCCCTCCCCTTATAAGGTACCTGTAAGGGGCACACTGACTCACAGTTTCTGTTCACCGGCTCAGCGCTGTAGTGCCTTCATTGAGGACCACCCCTTCTTTCCTGCCCTCATCTTGTAGCCTGGTGACCTCATTGCTCAGTCCCCTAATTCTGTCTTTGCTTCACTGGTGGTGCTGTTTCCTTCCTAGCTATGAATGGGTTTCCTCTTGTTTTTCAGAGGTAGTGCTAGACTTTTCATCACAGCGACACTCTTAAAAAAAAAAACACTTTAGATCAAGCCATTTGTTCTTAGAGTTTGAGCCAACCTCAAAGACTTATCTTCCACGGCACCCACAGCATTATCTATTATCATTACTATTATTAGTAACATAAACGATTTGTTTCTTTGTTCCAGCATTGGAGCCTTATTTTCTGGTTGGTAGTAGGAGATAGTATACCTAACTTCCAGGATTATTTCAAGGATTAAGTGACATGCTGACTATAAAGCACTTGGCCCAACCTAGCAGGCTCACAGCAAACACAGTCTTTACTATTATGAGAAGCAGCGCCACCCCTTCACCCAATGAGGACAAGGGGAAATTTAGAGCCTGTGGTAATCAGAAAGGCCCCCCACGAATATATGCACTCTTACCCCTGGACCTGTGGATATGGTTTGTTAATGGCAAAAGGGATTTTGCAAGTGTAATTAAGGTAGCAGACGTTAAAATAGGGAGATGACCCTGGAGTATCCAAGTGGGCATATCCGATCACGTGAGGTCTTGAAAACAGAAAGAATGCACCAGCTGGAGTCAGGCAGATGTGGCAGAAGGGGAAGTGGGAGAGATCTGAAACAGGAAAGGGATTTAACATAACATTACCCGAAAGAGGGGCCACATGGCAGATAAGAGAAGGAACTCAGATAGCCTCCAGAAGCAGCGACCTGCCCCCGGCTGACAACCAAGCAGAGATGTGCTGCGCAGCCTGCCAATGCTTCCCACTGAAACACCTTCCTGCACCTCACAGAATAAAACGGACACATCATGAATAAAGCCTTTTCCCTTTGTCTGCACAACACAATTGAACAGGTATCTAACAACCTGGCTGAATCCTTCTCAACCCCTAATGTAGAAACAAAAGAGGTATGGTTATCTCTCCCCATAAGAGTGAATGACTAGAAGGAGAGGTTGTAAATCTATGGAAACATTCAATAGTTTCAAACAAGGAGACCATTCTGAGAAATCCAAATAAAAGCCTTTCATTAAAGAGAAAGGCAAAGAAAAACAGATGTTAACAGATTTGGTTTATATTTTCAAAGAGATTCAAGAGAAACTTGTATCTATGAGGAGTTACAAATCAGGGATAAGGAACAACTGTCTTCAGATGATCAACATAATTATTGTGAAAATATCATGGAGGCTATGACTAATAAAACATATTTTTTAAAAACTGAAATTGGTTAATTGGATGAAAGGCTTAAGAAATTTTCTCAGAACCTAGGAAAAAAAGAAACATGATGAATGTGGTGAATATATCAAAATAAACACAGACAAAAAGACCAGATTTCATTCACCTATAACAGGAATTGGAGAAGGATTATTTAAAAGAAGTAACCAGTAATCAGAAAAATAATTGAAGAAAATTCCATGAGATGTGGAGAAGCTTCCATCTTCAGATGAAAAGGCATACTGAGTACTTGGCAAAATGCAGAGAACCTAGGAGCCAAACTTAATTGAAATGTTGTTTGCAAGGGAGCCTGGGAAACATGGTTTGCAAGGTCACCACCAGAGTCAACAAGTAGAGCAGGGTGAGGGCAGGGAATAGATTTTAGGACAAACGGGCAAACTGGCACAATGATCAGGGAAGATTTATTCCATAAATAAAAGTATAATTTAATGTTGGGAAGTTCATTAGGCAATTTGCGTAAGGCAATTAATTCATCATCTAAATGGATCAAAGAATGAAAACTGTAAAAAAAAGATACTGAAGTAGTACTTGAAAAATAACAGTAAAAGCGTTATCCTTTTTACTTTTAACTATCTTAGAGTTAAATACTAAGGACAGTGTCACTAAAGTCAAGAAGGATAAAAGATTATTTGCTGTAAGTGAATTATTCAATATTGCTTTGGCTATATTAGCCAATACAAGAAGATCTTCATCCTTACAAAAAGCAAAAGAAGAAAGTAAAGAAAATGCTGAGAGCTATAAATATTAGAATAGAGGAGACAAAATTACCGTGATTTTCATATGCTGTCATTTTATACCTGGGAAACTTGCAAAAGCACAACTAAATAACTATTGCAACTGATAAACGAATTCAGTAAGTTAGTAATTAAAAAAGCAGTGTACAAAATCAATATAATAGTAATAAGTAAACAAAATCCAATTTACGGAGGTACCAAAATATATTAAATACCAGTGAATAAATAACAAAACATAATGCCAACAATACTAGAAAGACCTTCCTGAAATGACTAACAAGAAAACATGTATATTTGGTTGAAAAAGAAAAGTATGTGCACTGTGGCAGGGCAATTTTGTCTCTAGGAAACTACCATAAAGATGTGGTTAGACTAACGGGCAAAAGATATCCACTGTAGCCTTATCTATAATGGCATGTAATTGAAACATCTAATGGTGAATAGTGAAACAATATTAAATTTAAGAAACAAAACAGATGGGCAAAGGAAAAAAAGAGAGAGAGAGACAAACCCAGAAACAGGTTCCTAACTCTAGAGAACAAACTGAGGGTTACCAGAGGGGTGGTCAGGGGCATGGGTGAAATAGGTGATGGGGATTAAGGAGGGCACTTGTGGGGATGAGCACCCAGTGTTATATGGAATGTGGAATCACTATAGCGTACACCTAAAACTAATATTACACTGTATGTCAACTATACCAGAATTAAAACAAAATCTAACAAATAAATATATTAGGGAACATCCAAACACGGAGAAAGGTCTCAGCAGTAGAGTCACAGTCCATCAGGGAACTGGTTCTCTAGAGGTGACGAAAGAACCGAGAAGGCAAACAGGGGATGATGAGGCAACAAAGAGTTTGGCAACAGCAGAAAGCTCCTCACGCCCGAATGCCTGGTCTGATGACGGGGAGGAAGTGGCGTCACTGGAACCGGAAGTTGAGACCTTGCTGCAGGAGCTAGGGCTCCAGTGGGAACCGGAACAAGGTTCCACAGAGGAGAGGGCTGTCCTGTTACTGCTGGAGCCAAGGAAGAGACGAGTTGCTGTCAGAAGTAACGCTCAACCCACGAGAAGGGCAGAGAAGTACCCCAGCTTATCCTTGCCAATCTTCCACCAGTTCCTCCTCCCGTTGGTGAATCTACTTGGAAATTAGAGGCACTGGAGCCTGGGATCTGTAATTGCAGTTCAGAACCGAGCAGAAAAAGATAGGGAATGAATCTGAGCAAACAGGCAATAAGCCAACATAACTACTTTGTGATATTTATTGATGAGGAAAACATATTTGTGATATATTTTAGGAAAAGAAACAGGTTATAAACATTTATATTGTTCAAATAGGCATATAAATACATACCTAAATTGATAAGCATAGAAAAATGACTAGGGGACATAGTAATGTTAGCACTGTCTGGATGATGCTATTTTTGGGTTATCTGTATCTTCTAGCTATTCCAAAATGAATATATAACACCAGTGACCTAGAACAATAAAAGGATAATTGTGTTTCTGTGTTTAAGAAAAGAACAATTAGATTGTTGGCTCCTTGAATACTGGATATAAAGATGAAATATCTTTATCATGTTTAGAGCCTTTAGTTTAGAGGAAAAAAAAGCTGAGATTTTTCTACCCATATGAAATACACAACTGCAGCTATTGATGTTGACCATGAAACAAAATGTTCAATATATATTTTACTTCTGCTTGCCCTTTTCTACTCCCACATACAATTGAAATAATAAGGTATATTACATCTGATTCCTTTTTATCTCTTTCAATAATACAGTATGAATCATCTCCTTTAAGATTCCCTTGCACATCTATTTCTTTTATTATCATGTTAACCTCTGTAATTCAGAATGTTTTATTTTATAGTTCTCATAGTTTAACATCATCTATTTTATAACATGTATTCTCTATCTGTTAGATTTTAATTCCAAACCCCCCCCCAAAAAAAAACCACTATCCATGTTATCTGAATACCATTAGAATGCAGATCTCCTCTGATGCCAACCTGAAATGGCAAAATGAGAACCCCTTCTGGGGCGCCTGGGTGGCTCAGTCAGTTGAGCGTCTACCTTCGGCTCGGGTCATGGTCCCAGGGTCCTGGGATCGGGCCCCGCATCGGGCTCCCTGTTCGGCGGGAAGCCTGCTTCTCCTTCTCCCTCTCCCGCTCCCCCTGCTTGTGTTCCCTCTCTCGCTGTGTCTCTCTCTGTCAAGTAAATCAATGGAATCTTTAAAAAAAAAAAAAAATGAGAACCCCTTCCTTCTCCATCAGAAACCAGTTATCCCTCCTTCAGGTGTGTCTCAGCCAGTACCCAGTAAGGAGGTAGTGATCACATCGGTTACTTTTAGAAAAAGAATTTAATGCAAAGTATAGTTAATTAGGTATTGGAGAACTGAAAACGCAAACCAGGACACTGAGGTTTTATAGAGGTTGTGATTGCAAGAACTAGCAACTCTCTCTAGGGTGGGGAGGACAGGGGAAGGGACTAGGATTACCAAAATTTAGATGCTGGGAGGAGGGGGGCTCGAGGAACTGGGATTGAAACCTCTGGTGAGAGGGCACTGCTTGGTTGCTGTGGGGTGACACCTCAGGGACCCATAGGAGACACCCTGTGGAGCTGGGATTCAAACCCTGAGTAGGGCCCAGGTTGGCCAGCACTATGACCCCTGAGGGGGTGCCATGAGACTGCTTCTAACAACAATGTGGGTAACTACTGGCCACCAGAACTTGGCTGCGGCTGCAAGAACCAACAGTTGCTGTGGAGTGGCTGGGTTGAACAGGAAACAGAGGTGAAGGAGTATGTCCCTCCCTCTAGCTCCCCCTGATGGCAGAGGCAACAAGGAGCCAGCTGTGAAAACAGAAATGGGGTTTGCAGTCCTGGTTAAAAGGTGGGCACAGAAGGGTGGTTTGAAGCTGAAAAATATTAGCAAAAGTCCCCTGCACACAGCTCCTGTCAAGAGTGTCTGCAAGGGGCGCCTGGGTGGCTCAGGCAGTTAAACCTCTACTTTCGGCTCAGGTCATGATCCCAGGGGCCTGGGATCGAGCCCCGCATCGGGCTCCCTGCTCAGCGGGGAGCCTGCTTCTCCCTCTTCCTCTACCACTGCCCCTCCCCCTGCTTGTGTTCTTTCTCTCTCTCTCAAATAAATAAATAACATCTTTAAAAAGAAAAAAAGAGTATCTGCAAATAATAGGGCTCTATGCCTATTTCTGAGAGTGAAAAGGAAGATAAGGGAGCAAAGAAGAGGAGAATAGGGTTGGGAAAAAATTACAGGAGTAAAATAGCAAGACAGAATGACCTTCCCCAACTCGGCAGTGCTCAGAGGGAAAAAGCTTTGGCCTTCCTGGTGCTAAGAAGCCCTTGTATCTCATTACCATCCTCGTTTGGCAATCTGTGCAGCTCCTGGCGTTTTTTAAATTTCACCTCCTATTATTAGTGCCCATTGAACCAGATAATGAGTTTGGATTTCTGAATGTTGACTGTGAGAACCTACCTCAGGTACAAAGTATATCCACCCTCTGGCCTCTTAAATGCTATCCCCTTCCAACAATACAGTGGCCCATAGTACTCTAACCTTGTATCATGCATTCCCGCAGACCCGTGTTGGCCTTAGAGAAGGCCTATCCATCCATCTCCTCATCCGTTCACTAACTAGTTCAGTGAGGGCTTATTCCAAACTTCCCGTGTTGGACATTGTTCTAGACACTGGAGATCCAGCCATGGGCCAAGCAGACCAAGTCTCGTTTACATTTCAGGGAGTGTGGGAGGGAAAGGCAGGAGTGAGGCAGATAATGCACACTTGGGAATTAGAGAATAACGAGTTCTACAGAGAGAAATGTGGTTGTGTGAGAAGACAGGGTGAGGCAGGGATGTCGAGAATGATCAAGAAGGACTCTAGAGAAAGGAGCAGTTTGACAGAGATCAGAATGATAGGAGTCTGAGGAACATCTATGAAAGAAGCAGTTGCAGGTGGAGGGAAGAGACAGCAGGGGTGCTGAAGCTAAAGCCCGTCTGGCGTGCTGGCAGAGACAAGCAAAAAGGCCAGTGGTACTGGAAGGAAGGTGGCTCCGGGTCAGGTGGGGAAGGAGATCAGAGCAGCAGCAGAACACCTGGGGCGGCAGGAGTCATGGAAAGGCTTTCAGGACACTCAAAGTGAAAGGAGAAGCCACTTAGGGAGGATGAACGGGAGAGGGAAAACAGCTGATTTAAGAGTTTTTAAAAAATCATCCTGCCTACTGTGTGGATAGTAAGTCATGGACTCTAAGAACCAGTCGATTAGAAGAAATACTGTTGTATGTACCAGGAAGGAAAAAACAACTGCTAATGAAACCACACAGGAAACTTTCTTATAACTTGGAAAATGTTTACAGTTGTTCAAAAAGCTGTTTTAAGTGTATCCAGACATAGATCTTTATTGTCTATCACTCTAGAACATATATAAAAGGAAAATATACATGAAATTAATTGGTTGAAGAATTCCGAAGTCTTCTTCACATTCAGAGTTCAACCCTTCTGAAATATTTTTCTATTCAAAGACCTCAATAAAGCTCAGATATTCATTCATTCATTCATTCATTCAGGTACCTGCTACAGTGCTGAGATGCACTTGAAAGAAGACAGATGCGGTCCCTGGCCTCACCAAGCATGCCGTCCGGGAAGCCACAACAAGCAAGGAAAGGGAAGGGATCGGAGAAGGCAACATCGGTGCAGAGCTTGGTCATCACACCACGTTGTTCATAACAGGAACTGTCCTGTCAGGCAAAGTTGGGTATGAATCCTGCCTCTCCATTACTATTCATGCATCCTTGGACAAATTATTTACTCTCTCTGGTCATCAGTTCCCTGCTAATATCTACCTCATAGAGTTGTCATTAAGACAAAATGAAACGGTGCACATAAAGCCCTTAGCAGAGTATTGGCTCTAATTATGGAATTCATGGTTACTACATGAACCAGTTGTTGTGTTTAGATATGTATTGTATGGTTATCAAATTAATTCACATGCCCATGACACCCCTGATTCTTCTTGAGTGCAACCACACTACCTGATCCCCTCTTTCTGTAACCTTTCGGGATCTTCTAAATATGCTACACATGCAAAATTGCAAAAAAAAATGACAGTTTTGTCTTTTCATAATTGTATATTGAGTTGGCATTTTGTTTTTCCCTCCCCTCAGATTTCAGGAAAAACATATCTAGCAAGATTGTTCCAGTTGATTCTAGTTGTATAAAGGAGATTGTTATTTGCCCTTCCTTCTGTTTGGTGGGGATAAAAAAAAAAAATTGAAGGACTGAAAGGAAAATAATGGGAACTGGACACTGGAGGACGGTGCCAGAATTACTGCAAAAATCTAAGCAGGTGGAACGAAGTTAAAGGAAGTAACACACTAGCTCCTTTGAGGAGCCTCCATTGTTTATTTGGCTCTCCTGGGAGTTCCGGTAACGAGCAGTTCTCCATCAGTCTGTGGAGTTCCTTGTGAAAGACCCCTTAGCCCTGAAGCCAGGAGGCTGATGGTATTCATCATAACACACTTCATAATGCTGTTACTGAAAGGATCCTTCTGACAGGACTGAAAGTATCTGTGACCTGGTCATCGTCCTGGCCATGTATTTAAAGCTTCAAGGAGGCAGTTGCCATTTCAAGAAGCCTTAAGTAGACAAAGAAAACATAACTCCAACTGTTCTTTTAAGTCTTAAATTATGTAAATTGCTTCTTTGTTGAGGATTTCTTGACTCAGAGCTTCTTAGAAGCAAAAAGGATAATCTATCTCCAAAATGTAGTTAAGTTCTCTTTCTCTTGTAAATTCTAGACCTGATTAGAGACCTCATTCCTCAACTCCCTCAGCTATGAGAATCCCCCAAAACTGAAGTTATGAATTAAATATAGATCTTCCTACATGTATGCTCTATTAATATGTTAGCATAGTGAATCTTTGATCAACAATATTTCCGTGTGTGAAAGATCCGCTCTGCTCCGCAGTCAACCCTTTCTTTTCCATAGTGGAAACGGTCCTAGGGGCAGATAGTACAACTTCACAATAAAGAGGATTCCATGCTTCCAATATGATTGTGAAAACATAAGGTACGCTTTCAATTTCTAAATGTCTTAAATAAGATATAATTAGATATAATAAATAAATAGATAATATATATTTGACTTATTCTCCCCCAAAAGATATTTTCACTGTAATGAGCAACTTGAGTCAATATGAATCTAGAGAATGGTCACAAATGGTTAGTGATGGGAGTCCCATTACAAGAAAATAACTGAAAAACAATGAGGAGATTAATGAATTCTTATCCAGGCAACATATGGTCTTTAACTACAACAGATACGTGAGTATGTTCTATGTTTATAAATTTCTAATTTTTCAAAATGTTCTTAGCAGCTCAAATTAATTATTGGCATGTGTTACTTCTTAAAACATATTCCATATTTTGATTCATAAGATAAAATTAATTTTTTCACTTGAAGTTTTAACTGATGTGGATAATCAGATGTCAGCTGTGCAGAGAAACTAATTTCATCCAAATTATGGGTAAATGACATTCTAAGTCAGTGGTGTTTTTTTCTTTCAGAAGTCTCACCTACCTTACTTTCCACACCATTCCATTATGTCCTGATTTACTGTATAACAATACATTAATTCCTCCATCTCTTAACTTCCTAAAGAATAGTGTGCAGCCGAGATAGGAAATGCCTGGTGTGAAACTCACACTTGGTTCGCACTTTCTATTAAAATTTTCCCACTTACTCCCTAGATTTTTCAGTGATGATGAAGATGATATCATTCACTCAGATGCCATTCAATTGTCTTGTAGCAAAATGCTTTTACAGCACTTTCACATTTATTACCTCATTTAATTTTTACATCAACTCTAGAACAAGGAGGGCAATAATATTATATCCCTTTTTATAAACAGTGTAAGAAAAATTAAATATTTTCACAAAATTACAGAGTTCTTAAGGATTTGTGCTCACAATGGTACCCAGACCTCCTAACCCCCAGAACACAGTGTTTTCCATAGTACCCAATATTTCCTCGGTAGAAATAATTTGAGTTTTGATACTGCACGCACTTCAATTGGAATTCTCTCTCTTACCTAGCTAGGTGAATGGGACTGGAGGTGAACTCCTTAAAAGTCTCCTTGACCTTCAGTTTCCTTATCAGCACAATGGAAATAATAATGTATAACTACCAGACACAATTCCCACCACATCCTAAATTTTTAGTAAGTAATTATAGCAAGGATGCTATTTAGTGCATAACAGGTGCTCCATAAATGCACATTTTTTTCCTTTGCAGCCAGATCACATCAAGGTTTGTTGCAACTGAGACTGTTGCTAAATGAGGATTGATGGAGTGAAAAATATTTACAAATTAAGTTGAACAATCACTACTAATAATACGTATTGAGCACCTACTATGCCACACACTATCTATTCTAGAGTACTTCATATATGTAAAAGTTGGTGCTATTACTGCCTCTGCTTTACATATTAAGAAACTGAGTCACAGATCATTTAAATAACTTCTTGAGATCACACAGCAAAGAGTGACAGACCTGGGATTTGCATCAGTTAATCTGGTTTCAGAGTCCTCCAAATATAGGTCAATTCCAAGATCAATACTAGATCCAAATTACAGACAAAAAATATACAACAGAGGCACACATAGGAGGATGCCCTGTTTTGTTTTATACTTTTGTAATAATCAGTTTCTTTGTATCATCCAACTATCTAAACTTAAAAAACCAACATTAGCAATATCTTGACACAGAGCAAAAGGTGCTCCTAAAAACAAGCCAATGAACATCTATTTTTTAGCCAACTATCAATTAAAATCTTATATTTAAATATTACAGTAAAGGTAAGAAGAGTTTCTATCAAGTAAATCAGGGTGATACCATACCACTTCTTTGCTCAAAAATCTCAAGTTCCTCTTTTTTTCCTAAAGTCAAGCTTAGATTCCTTAGCCCATCACTCAGGACCCTACAAAATCTGCCAGCATTTAGTTTTTAAGTCTTTTCCTCCCTCACTCACAACCTGACATCCCCACTCTTGTCCTAATCTTCCTTTCAAATTCTTATTTCCACACTTTTTCTCTAGTTGTCCCTGTATCCAGAATATCACCTTGCCTCTTGATTATCCCTACGTGTTCCCCAAGGTGCATACACAATCAGCAGCATTTCTGTGAGTTACCCCCTCGCTTCCAGTACCTTCAAGGGGTCCTTTTCTCTCGACCCTGAGAGCACACCAATCATTTGACATTAATACTCACATTGACTGAGCACCTATGATGTTCCATGTGCTCTAAATACACATTTGTATTTAATCCTCACAAAGCCTGGCATATGCCTCACTGTCTTCATTTTACTTAGGAAGAAATCAAAGCTGAGACATCTGACTTGCCAAAGGTAGACAGCTATGAAGAAATGAACTGGAGATTCAAATTAAAGTGGTCTAAAGCCAGAGTTAAATTTTTCTCAAAATTTTCTAAAATGAAATCTAGATTTTACCTTTTAAGCCAAATGGTCAATTTCTCATTATACTACAGTTTTAGGAAAAAACTAAGGATATACTAGGGCACACCAGGCCTAAGTGCCATGCATGATCCATTGGTGGTACCCTCAGTGGGTGTAGGAAAGATAACAGGCATAGAGAGTGGAGAATGTGCCCAGGTAGGACTTAAGGAAGGAGAATGTGTTGACACGGTGTTAAGAGGTTGCTTCTTCCCTGGGCTTTCTTGTTGCCATTACCCAACTCAGCTTCTCTGCAGTCATTTCCAGCACGTTTCTTCCTTGTTGCCTCCCACTATCAAGGCCTTAAAAGCCAGGCACACATTTTAGAGCCAGGGGTTACCGTATGACCTTGTTCTTGCCAACAAGATGTAAAGAGATAACTGTCAATACTTTCATGGGTATCATGAAAATATTTTCTTTTCAGAAAAGAGAGACAGATAAGAACACCCTCCTCCACCATCCTTGCTTTCTGCTTTGGACCCTGACATGTGAAGATATGATGATTAGGGATCTGGGTGCCATCTCATCACTAGGAAGGGAGACACTGGCAACATGATAGAATGGTATAGAGGATCAAGAGAGCCTGAGTCCCCTATGGCCTTGTTGAGCTACCAGACCCAGTCTGATACTGCCCAGATCCAGCCTTCTGTGGTATAAACATTCCATCCTCATGGATTAATCTTCCATGAGTTGAGTCTTCTGCTCCTTGCAGTCCATGGCATCCTAAAACCAGTACACCATCAAATGGGCAACAGCAATAACTTTTCTACATGTTCCACCCTCTTTGACAACACAGATACAGCTTAGAACAAGCAAGTCTCTAAATCTCTGAGTGACATTTTTGTGAAACTATAGAAGCAAAAACCCCACAAATCCTGGGAGCCTTAGCTTTTCATTGTTGGATCCAGATTCTTGAGAAAATTTCTGATGGATTCAGAGCCTACAATTTATATGGTAAGGCAGGAGGAGAATTCTACCTAATGATTGTTTCTTCACTGTACACAGAGAAGATAAGAAGATTTTTCTACAGAGGATTAGAAATAGCAACACAATAGATGCTAATGTTGGGGTCTGAATCCCGACGGCCCTTTCCTACAGATTTGACCCATTATTGGGGGATTGGATAGAATAGGCTTGGGGACCTAAATGCAGAAAGGCCTGTTCCACACTCCCTGTCTGGAACCCATTCAGGAGACAGTCATGTCAAGTGCCTCGTATCAACAAAGGTAGACTGCTACAGGTTAGTAAGGGGGCATGGCATAGTGAGATCACCCATCTCAGGCTTCGGAAGAGACTCAGAAAGTTTGCAAGGGGCCCAGAAGACAGCTGAGAATTAAGGGCTGGAATGCAGTCAGGGATTCACAACCCCCCAGCAGACTGATAAAGTGATGGCATGAGAGAAATGGGAAGAAAAAGAAGTGGAAAGAGAACAACTCAGAAACACTGAGTTTAAAACAAATTACCCTGAATGGAAAGACTGGGTTATTATTATTTTTTTAATGGAAAAACAGAGCAGAAATAGTATTTCATGAACTAAGTTGATTTGTATAATAAAGAAAGTTTCATTTTTCCCCTCTGAGTTGCTATTACAAATTTAAAGTTTAGCAGACAATTTGACATCGCTGGAATACGATGTTAGAACTCATCTGTCTGAGCTAACGGCAATTTCCCCAAAGAGCCACCAGCAGCAGGCTGCCTTGTTGCCATTGCATCTGACTGACCCAAAAGAAAAGACCTAATTTGACAATCTCCAGTGGAGAAATCCCACAGGCTAAGAAGTTTTTTTTTTTTTTAAAGATTTTATTTATTTATTTGAGAGAGAGAGAGAATGAGAGAGAGAGAGCGCATGAGGGGGGGAGGGTCAGAGGGAGAAGCAGACTCCCCGCTGAGCAGGGAGCCCGATGTGGGACTCGATCCCGGGACTCCAGGATCATGACCTGAGCCGAAGGCAGTCGCTTAACCAACTGAGCCACCCAGGCGCCCAGGCTAAGAAGTTTTAAGCGTGGATTATATTTCACAACCACGACCAGCAAGCACAAGCCTGCCAGATGAAGATGGTTTTCTCAGCACTGCCATGCTCAAGAACAGACCTCGTTCGCAAGAAGCCACATCACTCAACTGGGTTTGCCTCTGACACCAGGTTCCCGGGGGTACCTACCTGTCGTGCGAATGTTTCATTATTGGCAGACAGGCTTCTTGGCTCCCTGGGAATGGCTCTTTATGCTATTTGAAGTTCTGAAGCACCTAAAAAGAGAATATTCAAATTATGAGCCAAGTGAGATCTAACCAAGGAGAGTGCAGGGCAGCCACCCAGGCCCCTGCAGAACGTCAGCATAATTGTGGGCATGCAATCGGACTACCTGGCTCAAATCCCAGGTCCACACCCTTCTGGGTATATTACTCTTTCCTCAATTTCCTCATTTGTCAAATGGGAAGGCCAATATCTACCTCAACATACTTTTCTGAAGATAAAAAGAGATAACACATATAAAGTACTCAACTTGGCTGGCCTATATAAGAAATACAATAAATACCCATTTTTCTCCCTTCATCTGTTCTTTCATGCTATAAATTTTGTTCTGAGTTTAAGCACAATGTGTATATGCTAAGGTTTAACAACCATGGTGACTTCAAGTTGTGGATAACCTCTTCCTTGACTCTTCTTCATCATCAAGTGCTTTTTCCATACCATCTCTGGGGCCCTGAGTCTGTCCCAGTGGCTGAAAGCTCCTGCTTTCCGGGAGAGGCCAGATCCACTGTAGCACATATTTAGCATTCTAGTTGATAGGGAGTAAAGGGAAAGGACAACTTGAATCCCCCTTGCTATTGTCCCAGCTTCTGCTTCACTGTGAATTCATCATCCATCATGGTCCAGAGAGCATCCCAAGAAAAGAGGGTGTAGGCAGATTCCCAAAACCTAATTCATAATCCAAAGCCAAGATGGAGATAGGGCAAGGTCAGGAAATGAATGGGAAGTTGGAGGAGCCAAACCAAGCAGGAGTAAACATGAGAGTATCGGGTATAGGTCTGAGTTCTGGGGATGTAGTTTGAAACCAAGGTGGAAAAGACTACTGAAGAAGCACAGCAAGTGAGCTAGGAGGCAGTAAGAGATCCTTAAGGACTATTTCAAATGCTTTTGCACCACTCCTACCCCAATCAGACACACATGGGCATTGATATCTTGCCTTCTGGATGCCTGAGATGGTACATTGGCACTGTCATCTGCCTTGGGGAGGGAGTCTTTGAAAATAGTACAGTAGCTTTGGTTTTCAGCCAAACAGATAACCAGAAGTGTCCCAGCACATAAAGAACAGGAATCCATTGTTATCCTAGACTCCTTATCTCTTGGGTGAGACATAATTCTCACTCACTATTACCTTCCCTCTCTGATTTTATACTAACTAGGGTCATAACAGCCATCTAAGTCTTCCCCAGATATCCAACATCCAGCCAATAGTTGACATAACTACCTTGATTGCTAGGAATTGGGGCAGCAATTTGATCTCCTCATATGATCCAGTGATTACGTTGCCAAGGGACATTTTGAGTGCTGGTTCACTTAGTAGTATAGAAACTTTTTAGCTGGTTGGAGTTGCTGTGATCAGGGATTGTACATCCCCTTATCACTCTACCCTTCAGAGTGTTAATCTCCCTTTTTGCTGCTCTTGGATGCATTCTACAGATCAAATGGCAGGGGGAAAAGGATGTTCTTGGGGAAGTCTAGATGGCCTCAGGAATCAGACAGAACCTCCTTTTCTGCTGACAAATACAAGATACCTGATATAACAGCATGAATCAAGCCTAGAGCAATGAATCTTCTCTTATTTAGGTGACAAGAGATTGGGTTTATTAATTTTGTTTTCATCAAATGTACCTTAACATCAGTATTTCTAGGATTCTTTCAGCATTATAATTTAAAACAGAGTTTAGTGTGATAATATAGAGTATAATGTTTTGATTCTAGTATAAATTTACCATATGTGAGAAAAGGGAGAGGGAGAGAAGCTGGCAATTCAGATAAGAGAAAATAATGGACTAAGAAGTTCTTATATTTGATAAAGATATCAAAGTAAAAATTGAAATCATTGACATGAACTGAAGACTTTGAAAAACGCTTACTCTGAAACTGAAATTACCCTGATATGCCTGGCATCATTCCATCTGGAAGCAGACCCTGCATTCAATCTTTATATTTTCTCCCTAAAGGGAATAACAGTTTCCCTACAGGATAAGGGTGCTAGGTCTGGGGATGGGAGAATAAGATGGGTCTGGGACAATTTGTGGTTGGAGATGGTGATCTATTCAGATAATCTGGAGATAGTATAGTGACAAATAAGTAATAGACGTGAGATGCTTACACAACAGAGCATTCAAACAGCAGAAGGGTGACCAGAAAAATAATAATTATGGTCCACTAGAATAAGATTAATCTGTAAGTAAGCCTTGAGTCCATGATAACATTTAAAAATAAAAACTAATCAAAGAATGCTAATAAGACTATACAAGTTGGAATCGAATCATGCACATGAGACTTTAGTGTTATTTACAGTAAGATGGGTTATTTGTCAAACAATTAAGAGAATTCACACTGAAGTTTAGCCAATCCAGGTTACACATGACAAACTGCTTTCCCTCTTGTGGAGGATTTAAAGCACAAAGTACTTTGTAAAGAGATAGGGTCTATGTTCACCTCTGAATCTAGTTGTGTTTATGATTGCTTTAACCAGTAGAGGATGGTGTAATAGAGATGATGCTATGTGATTTTGAAGGTTAGGCCATAGAAGGCCACTGGTTGTACCTTACTTATAGGAATACTCACTTTTGGATCCCTGAGCCATGTAAAATGTTCAATTATCCTGAGGTTGCCATGCTTTGAGGAAGCCCAAGCCACATGGACAGACCATGTGTAGGCACTCTGCTCAACATTCCTGACTGAGCTCAGCATTAGAGTCATCCCAGCTCAAGTGCCAAATATGTGAGGATAAAGGTCTCTAAAATATTACAACCTGATGCCATTTAAGTTACCCAAAGTTTTCAAGTCTGCTTATGGAGACCTCAGATATCACCAAGTAGTGACAAACCATTCGTGCTACATCCTGTCCAAATTCCTCATTCACAGCGTAGGCACTGAATCTGGAGGCAGTGGTTTGTTACACAACAATATGTAATCATAGCGTCTCTAGACTTTTCGGCAAGAACAAATTATGTGAGTAAAGTCTCAGGTATTCAGGAAGTGTTGTCCCATATTATTATGCTTTTGATTGTGCCTAGTGTTTATATGTATAATGTATTCCAGACAAAAATCAAGTAGAAAGATAACAACTCAAGAAATTTCTACTAAATATAATCACAGCAGAATGTGCATCAAAAAACACAAATCTCCTCCCTGAGACTGTTACTAATTAAAGTTCCCAAGAAAATGCCTCAGTGCAGCGACTCTTGAACTTTGATATACATCAGAATCACTGAGAAACTTGGTAAGATAAAAAGGCCCAGGCCTTTACCTACTTAATGTGCCTCTCTGTTCTTTTTTTTTTAAAGATATATTTATTTATTTTAGAAAGAGAGCACACGAGAAGAAGGGCAGCGGGAGAGAGAGAAAGAGAGAAGCAGACTCCCCAACGAGCACGGAGCCTGCATCAGGGGAGCCCAAGATCATGACCTGAGCCCAAATCAAGAGTCAGATGTTCAACCAACTGACCCACCCAGGCACCCCCTCTCTATTCTTTGTTAACTCTCCAGGTGTCTCTGAAACACATTGTTTGAGAACCACCAATATAGTGTTATGGAAAGTAAGTAGAGAAAAGGGGGCAATGTAGATAAAATGGCATTATTTCCTGTCCACCTACCACTGCATGTAGGAAAATTTTGAGGAGAGGTTTAGCTGAAGGAAAAGTAAGTACCCCTTTTTAGCATGTCTAAGATAGTTTCTGAGAAGACAGTTGCTTAATTGCACTGCCTTCTCCCTCTGACTTGAGTGAACACCCATGCCCACACGGACTTAACAATCTGAGGTTATGTGGCCATGCATTCATACCACAGGAGAGACAAGCACCAATTTATTTGCCAACTAACTGTGTAGGAGTGCGGTTATCTACACTCAACATACAGAAGACCGACAGGAACAATTGCTTTTTTTAACTCAGTGTTTCTCAACTTTGACTCCACATTAGAATCACCTGGAGAACTTTTAAAAGTCCCCATTGCTGTACCCCAGACTATTACAACAAACTCTGGAGGTGGCTCACAGGCACAGTTTATGCATAAGGCTCCCCAGGTAGTTCAAAGTCTATTCAAATTTGAAAAACACTGTCTTTACCTCAAATTCTCACAAATGAAGCTGATTCATCCTGAATTAAAAGAGAAATCTGTACCTCTAGGGGTCATCCTTTTATTAGGATACTCTCATAACTTGGTATCAGATAAAATGGTTAAAAGTATGAGAACATGTGCAGAAAGACAAGCCCCAGAGATGACTGTCCATATTCCTACCCCCTCTCTACCATATTGGCAAAAGAATAGACAATTCCTTTCCTATATGCCAGCAATGTCAAGTGAAATTTGAAATGAAAACATACCATTTACACTAGTCCCTCCATTAATACTTAGATATAAATCTAATAAAATCTGTAAAAGATATATATGAAGAAAACTACAAAACTCTGATGAATTAAATCAAAGAAGCACTAAATAAATGAAGATATATTCCATGTTCATGGATAGGAACTCAATATTGTCAAGATGTCTATTCTTCCCATCTTGATCTATAGATTCAATACAATCCCAATCAAAATCCAGGAAGTCATTTTGTGGATATTTGTCATTTTGTGACAAACCAATTCTAAAGTTTATATGGAAAGGTAAATTATCCAGAATAGCCAACACGGTATTGAAAGAGAACAAGTTGGAGGACTAACACCACCTGACTTCAACACTTACAATAAAGCTACAATAATCAATATTGTGGTGATGTTTCCACAACTCCATAAATTACTAAGAGTCAATTTAATTATATACTTCATATAGGTGAATTTTAAGGTAAACAATAAAACTGTTTAGAAAGATACAATGTGGCTTTAGCTTTAAGGTTCTGAAAAAAAGGGGTGCCTGGGTGGCTTAGTTAGTTAAGCGTTGGACTCTTGATTTCGGCTCAGGTCATGATCTCAGGGTCATGAGATCAAGCCTGGCATCAGGCTCCACCCTAGGCCTGGAGCCTGCTTAAGGTTCTTTCTCTCCCTCTCCCTCAGCCCTTCCCCACCCCCATTCATGCTCACTCTCTCTCTCAAAATAAATAAATTAAAAAAAAATAAAGTTCTGAAAAAAATAAACAGGCAAAAATAAAGATTAGTACTTTGAAAAAATTACTTTAAGAAATAGGAGAAAAAAGCTGCAGGATTTTTTTCAACAATGCATGAGCTCTATAAAAATAATATTAATTAAATATATTGTTTACTACTATATGCCAAATGTTGTTCAAAGTTCTTTACATCATTTTATCATTAAATAATCCTATAATGTTGATATTATACCCCCTTTTACAAATAGAGAAACTGAGACTAACTGGATATAAAAAAAATGAAATGATAGTATAAAAAGAGAGACTTAAATTAAAAGGGAGGTGGTAGTGCTAAAGAAATAATTCAAGGAATTAATAATGCCATTACATAATTGTAAATGCTATTAGAAAGACCAAAAAATAATGAAGACCCAAAAGTAGTTTAGTGATGATCAGAATGGGATTGAAGATATTACGGTCAATGCAGAGGAAAAGGAGAAAGAGATTAATGTGATCAGAAAATAGATGATAGATAGATATGGATGACATAAAACGAGGGCCAAAGAAAAGATAATAGTGTTCTGAGGGGTGCAGGAGAGAACAGCATAAAACAAAGTTAAAGGCTATTATTTACATTTTCTCTTAGTTGAGGAGAATTTTATTTTATTTTTTTAAAGATTTTATTTATTTATTGGGCAGAGAGAGAGAGAGACAGAAAGAGAGGGAACACAAGCAGAGGGAGTGGAAGAGGGAGAAGCAGGCTTCCTGGTGAGCAGGGAGCCCGATGCGGGGCTCGATCCCAGGATCCCCCCCCCTCCCCTCCTCATGACCTGAGCCAGAGGCAGACGCTTAAAGACTGAGCCACCCAGGCACCCCTGAGGAGAATTTTAAATATAAATGGCACCATCACTGACAAGATATCAGATAACAATGTCCCCGCAGCTGCACTGAGGACTTCACACACAACTACTTGTTTGATCATCACAACCCTAGGAAGCACACACTATAATTATGCTCATTTTACAGATGATCCTTAGAAGAAGATGACTGCATATCTCCAGCTTGCCTAGGACAATGCTGATTCACTCCTGTGGTACATCAATAAATGAATGTAAATTACCTAGGCACCATTCATCCTCAAAAGTGTCAGAAATGTGGACAGCAAATGACACAATGACCCTACTTTGAACCTAAGACCACAGCTGGTAAGTCGCAATTCCAAAACTTACAGTCATATAAGTCTCCAAAGTCTTTCTTCT
This sequence comes from Leptonychotes weddellii, assembly GCF_054177405.1. Lineage (NCBI taxonomy): Eukaryota > Metazoa > Chordata > Mammalia > Carnivora > Phocidae > Leptonychotes > Leptonychotes weddellii. The sequence continues at coordinate 38,504,016 of NC_138380.1, read as the reverse complement.
TAACTATTTTACTACACCAACTATGTAGAGCTAAAGTGTTTATCACATCAAGTCAAAATTAGTGAAAAATGATCATTCCAAGAAATCCTGCATTTCAAAGATAAATGAACAAGTCTACATGTAGCATTTGGTAGAAGCAATCACTTAAAAAGCAATAATTAATTACTTAATTTAGTACATAAATAATGTCCTAGACTTATTCTCCACAACATTTGATGACAAAAAACAATTTATGTATAGTCGAGTTATAATTAATGTAGGAGAACAATGAAAAGCTGCTCTTAAATATATACAAAGAGTTGGGCAGCAAATTGTCAAGCAATTACTTAAAGACATTCTTCATCTAATTGAGGAATAAATCAAAATATAGACTTCACAGATACAAAAGTAAGATACAGGGCTGTAGGTGGGCAACAAATCCATTTTAAAAATCAAATTATGTATAAATTGATCCAGAAAATATTATGTCTGGATGAAATATGCATGTTCTATTTCTTGAAAGACTATCACCATATTTAACTTCTCTACTGCATCAGAAATTCCAGTGCATATCAGTTAAAAATTTTATGAAGAAGTAGGCAGAAGAGAGTGAAAGGGAATGTATGTGAGTCTTTTTCCTGTTTTTCACAGAGGGAACTCAATAAATGATGTCTCATTTCCAGTGTTGATAATTAACAAACTGAGCTTTAATTATTTGTAGATATAGAAAGTGTATATTAACAGAAGAAAAAAATTGTATGTCTTTCACATTATAGAAGATAAACAACTAAGGAAAACTTTAAAAAGATGAAGAAAAAATGTAAAGATGACATAAAAACTAAAGAAAATACTGAAAATAATAGAAAAGGACAGAAACAGAGGTAAGAGATAGTATAGTAAGAGACGAAACACAAAATGTTTAACAATAAATACAAATGGTTGGGGGGCGGAGCAATATGGCGGAGGAGTAGGAGACCTGGATTTCGTCTCCTCTCAGGAATTCAGCTGGATAGGGATCAAACCATTCTGAACACCTACAAACTCAACAGGAGATCGAAGAAAGGAATAGCAACAACTCTCTGAACAGA
>NC_138380.1:38447780-38502449 GCF_054177405.1 Leptonychotes weddellii | reverse complement strand
CCCGAATATCGCCTCGGATTCACTTCTCCGCACGTCCTACCTTCCAGAAAGTGGTCGCTTTTCTGTTCAGAGAGTTGTTGCTATTCCTTTCTTCGATCTCCTGTTGAGTTTGTAGGTGTTCAGAATGGTTTGATCCCTATCCAGCTGAATTCCTGAGAGGAGACGAAATCCAGGTCTCCTACTCCTCCGCCATCTTGCCGCACTTTTTTTTTTTTAAGATTTTATTTATTTATTTGAGAGAGAGAGAGAGAAAGCAGGAGCAATGGGGAGGTGTAGAGAGAGAGGGAGAAGCAGGCTCCCTGCTGAGCAGGGACCCCCCCCTATGCGGGGCTCGACCCCGGGATCATGACCTGAGCCAAAGGCAAACAGTTAACCGACTGAGCTACTCAGGCACCCTTTCTGGCACTTTCTGAGACTCCTGTGCAGGCATCTTCCTCAAATGTTTCTTGTTCTGTTTCAGCAGCTCATTAGTTAGTTTCTAGAAGGTAAGACTGACACTTAAGCAGAAGCTTTTAGGACCTTCCTGAGTTCAGGAGGTCAGGCCCGAGTTCAGGAGGTCAGACCGGGGACATTTGTTGCCCCTTCACTAAGGACTTAGTATCTTCTCATCTACAGCATTCTATATTCTTCTGGGCTCATAGATAATGCTAAAACTTTCCCAGTTACTTTCATGTGGGCCATGGTTTTTTTATGATCATCACTAACCTGCTACTCCTTATACCAGGTGTCATGATCCAATGGTTGCACATATTTGGAGCATTTTCCATGTGAGTAATCAGGGAGTTATGCTTGGTTGCAGTACAAGCAGCTTAGTTCTATTGTTTTACACCTGGCCGTTTACCCTTACTCGTGTTAACTTCATGCCACAATAGGCTTTTGAAATGTGATGCATATCAATATATGTTAGTGTCAAGGCACTGCTGCCCAGGAATTTCTGAAGCGATGAGTTATTACCTCATTTCCATCACCAGTTGTGGGATCTTGGGCAAGTCATTTCAGCTCTGACAGCTAGTCTTTTCTAGGGTAAAATGAAGAACATAAAGATACATCCCCTGCCTACCTCACAAAGTTGCTTGGATAGGTAATGAAAGAACATCAAGCTGATAAGGGTATTTACCAGGCACCACTCCCAGCCACGACTCGAAGGTCGTAGCTTATTGACAAACACAGACCCCAGGCTTTTCTGAGAAGTGCCCTGTGAAAATCTAGAGTAAACCACGGTGTGAAATACAAATATGCTATTTCCCCATGTTTACTGAAACAATGTACAGGCTGCTAAGTAAATGGCTAGGTGAGTATTGTAAGTCAGAAGGCAAGCTCAGCTGAAGCAAATGCGTAATTATGATCTGATATCAGAAGAGCCAACATGACCTGAATTAATCAGTCTGCTGTTGAGTCCAAGTTCCTGTATTGTTGAAGCTGGAGCAGAAGTGGGGTTCCATTCTGGAAGTTAGGGAAAGCCTAGCTGGGCAGGAAGGCCTGTCTCTAGAGCCATATGGATCGCTTTTGGTGACGGGGGCTCCCACGGGCTCTGTGGTGCGGCCCCGGCCCGGACGGTGGGGTGAAGAGGCTGTGCCGGCTCCTGGATCATAACTGCTGAGGAGAGAGCAGCGCGTGGGTCCTCGCAGGCGTCAGGCAGAGCTCTTCAGGGAGGTGGGCTCCGGGAGGGCTCCGTGCCTCTGCTCAGCCGAGCTCCAGCCAGAGGCCTTGGGAGGCAGAGCAGGTGCAGAGCCGCAGCGCTCAGAGGGGAGCTGGACTCTTCCTGGGCTGCAGGCGCCGGGACAGCCAGGCTCGAGTCCACCTGAGCCATGCCAGCCAACCTCACAGAGCGTGGCCCGGACTCCGACGCCTCCAGCAGGACCACGCAGACCCTGGATGCTTCCCCAGTCCTCTGCACCGAAACGGTGACTTTCACGGAAGTGGTGGAAGGGGAGGAGTGGGGCTCCTTCTACTACTCCTTTAAGGTACGTTTCCTGTTTTCTACTCTGAAAAGGATTTTAAATAATGAGACAAGTGGAATTTAAGAGACCCAGTTAAACTATCATTGTCAATGCCGTGAATGGGTATAGTTTGTTTTCTTTAACTAAAAGAGTAACAGAAGAAAAAAAAAAAAACCTGATGAGCTAAATCAAGGAGTTTTTCATTCTGTGCAAGGACCTATACTGTAGTTTCTTATGAATACTGGTCTTTTTGTTCTGCTGCTGCTGAAAACGTGTAAATCTTGAGTAGCATTTAACCAAGAGGCTGCAGAGTGGATGATTTTGTTTGTTTGTTTCCCCCCTTTCCTTAGGTAAAAACACTTCTAATTAATTCTATAGTAGTGCTTGAAATGTTGTCTGTTTCTTGTAGGGGTTATTGCTGAGTTTTTTGCTAGGAACATCAGAAGTGTGGAGAACCCACATCCCCCAGGACAGTGCCTGGTGCAAGGAGAAACATAGCAGTAAGGAAGGAAAGACCACACTCTTTTTTGATCCTGTGCTTTGAACATCAGTGAGCAATAGATTCTTTGACTGTTGTTTGTGGTGCCACAGTTTGCAACAAGTTGCCTCCTAGAACAAATGAGTAAATCAGACTTTGATGAATTTCACCTTCAAAGCATCCAGGGGTCACACTGAGGAAATGATCCTCATTAGGGTAATACTGTTCCCTCTTCTACAAGACTGTAGTCAGAAACAAACCAGGCATCTGGAAAACAAGTTCTCTGCCTCTTGCATCAGAATGCAGGCATGTCAGGATATTTCACACGCTGCCTGGAGGTGCGTTAAGTCGTGGCAATAATTCCCAGGTCTCAGACTGGTCTTTTATACCAGAAAGGAAAATACTTCAAGAAAAATTCAAGCCGTTTTTGTTTGTTTGTTTGTTTAATCCTCTGGGTGTTCTTGAAATGATTTGGTTTTTACTCCACAAAGTAGAATTACTGTAACATCTACCTCTCTACTGGAGCTTTGCTTCTTTGCAAACACTCAAAATAAAACTTTCAGCAGGGAGCAATCCTGGGAGGCAGCCTAGCCTTCCTCAAAAGCCAAGAGACAAAATAGCAAAGCAGAGGCTGAACAAGTCACTTAGGCTGGCTCCATGGGACCCAGTCCCTCAGAACCACCTCCTGATGCATGCACATGCACAGCCCTGCTGCCCAGCTCCGTGACAGAAAACAGACACTGAAATTGGAGTTTGTTGCCATTTACCTTTGACTAGGTACATCCTCTCTATGGAATCAGCTTGCAGATCTAGAGAGTCTGTCTTGGAGAAGAAGGCTTTGTGCACCCAGGAAACACACTGCTCTTTCTCAGGGACGCTGCCTCTGCAGCCTCTTTGATAGTTATAAAACCTGACAGCAAACAGAACGAAGAGAGAATGGCCATTGCAAAAGGGATACTAATCAGCAATAAGGCGGTTGTTCTGAGACTCAGGCAATAATCACTCTCCACTGAAATCTCATTTGCCCTTTTTTGAATACAGCTCCTAAGGGGTATTTTGAATGTTCAGACAAACAAATCCCTGCTGGTTCTCTACTAGTGTTTATATTCTGTCCTAGCAACGTCCTCTCTAGGTACTAAAGAGAATCACGTCATTTTTTATCTCATGCCTATTCATGTTTGCCCTCAAACAACTAGACCACTGGACAAGAAAAGAAAATAAAAGAGAGGGATTGTTTGTCCAGGAGCTTAGGATGTTCCATTTCATTTTTTGACCCACGCAATCATTGACTAAAGCACAGTGATTTGTAGTTACGAAGCAGTCTGTGGTGTTTGTGGGCACCGAGCTTAAATGTTTCAGGGTAACTTTTTCCCATGGTCCTCTTAGAGCAGGGCAGTTCTGTTACACTGTGGATCCAGAAACAATTCTGATGCAAACCCTTGTTCATTGTGAGTCTTTTATTGCACATACTTCTCAAGAAGAAAGTCTGAACTGCTCTTTACTATCTCCCAAACGTGTCCTTTTAATCCCTGTTCTTTACCAAAAGCAGTAAAAATATCATAAAAATAAAAATCGTAACAGCAGTAAAAGTAGCAGAATTAATAGCAACAACAATAGCCTAACATCTCATTTGCTGTGGGCTTTCTTGGTGCCAGGAATCGTTCTAAATGACTCCTGTGACGTATCACATTTCATTCTCACACACTATGGTGCATCTTTCCATCTGGAATTGCCTTCCGCCTTCATCTGCATTGATCTAAATTCCACCCACTCTAAAGTATCCTCTTGAATTGCTTCTTCCATGAAGCCCCCACCCCCGACTCATCTCTCCTCTGAGTGTACCTGCCTTCTTGCCATTTAATCCAGCAGCTGTCTTCAACTGCTATTTCAATATGTGTCCAGAAGAGGTATAATAGCCATTAAGCCCCTTGAGTGATTTTTGTTTCGTATTCTCTCCAGAAGCCAGCACCATGCTAGGCATACTCAATAAACATTTACTACATTAATGAAGTGTGGTGTTCTGTCTCTGTCAACTGCCCACATTTCATCAGAAAGCTTGCTTTCTCAGTGATAGAGGTGGGGGTCTTGTTAACCATGACTCCACAGGGCAGCCCCTGCCCTGCCTTGTCTCTCTACTTACTGTACTCGCCAAGCAAGGTCCTTCTCTGCATGAGCATTCAAATCATCCTTATCCCATTTCTAAGCCAACATGACCAAAGTAAGTTATGGATTCCAGTGGGTGGGGTATAGAATTAGTTGCGGTGCCATAGACTAGTACCTAGTATCCGATTTAGCCCTGGGAAACTGTACCCACCATGTTGTAGCCTTACTAGTCTCAGAGGTCTTGTTCGGTCTGCATACTTGGGCTTCTGTCTTTCCTGCCTAGCACTTGAGTTCTTGTCTGAACCCCAAAGCTCTCTTGGCAGGAGACAAGACATACCTGTCTGGATCTGGTTAGCTTTCTCTTCCACAGGCTTAGCTCCTTTCCCTCCTCCCATTTCCACCCCCAAATTCTTGCCCCCACTTTCCACTGCTCTAACCTACTCTGTTATCTAAGCATGTCCTTGGATATAGGCAGGAAGGTCAGCGGAGAGTTTACCACCCACTTCCTCTAACATGGGCTTCATGTGAGCAACCCTGTGCGGTCCTGGGTTCAAGATTCCCAACTCAAGCCCTGGTTTCCTTCATAGTTTCCAATTTCAAGTTCCCATCCAGTTCACCTCCTCAATTCCAGTACCAAATTCCAGTACCAAATTCTACCAGAAATTCCCAAGGAGGATAGGACTTTGCTAATCAGAAAGTGAATGGAGGACGTGAATATGAACCTGTCCAAGTGGAAGACAAAGATGAAACTCTTCATTTTAGCCTTTCGTTTTGCCCGTGAATGTGCTAGCAACATTTCCTGTATCTCTAATTTTAATGATGAGAAAATTAATTCAAAGTAACTGGGAGAGAACCTTGTCTGAATTAGTAAATTGGTGAAACTATAAAATAATGCAAATGAACTCATTTTTATTACTCTGAGGTGAAGGAAGAAACTTGAACCAAGACTGCTAAATATTACCTAATGATGATCTTTTATTGAATCTCCTTCAGTGGGAAGCTACAAATGATAGGTGATTAGTCTAACTATTGTTGATATGTAAATGGTTGCTTCTAAGGGCTTGAGGGTGATTGGACACAGTTTTTTTCCCTTTGTTAGTGCAGCCTCCTGCCTACTCTCTTGCTATTAATTTTCTTAACACATCTTTCCTCCTTTAATATAAGAAAAGCAAATTCTAGTTCGATTCCTGTCCCACTTATTTCACAGGGGGCTTTAGCAAGAGCTCAGTTGAAAAAGCTTATGTAGACTTGCTTGTTTTCAGTATATTTTGGTTGACAACTCATTTCTAAGAACTTGATCTACTTCCTGAGGTCCCTGACCTCCCCATCTTATCTCCTGCAGATTACAACAAGGGCCTGGCATTCACATCATGCATTTGTTTATGTCTTCTACATAGTTTCACTCGGTATGTTCATTTTCAGTACATTCATATGGTTGAATATGTGGCTGTTTATAAGGAAATGACTACTAGTTTTGCTCAGTTAAATAGTCATGAGAGGTCTGCTATTTACTACCTGTTTATAATGTGCCAACCGAGCACTCCACTTTCCATTCCCTTACTGGGTAAGCTCTATCATGTCCAATTTTACTTTGTGTCATTGAAAAAGGCACAGATGTTGCTGGTTGGCTGTACGGGGACATCAGACATTTCCCGAGCTATGCACTGTAGTTTGTGAGAAAGGAAAACTTGCTCAACCAAATTTCTCTTTGCATTACTAATATATCTCAGGGCAGGAAGCATAATCTTAGTTAATTCCGAGTGAACTCAGAATTACAGTTTTGCAGCCTATGAAGGGTTTTCCCATTTTCTGACTCAAGGAAGGTGTCTAAGCTCTAGGGCTGGTGCCTCTATAGTGTGTGATGGGGGTGAGGGAGGGGGGTCCAACCTGGGGAGAGATCTGGGCAAGTTGGTGTCAGCTTGAAAAGGGCCGTCTGGCTTTCAGAAGTGGTTTTCCCTGTTCCAGACCCTTGTCTGGATCCCTGTCTGGCCCAGGTCAGGACCAGACTGTTTTCTGAGGCAGAGTACTTTTGTCACGTTTCTTTCAGGCACACGGGTGTTCACATCTCCCTCTTTCCCTCTCAATCCAGCCAAATTTTTTTGTCCTTACTAGGAATGAAAAGTTCAACTGCCTCCCTCCCAGCTCTGGGCTGTGGGAAACAGTGGCATTGTCTCTGGTACTCTCTCTACCCACATGGCGACCAGATCTGTACCACTCCCACCTCGTGATAGATGGGGAACCTGCCATTCCCTCGTTCCTGTACAGTAAGTGGACTTCAGCCCCCTTTTAATATGGTGCTCTCAAACTCAGTGGGTGTTATCTCTTCCTTTTTTGGTGCAAGCCTTTGCAAGGGGTAATACGATATCTTCTCATCAGTGTCTAAGCTTCCTCACATTCTGTATCACTGTTGAACTGTCCTACCTGCCCACCCCCTCAGCCTTTCTTTATCAAGGGGAAACTGGCTGCACTGTGTTCTTCCAAATTTCTTATTCCAAGCTCTCTGCTCTGAATGCTCAAGACACTCCTCTTGCCAGGAAAAAAGCCATTTCTTTTCGAGGTAGTTAAGATACCCTCCGTGAGGCTTTTATTTATTTATTTATTTATTTTTGAAAGCCTGACACTCACTTGTTTCTCTCTGCCTACATTGCTAAAGATTATACCCTGAGGGCAGATGGGGTAGAGCTCTCTGGCTGCCTGAGCTGGGGAAGGATTTATCAAAAGAGTAGGAAGGCCCACATCCATTTATGCTTCAAAATGTCATCCTGTCCTCCTTGAAATATCTTCCTGTTGATACAGTGGGTAAGAATGTGTGGAGCCATGTACTCAAGTGTCAAGAAATATCAGATCATTGTTCTGTAACTGAACTTAGCTTTTCTCTGGACCGCTCAGTCCACCTGATGGCAGAAGTAGCTTAGTCATCCCCAGGTAAACTCAGGCCCTCGAAACTTCCCCATCATTTTAGTGAGGCATGGCCTCTATAGCCAGAGTGCTGGGGTCAGGTCCCAGTGCCACCACTCTCTAACTGTGTGACTTCGAGCCGTTCCCTTCTACCTCTGCCATGGTTTCCATATCCAACAAATGACACTAATAATTAAATGTCCTTCGGAGGGTTGTTGTGACAAGTTGAGTAATGGAATTCTTGTGAAGCCTTTAAGAATGGTGAGTGGCCTAAAGTGTTCAATAATTGTTAGATGTTAGATCCCCAGGAACTAATTGTTTCACTCTTTACTAAAGCTCCTTCCTGAAAGTTGAGGGGCCACCATTATCTATACTTCTGAATATTCTGAAGGATATCACTGCCGTTGAAGCTCTTTGGGACAGTTTTAATATACCTTAAGTCCTCACCCAGTGGTGGTGAATTGAGCTGTTTCTCTTCTTTCAATTAGACCGTGAAAAATGTAGAGTAAGTTATTTAGAGAAGATTCAATTTCTTACTTTATCATCTTGATATAATGTCTAATTTTTATCTATGCAAGCTTAATGGCCCACTAAAAGAAGCGCTGTTTACAGAAATGGGAAATTATGCCCTATCCAGCGGAAGAAAGGATGGGCTTCTACTGTGGCAAAAAGATCTTCTGGGCCACAAGATGGCAAAACCACGCACACTCATGATGAAATCATTAAGAAGTAATCATCAGGGTTCTTTTCTTTTTTTCTCCTAACTTAGGCAATATTGCTGGCTGCCTAAAAATGATGGGTCTCTTACACTTGTCAGCACTTTACAGTCAACACCATAATTTCACATGATTTCATTTGACCTACCATCAGCTCTAGCAGGCTCTAAAATAGCATTCTTATTTTTTAACCAGATGTGAATATGAAATCAGAGAAAAGTTAAAGGTGTGAACTTCCTAATAAAATAGAAAGAAAAAAAGAAATAAGATTCTACTGCTGATTTTAGTCAGGATAAGGTAGGCTCTGCAATAGTAAACACTAAACCCTGAATATTGGTGGTTTAACATATCAAAAGTTTATTTCTCTCAATTATCCCAGTTGCAAGCAGGTTAACTTGTAACACTGCCTTCTAGAACAAAATGATTTCCAAGGAAGAAGTCTTTGGCCTTATCTTACCTGCTTCGGTCTGAACTGATATATGACTTCAACTCGATTCCATGGGCAAGAATTCATTAGGTGATGGGCATGGGAAATGTAGCTTCACTGAACATCCCCAGTGTGGGGAACATAGTGTACTGCTTTAAAGTTTGGCTTGATATTCACCTTCTACAGGTTGAAACCTAAGTTCTTCAGCCTGGCCTAAATATGTTCATGACCCCAATATGTTACATGACATATACACATGAACGCACACACACATACATGCACACATACTAGACTTCAGTCGTGGAAGGGTAACTCTAGATCCCGCTTCCCTAGCATCATGTCTGACACAGACTAGATAAATGGTCAATAAATATTTTGTTGAATGAAAGAGCATATCAAGAAACAGTCTGTGTCACAAGTTTATTCCTAAGGTCTCAATAAATTAATGTGAACATATTAGAGTGGATGGAATCTTAATCCTTATTCTACAAGCCATTGGGATTGAATTTTAAAGGTACCATGATTTAGGGGAATTCCTAACACCACAGCAAGGCCATATAGCAGGGGAGGCTGTGTAAACAGATCTTTAGACCTAAAGCAATCAACATCTAAAGTCTGATGATACTCCTTTCCATGGTGTTAGCCCTGGTTCCGCATCTAAGGCCTGGAAACCATCCACCTCTGAACCCCAAGACATCAGGCAGGTATTGGGAAAGGCACAATGTTAACATTCACATCCCTGCTCTCCATTTATGTGTTCTGACACCTGATTATAGAAGTTCAGCTATAAAGATCTTCTGCAAGGTACAGAGGGCAAAGGGCACCATCTGTGGACAATAGGACCTACTGCAATGGGGTGAATGATTCAGCCTTGTCTACTAGAATTTCAATCAAGCAGCCACATGATTCCTGTCTGGACACTGCAAGCAGAAAATGTGTCTGTCCTGTGAGCAGTGAGACTATAGCTGCTTTCTCAGGAGAAGACCCTATACTAGGTACTAGGAAACCAGGAAGGATGTATCACTGTCTTGATGGACTAGTAAACTAATGCTTTAATTCAACAAATATTACTAACATGACTTCAGCCTTTTAAATTCGTAATACCAATAGATAAACATAAATATTTCTCACTCAATTTAAATTTTAAAATATAAATATCATGTCTAAAAATAAGTCAAAGTGTAATTGTAATAATGCAGAATACAATTTTTTAAACTATATTCTTTCCCTCCCCATATTTTACATACTCTTTTACCTTATCAATTTGAGAATCACAAAATGGCTTGACCGAGTATTACTTTAGGCACTGAGGGTTCAGAGATGGAGGAAACAGGTACTTTGCTTTCAGACAGCTCTGTCTAATGGGGAACCAGACATTTAGTCAATAATTATAAGGGAAAAGGATATAGTCACTTAGAAAAGGGAAGAGGGGTGCCTGGGTTGCTCAGTTGGTTATGTGTCTGACTCTTGGTTTGGGCTCAGGTCATGATCTCAGGGTCCTGAGATGGAGCCAGCATCAGGCTCTGTGCTCAGTGGGGAGCCTGCTTTTCCCTCTCCTTCTGCCCCTCCCCCACTCATGCACGCACTCCATCTCTCTCTCTCTCTTTCTCAAATAAATAGAATCTTAAAAAAAATAGAGTTAGGTAGAAAAGACCTAAGGGGATCATTAGACTAAACAATATGGATTTTTTCTTATAGGCAAGAAGATCTTTAAAGTTTTATTAACAAAAATGTTAACAGTGAAAACTGATTTTAGAGAGCTTAATCAGGCTGCTGGGTCCCGGGCAGGTTGCAGGGAAGGGACCCTGGGAAAGGAGAGTCAGTTCTGATGCCCGAACAAGAGGTGTTGGTGCTCAGATGAGTATCGTCTTTTCTGAGAGTGGAAAGGAAGTGTGTATGTCAGGTCATGAAGGTTTCGGGGAATCAGAGAGGGTTGGCTGAGGCAGAGAAGGAAGATGACATGGGGGTTAAAATCGGTAAGGTGATCCCACAATGTCGATGAAAAGGCAAAGGAAATTGAATAGCCATAATAATTCTGAAAAAGAAGAAAGTCAGGGAGGTGACTTACAGACTTACTGTAAAGTTACAGTGAGGTATTGAGGGAATGCTAAACATACAGAAATGGAAAAGAAATAGGCCCACACATATATGGTCAATTAATTTTTGACAAAAGTAAAATAGAAATTCAATGAAGGAAGCAAAAATAGTGCTGGAACAAATAGATAGCTACATGTAAAAAGTGAGCCCCTACCCAAACCTTACACCCTTTAAAATTTAACCCCAAATGGATCATATACCTAAATGTAAAACCTAAAATAAAACACCTAGAAGAAAATCTAGGAGAAAATCTTTGTGACCTTGGATTAGGCAAAGATTTCTTACATACAACACTAAAAATATAATCCATGAAAGAAAAATTTGATAAATTGGACTCTATTAAAATTAAGAACTTCTGTAATTTGAAAGATGCTATTAGGAGATAAAAAGGCTAATCACATACTAGGAAAAAATATCTATAAATTACATACAGATCTAATGGGTAATTTTTATACAGAACATATAAAAATTTCCTAAAGCTCAATAAGCAGAAAAAAATCTTGATTTAAAAAAGTAGCAAAAGTTTTACGGGCGCCTGTGGCTCAGTCGGTTAAGCATCCAACTCTCGATTTGGGCTCAGGTCATGATCTCAGGGGCATGAGATAGAGCTCTGCGTTGGGCTCCAAGCTTGGGATTCTCTCTCTCTCCCTCTGCCCCTCCCACCCCCGCTCACAGTCTCTCTCTCTCTCTCTCTCTCATTCTCTCTTAAGATAAAAATAAAATAAAATGTAGCAAAATTTTGAACAGACATACCACCAAAGAAAATACCTTAGATGGTAAATAAGGACATGAAAAGATGTTCAGCCTCCTTAGTCATCAGGGAAATACAAAATAAAATTACAATGAAATACCACCACACACTTATTAGAAGGGCTAAAATAAAAATATACTGACTATGTGGAGCACTGTCAAGAATGGGAAGCCATTAGAACCATCCTACATTCCTGATGGCAAAATGGTAAAGACATTTCAGAAAACATTTGGCCCTTTTCCTGTAAGTTAAACATATATTTATTTTACAACCCCCAACTCCTACTCCTGGGCATTTACCAAAGGGAAATAAAACCTATGTCTACACAAAGCCTGTATGTCAATAGGTAGACTCCTTCATTTGAAAATGCCAAAAAGCAGAAACAACTCAAACATCCTGCAGCTGGAGAATGGATAAACAAGCTGTAATACACCCATTCAGTAGAATATTACCTAGTAATAACAAGGAATAAACTTACAGATACACAAAACAACATGATGCATTTTCAAATGCATTATGCTAAGTGAAAGGAAATCAGACTCAAAATGCTACAGACTGTCATGATTTCATTTATGTAATGTTGTTGAGAAAATAGAACTCTAAGGACAGAAAACAAATCGGTGGTTGCCATGGGCTGGGGGTGGGCCAAAGCCTGACTACAAAGGGCACAGGGGAATCTTTGTGAACGATGGAACTGTTCTATATCTTGAGTGTAATGATGGTTACATTTGTCAAAACTCACAGAACTGTATGCTAAAAGGGTGAATTTTCCTCTGTAGAAATTATATCTTAATAAAAAATTCATTATCTAGAGATTTACATTGTGAATTTAATTTTCAACAAAATGTGTTTCATTTAAAAATCATAAATCCCCAAGTGACAGCATAATGGAAGTATAGCTGAAGCCCCAGGAGCACCTGAAATGGGATATAGATTTAGAAGATTACTACAGAATCAAGAGTTCAAGATGGATGAACCTCCAAAAGCAGCAACTATGGACCAAAATGGACAGAAAAATGAAAGCCCCACGTCACACAGGTGTTTGCTCAAATGTCATCTCCTTCAGAGTCTTCTTCGGCTTATATGACATTATATGACGCATCTGTGCCTTGTTCTCTATCTCATAGTGTCTAGAAATTATGCTTCATGAGGACCAGAACTCCACCTGCTTTCACCAGTGCCAACAACCATGCTAGCCCTGATTAGACCCTCCCCAGAGAGTCTTGAAGAGTGAATAGACCCTATTGTGGACTTAGATAGGCATAAATATTGACAAAGAATTCAGGGCACAGCTCTGTGAATGTTTTCCTAGGTTCCTCTTTATTCTACTTTACAAGTAGACCTCAACCATTAGCCACTTAGCATGAATCTTAAGTATATAAAGCTAGTACTGGTGAGGAATAAAGATGATGCTTCCAAATTTTGCAGAACATCAACAGCTGTGAAAGGAGACATTGGATGAGCCTGGAGAAGATGAAGGTGCGCTCAGGAACAGATGCTGAATGGGCAGTGCTTGTTTGGTTGACCCCATAGCTAATCTCAAGCCCCTTCTCACTTTCCCAGCTAAATACGCACTGCCCTAGTCTCCCCTGCAGTTAAAAGTAGCTCAGTTTGGGAAACTTAATTGGAAGCCTGTGAGATTGCTGATAAAAGTTTCTCCTTTTCTAATAAAAGGAGAAAGATATGGCTGGCATTCTATTTTTTCCCTTCTGTCCGCCTTGAATTCTGACACAATGCATGGAGCTGCAGCAGCCACTTTATGACCACAGGAGAAAACCCAAGGCAAATTAGATGTGTCAAAGACAGCAGTCACCTACCTTCAGATTTCTTGTTATATGAAAAAAAAAAAACAACCACACTTTATTTGTTTAAGCCACTGTTAAGTGGGCTTTTTTGTTTTTGAGCTGAACACTTTCCCAATAGATTTAAAAAAAAAAAAAAAAGTGCAAAACTGTATGTTTGGAGTTCTGAAGCTAAGGCCTTAAAAGTGGGCCACAGAAAAATCAACCAAACATTTCTTTTTCTTTTATTCCACATTTGGGTGGTGCAAGGGCTGGCTATGCTCAGGTTTCTCACCCCGCTGTTAAAGAGGCACTGAATAGAGTTTTATAAACATTGATTCAGACTGGATTATATGTTTCTGAGTAAGAAAAAGTCTCTCCCCTTTCCCAAAGAAAAACAGCCTTGAATTTTTCAGAATGATTCTCCACATTTCAGATAATGACAGTACTTGGGTAATTTTATGAAAAATGCTAAAAGCACTTTAAAAATACTAGCTTAAAAAACTACCCAAAACATTAGGTCATTTTTTCATAACGGCTCAACAAGAGGATTTCCTATTGTTCTTCCTAAAGTGTAAAAGGATATGATTCCTGACACTTTTAAGACAACCAAGGAAAGTGTGACACATGGACTCTGGAACCTGAAACCAATTCCATATTGTGCAACCCAGAACATCTCACATGCCGGCTCTCGCCTCATGTAGCTCTGCTGGGGGAGCCGAGCAATGACTATTTCACTGTAGGATCAAGCAAGGAAGGAGCCAGTTCTCATGTGGAAAATGGATTTGGGGGGAGAAAAAGAGGAATTCTAGTCATGGAGGAATTCTACCCATTAACCTCCTGTGAGGGTCCCTCCAAACTGAGAGTGGGTGAGCAGCGAGTGAGGGCTGATGCCCTTCCCCTTAAAGACCAGCCTCCCAGACTCTCCACCACCCAGATTCTCCCCCCTCACACTCTCTACTCTCCCAGATTCTCCACCCACCCACACTCTCCATTCTCCCACTCTCCACACTCCCAGATTCTCCACTCTCCCAAATTCTCCACTCACCCACTCTCCACTCTTCCACACTCTCCATATTCCCAAAGTCTCTACTTACCCAGATTCTCCACTCCCAAATTCTCCATTCTCCCACATTCTCCACCCACCCACATACTCCACTCTCCCACACTCTCCATACTCCCAGATTCTCCACCCTCCCAAATACTCCATTCACCCACATTCTCTCCTGCCCACACTCTTCATTCTCCAACTTGCCATTCTCCCAGATTCTCCACACACCCACACTCTCCACTTTCCCAGATTCTCCACTCACCCAGATTCTCCACTCTCCCAAATTCTCCACTCACCCAGGTTCTCCACTCACCAGATTCTCCATTCTTCCCAGTTCTCTACTCACCCAAATTCTCCACCCAGATTTTCCACTCTCCAGCTCTCCATCCACCCAGATTCTCCACCCACCCAGATTCTCCACTGTCCCACACTCTCCACTTTCCCAGATTTTCCACCCTCCCAAATACTCCATTCCCCTAGGTTCTCCCCTGCCACACTCTCTACTCTCCAACTTGCCACTCTCCAAATTCTCCACCCACCCACACTGTCCACTCTCTCAGATTCTCTACTCTCCCAAATTCTCCACTCACCCAGATTCTCCACCCATCCAGATTCTCCACCCTCCCACACTCTCTACCCACCCAGATTATTCTCCCTTTGCCAAAGGTAAGTAAAGCAGAAACTTCCAGGGATTCCTCCCCTATTTGTGTTCCATTTTTGGAAGGAAAGAGACAGTTCTCCCAAGGTAGAAATAGGTGGTTGGAGAAGAATAAGAAGGAAGCATAACCTTGATAAACAAGAACCAGGTTAAGCTTTCCCACACTCTTAAGGGCTACTTCTTTCCCTTTGCTGTCTTCTCTGCCTGCTCTCATCTCTGCCTGTCCAGGCGTTCAGCTTGGACCTTGCATGCTCAGCTTCAAAATTTTTTTCTCTCCCTCTTTTCCCTAGTCTTCCTTGTATCTAAAAACATTTTTCCTCAACAAACTAATTCCAAGTATCAGCATAAAAGCCTTTCAGAATAAAGGAATTCTTTCCCTGGGGTGTCTCT
The DNA here is from genome assembly GCF_054177405.1 of Leptonychotes weddellii. Taxonomy (NCBI): domain Eukaryota; kingdom Metazoa; phylum Chordata; class Mammalia; order Carnivora; family Phocidae; genus Leptonychotes; species Leptonychotes weddellii. The sequence goes on along the minus strand of NC_138380.1, from coordinate 38,487,159 downwards.
CCCCTCAGCGCCCTTAACCTTCCAATGCTATTTGCATTTTAAAGAGGATTTTGCTTAACTTAAACAAACCCCTCCTCTCCTGAACTCCCTGGGCAGAGATAGTGAAGATCACAGGGTCTAGAGGAGTGTTGGGGTTCCTTGAAGAAGCAACAACAAGGGGTAAGAGGATCCCCCTTAATTCCTCTTCTTTCAGCTCCCAAAGGCTTTTGCCCAGCTCCTCTGCTGGGCTGGAGCCCTGATTCACCCCGGCCTGCAGTGTTCCAGGCTCTGCATCTGATCAGAGATCTCCCCACGGCACTAAGAATTCCATTCACGTACAGATATTGAACCGAAGTCTTTGCTCAAGGACCATTATTCACAACTCATAATTTAATAAAAAAATGAAATGGAATATTGTTAGGGCCCAAATGCAAGTTTCCTTCCTTTCATCTAGTATACTGGACTATTGCCCTTGGCAACACATAGCTATCTATGCAAATAGAAGATACTCTTTCAACTGAGGATAAATTTGATTTTCTTTCCAATGCATTTAGTTCCTTTTGAGGATTTTTTTTTTTTTTTTGCCTAGGTTGGGATAAAAATGCAAAAGGTATTCAAGAATACAGAAACTTGGGCGCCTGGGTGGCTCAGTTGGTTAAGCGACTGCCTTCGGCTTAGGTCATGATCCTGGAGTCCTGGGATCGAGTCCCGCATCGGGCTCCCCGCTCGGCGGGGAGTCTGCTTCTCCCTCTGACCCTCCTCCCTCTCATGCTCTCTGTCTCTCATTCTCTCTCTCACAAATAAATAAAAAAAATAAAAATAAAATTTTTGTTCTCACAACTTAATGAATAGACAGATTTCAGGATGATCTCCCTGGAATCCTTGTCCTGAGCGCCTTTCATGCCCCTTCCCGCTACACATTCTCATCTATTCCATAACCTGGCTTCACATCTGCTCCTGCTCTTTGTTTGCTTAACTTCTCCTGGTTTCTTTTAGCTACTTGATTGTGAGCTTCCTGGATGGACTGGAAAGTACAGATTGAAGTCCTCAGAGTCTGTACTGCAATGGGGTCCCAGGGAGAAAGATTCCTTGGACACTTTCCCCCATTTATTAGTACCCCTAGAACAGAAAACAAATTCCTGGAGGCTTTTTTTTTAATAGAATTTTAAGATTTTATTTATTTATTTATTTATTTATTTATTTAGAAATAGGGAGAGAACGCGCTCGCATGTGAGCAGGAGGAGAAGACGGAGAGAAGGAACCTCAGGCAGACTCCACGCTGAGCATGGATCCCGTCTTGGGACTGGATCCCACCATCCTGAGATCATGACCTGAGCCGAAACCAAGAGTTGGTCACTTACCTGACTGAGCCACCCAGGCATCCCCTGGCGGCTTATTTTTTTAATTATGTAGATCATCAGGAAGAATAGTTTTTTGGTATTTTTATTACATAGTAATTATTCAGTTTCTACTATGTTGTAGAGATTTGGACCTAATTTATCCAAATGTTAGTTTTCTATTTCAAGAATCTAGAGCTCAAATAGCAAATTCAAATGTTAATCTCAGTTCTTGGTACATAGGAGGAGCTCCATTCGTTTGTTCAACAAACATTAATTACTACCTGAACTTGCAGCCCAGTGGGTTTTCAGATGATTTCTAATATCTGTGGTCTGGTATATTATGGGAATTCAGATGGAATCCCAGAATTTAATTGCCCAAAACTTCCAATACACCCTATTTGTGATTAATCTAGAGGTCCTCTTGTGATCCAAGAATGAATCACAAGAAGGGACTCACACTGAAATGAATGTGGGGCACCGGCATTTCTGTTGCAGGTAGAATTCAAAGATTCACTAGTACCCAAAAAGCTGAATCAGACAGTCCCATCCAAATGCAGTCTCGTGCACCAAACCCTGATTGAAATGAGAACAATTAGGCAGTGGGAAATTAACACTGCAAATTAAACATGAAATATAACCCATGGCAGTAATGATAAAACACTCCAGACCAATAAATAACCCTTTCTGGTTAGAATAGAAAGAGCTGATGCAGTTATTTAATATGTCCTAGAGGCTAAACTGAGAAATAAATGTTAGGCGGTGAATCACTTCGCTGTGCAGTCCCAGTTTGAAGAAGATAAAATTGTTGTCTTCTGTTACTCGTGATGGTGGTGTTGAGAGGTATGGCAAAGGCACTTGAAGCAATGAAGACAACTAGAGAAGGTTGCTGATGGAGAATTCTTTTCTTCTTTTGGTAGCAAGTTCTCCTAACTCAGGACAGACACCTAGGATGGACCTTGCCCATTTGAAATAGTTGGTTTTCAGGACACAGGTCCAATTTCTCATTATTAAGCCTTTCATTGCTCTGTGACCACACTTAATGTTCCTGAGTGGCCCTTATCTGTCCTCACTAACCTGAAAGTTTTCAACCTCTGCCTTCCCTTATATTATTGACAGGCACCCTACTCTTTCCTAGGCTATGTCTACTAATTTTTTCAGACTCAATTCACATATTAATTTCTCCAAGATACACGTTTTGACCAACCATGACCAGCCTTTCCTAAAGTTCTACTGCATGTCCCTTATCTGGAGTTCTATAAAATCTCCATTATCGTAGCTCACAGTAAATTTTTATTTTTTACATTTATGCCTCCACCATCAGACCATGAGCTCCTTGTCTTAGCCTTCCTTCTATCACCAAACTATGTTGAATTTTAGAACTAGATTCTCAATAAATGTTTGTTGAACTTGATTATACAGAATGAAAACCAGTATGTGTATATTCACAACAACATGATTTCAAGGCCAGTTTTCCACTTCTGGTCTGAGTATCACTTCTATACCAACATATAGATGGATAGGTAGGTAGGTAGGTAGATAGATAGATAGATAGATAGATAGATAGATAGATAGATAGATAGATAGATGCCTCTCCCCCAGACATACTACATGGGAGTTCACAGAATGACTCTAGGTCCATAACTCTTTGGGACTGGCTTGGTCCATGGCCATGCTGTCAACCTCAACAGACCCGGGCTGTGACAATACCTTCCATCCCATTCACATTCTTGATTCTTCAAGCAGGAGATCTCCTGTCAGTTAGTCCCACCAGCTCCTAGTCAGAGAGTGCAACCTACATCCCTGTCCTGGGCCCCTGTTAAAATGATATGAAAAGCCATACAAAAAATTTGAAACTTTAATTAACATCCAGACTTATATGTAGCTTCATATAATTTTCTTTTTTTGCAATAGTAATTATTTTAGAAGTCTTGTTATATATTTTTTTCATAATTGATAACTGAGTACTAGAAATGAAGGTTATCCTGGGTAATCCTACATGGAATTCCCATAGTTCTAGGTAAAATAGTTTGAAAAGGTGAATGCAGACAGATGACTTGATGACAGTAATTCAACTGTATTTGCATGGGTGTCTCCCAGATGGTTACTGGGAAGGTGGTGAAATTGCAGATTCTCAAAAGGGGCATCATTAGGAGGAGGCGGTGGTGGGGGTGAAGCCAAAGTATGTGCTCTGCAGCAAGCCCAGTCTTACCTCCGAGCCTTCTAGTCGACCATTCCCTGGCAGTGTCCCAGAAGCAGCGGGTGGAGTGAGAAATAGGGAGAAGGTGGGACAACCTCCCAAATGAGAGGTTCCCAACCATGCAGAAATGGTTACTGCCCAGGGGTTTCTAGAGCCCTCAGTGGATCTCATTCCTCAAGTCTAATTAAGCAGCTTCAGGAATCCAAAGCTTTGTAGTCTGTTCCTACCTGCCTCGCTTTGAATTGTGTGCTCCCTGCATTGCGTGGTGATTCAGCCTCAGTGGAATTAGACATTTTCAGATCTTTGCTTTGGATATTTGTAGCCTACCCAAGCAAATTAATAGAGCTTTGAGCAGCCTCAGAGCCTGTGTGCTGTGAATGACAGGTGGCATATGAGTCTCAGTGACAGGAGAGCAGAGTTTCTTTGCCGGCTGCTCCCTGAGAACTGAGGCTGAATCATAACGTCTCTGAGATTTCATTTCCTCTCTTGGGAAGTAAGATATATTTGCTCTTTCCTGTGTTCGAGAGATTCATCTTCAACATCACAAAAATAACAATAATCATAAAATGAGCCATGAAAATGTAAGTGGTACAGAAAGTTCTGTGATTCCTGGGACAGATGATGCAGCTGCATCTTGTGTGATATTTATGACTACAGTTGTGTGGGCACCTTCCACTGCTCCAGTGTCCATCCATCCAAACACATATGGAGCATTGACCTTACACGCTCAGTCCTACTGGACACAGTCATGAAACTGACCCAGCCCCAGAAACCCAGCTTCAGACAAGTTCTGGGCCAGAGGAAAATGAATGAAAATTGAAAGTCAATGAGTCAGCTTCACCAATCCTGACCCCAAATTGGAACAGAAAACCACTCTAGTAAGTAGGGCAGGGACTTTACAGTCAAGTAAAGCTATGTTCACAGCCCACCTACATTGCTTATGAACCACATATTCCACGAACCCCATTTCCTTATGTATAAAGCTGGGGACAGTGACATCTCAATCGTCAGTTTGTGATACCTGTGAGCAATATGTAAAGCTTCTCGAATGTTTGGTCCATGACAATCAATCAAGAACAAACACTTATTAAGTATCTACTATACATGACAAACTAAGTAAGTCAGGTGCTAGATTAATGGGATTCACTCCAATAATATTAGTTCCTACTTACCCTATAATTGTTAAAGATACTTTACACTTTTAATTCCAGTTTCCAGGACTCCTCCGGAAAAGAGGATCACCATTCCTTGAATTTGGATAAATCGTGTTTTTCTCTCAGACAAGTCTGGCATAACCAACATTAGCTAGTGTCACCCAACTAAATGTCTGGTATTTCCTGAGATAATTCCCATTTGAGATAACCTGTTCTGTGATACTTATAAGTACCCTTTCACTTGTCATTAACTGTATATCCACCCAACAGATATTTATTAAACACTTTCTATGGGGAAGACGGAATGCGAGCCTGAAGTGGTGACCTAGACTTAATGCCCACCCTCAGAGGCATCCTTTTGGCCCTGGAAGCCTATCCTACAGAGTGAAACCCCAAGTATCAGCCCTGTGGCAGCACCAGCATCATCCAGGGAATGCTGTAATTCATCCTTCTAAATCCCAGGTCTTCATTTTCTGTTCTGCAGAGAGATGACGTCACTACATGGCCTCATCACTTTGAGGTTGAAGACCAATTAGTCATGCCTACAACCACGTAACTGAGTTGACAACGCCGTGGTCTTTAGTCACTGAAAAATTTCAAACTCACCCATTACTTCTACTCAGTATTGAGCATCTGGCTGGAATTTTGCCTCACATGACCACTAGGGGGCATTTAATCCCCAACTATATTTCTGCAATAGCTTTTTGAGACCTGTGTTGGGACACCTTCCCTACCTGGGGGAAGGGTGGAGGGCCCTTTAGGCTCAGGTGAAATACCAACAGACTGGAACTGAAAATAGGAGGAACAGGGTGAATTCAAGCATCGTCCTGAAAAGGTTGTGAGTTATTTATAAATCACTCCTCAAACCTATACATAGTACGTGAAACTAAGGACGGGGAAAAACCAGTTTTTATTGTGTATATACTATGCACTGAGCTACTTGGGCACTGAGCTAGAAGTCTTGCATTTTCATTGTCAAATCTATCCATCACAAGTGTCCTGCGGCAGATTTTATCTTTATCTTCATTTTATAAATGAAAAAAAATAGACTCAGCGAGGTTATCCCTTACCTATGTATTACATATCTAGGGAGTAGCAGAGTCTGATCCCAAGTCAGGCTGGTTTCAAAGCCTACCCACTTTTCTACAAATCACTCACCTGATTGTAATACTCAAATGCCTCTGAACTTGCTTCCTCAATTCCCGTTGTCATAGTTTTCCAAATCCTCGTATTACCCTGGGATTTGTGTGTGTCTGTGTGTTTGTGAGTGCATGGGTAAGAACGCTATGAATAAATGATCCTACAAGTAAGTGTTTGCATACTTAATGCCCCTTGTACTACTTGATGAAACAGGATTTAAACTTGGCCGAGTATAATTTATATACTCTACGTGATGTAGTGCTAACACCTTATACTATAGACAATTAATTGAATGTGAATGAATTAATAAACAAATAAATAAACATGGCTCGTAGGAAGACTCCAGAAAGCAAGAAGGGGGTGGGAGCTTCTTCTGTCTTCCAATTTCTTGAAGCCTCTGAGGTGAGATTGTCTTCAAATAGAGAACTATAAAGCAGGGGGCCTAATTTCACAGGTCCTGCTCAGCCTGCCCTATAGACATCATCCAGTCCCAAGGAGAATAGACTCCGACCTGTTTACAGAGCGCCTTGGGTCTGCAGCCCAAAGCACAGTTACTGCAAGCTTCTAGGAAAAAGGCCCAGCCAAGCTAACACCCGACTCTGCCAGCCCTCCTGAGGCCCGACTTCCAATTCACTGATACATCTAACCAGGATAATTTGATTTGCAGTGTTTGTCACTCTGTGCTCCCAGCAGAGCAGATCTGAGCTCCAAGCCTACTTGGAAGATATTGGATGCCTGGGTCAGAATTGTGCTGCACAAAGATGAAGAACACAGCCGCTCCGTGCCCACTGAGAGGCCAGAGGTATCCTCCATTACAGAGCAACTTGATTTCTGGATATCTGAACTTCAGTGCCAGCAGCATAATCACCAACGCGCCGTGTGAAAAGCAAACCGTTTACCCACTTCAGTGTTGTTTTTCTGGCAACGAGGCTTCACTGTACTTACCACAGGCAGTTAGTTATGTGAGGGAAGGAGAACATGAGGAGAGAGACATTCTGGAAAAAATTCTAGTTCAAATTTACCTGAGTTCAGTTGATTAAATCTCCTCCTCCTTCCAGTTCTCATCCAGAAGGCCTTCAGGGTATAATTTTAGTTGAAAAAAGTTCTGTGTCGGAAGTAGAAAATAGGGAAGTTTGACCTCACCTGCTGCAAAATTGGAGGAATTTCTATAAGTTATAGGGTAGTTAAGACATTCTGAGGGCAGAGCAGAGAGACTCATTTACTCTCTCATCTGAAGTAAGAGTCTCTCCCTGGAGAAGAAGTGAGCAGAGACCGGCCACAGGGGATTCCATTACAGGAGGCTGAGTGGGGGCAGATTTCTGTGGGAAGTCCACCGAATGCCACAGACTCCATGGAAGAGACATGGCCAGCTGCTTTAACCTGCTAGGGGCCTGGACCGCTGAGCAGAGCTGTAGGTGGTGCTGGTGAAGACAGTCTCAGTAAGGAAAACAGCCCTGTATCCGCCACCTTCCTGACACCCCACCATCGCCAGCAGAATAGCATGCCTCCTTCTCTGTCTGCCCACTCACCGTGGAGATCTGGATTTCTAATCTGACAAAGAAACTTCACAAACCTTCTAACTTTCCCCTTTCTTCTTCATCTGAGGCTGAAAGAGCTCAACAGAAATCAACTGAGTCCTGGACAAGTGTGGAAATAACCTCCCCACACCACCATCGCCCAGGCTGAGAAAATTTGCTGGACATGACACAGTGTTCTCTAATTTGAAAAAAGAAATTACGTTAAGACATCGAAATGTTTCTCCCTGTGAAACAGATTTCCTGAAAGAAACAGGAGAAAATCTTGGACAGTCTCTCATTTGTATTCTCAACAGGGCTTGACAGGACTTTGCATGCCCATATCTGCCACACCACCTGCTCTAGGGTCTCCTTATCTTTTCCTGAACCATAAACACTCCCAGGACCCCATCACCCTCCCTGATAGCACACTATATTAGGACCATACTGGGGACATAGGTGCCTCATCCCCCACACTGGCCCCTAACTCTATCAGCCATCAGCAGCACAGTGTCAGGGAGACCTTCTGCCAACAGATGTCTAAGCCACCTAGTTTCTCACGTTGGTCCCCAGGTTGCTCTAAAGTTTTAAAAGGCAGGTCCTTCAAGTTCAAACCACTTATTTATGCTCCACCATCTGCACACCAGCTGCTGAAAGGGGAACATCGTTCTGGCACATCAAAGACCTCCCCTACTGCATCTGCTCCTGACAATTGTCCATCTATCTCGAAGAAGAGAATCCTCTTACTAAAACCACTCCCTCACTCCACTCAGACTAGCCCTTTTCATAATAGTTTCCATTCTTGATGCTTTCTCTATGTCACCCATATCTAGACTGCTAGAGAAATGAATCTTCCAGAAGAAGGTGACCCATCTGGTCAAAAAAGGACCAGAGAAAAAGTGTAGAACCCGGCACTGAGCAAAGACTGTCCTCCAAATGGGAGATTAGTAAGCATGCTGGAGGTATCTGCCACCTGTGCCTTTCAAGGTAGCAGAGGTTATCAACCCTGTGGTCCTCCCACTCCAGTTGCACACCCTGCCCCCCAACACTACCACAATGCCCCCTAACTTCAACCTTCTGCTGTTTCAAGGCTCTGACCTCTTCCCAGGGCCTCAGGAACCCATCTGTAAATCTGAGATGGAGAACCAAAATATCAGTTTGATAAAGTACAGGACTCATGGAGATGCTAGCTTCAGCCTGGACTTCTGGAAAGGATAGGGCTGGAGGAGAAATCATGAGAAACTGCCCCAGCCCAGCCCTGGAACCTGGCAGACCAGGTTTAGGTTTCCACCTGGCAGCACCAGGGAACCCCGGAAATGCTTGGGGAGGACAGTGGCTTCGAGTATGGAGCTGACTTAGTACACTCACCAGCTCCCTCCCCTCCCTCAGTCTAGAATCTTCCCTATATTGTCAACATATTTTGTTTTAGCAAATCTAATCCATTTCTTTTAACTGAAATATTTTACTGCACTGTATGAAAGTATCACCTTTTATTTAGCCATTTCTCCAGCTGACCGAAAAAAAGCAATATGCACAATATATACAGAGTATAGTAAATACCAAATTGCTAATCACATACACACACACACACACACACACAATACTGTTTATTTGCTATGGGTGTGTGGGTGTGTATGTGTATACACATGCATCCACTTATAAAGTATTTTTCAAAGGATTGGAAAGATAATGTAATCAAAATGATATTTACCTTCTGGGAGAAAGGAGTTGATTAAGACAGAGAGTGGTGGCAAAGGGGCTTTGAGCTTTATCTGCATTGTTATAGTTTTTTTTAAGTAATCTCTATACCCAACGTGGGGCTTGAACTCATGACCCCGAGATCAAGAGTCACATGCTCTACCAACTGAGCCAGCCAGGCACCCCTGAATTGTTAAGGTTTTAAAGAAGAATTAATGCATCTGTTATTGCATAACTTTAATTTAATATAAGAAAAAGTGCTACTGTGATGTCTCAGATACTTAGAGAGTATATTAAGGTTCTCCACAGAAAATAGCTAATAGGAATACAGAAACAGAGACAGAGAGAGGCAAGAGAGAGAAAGAGAGATATTTGCTTTAAGAAAGTTGCTCATGTGATTATGGGCCTGACAAGTCTGAAATTCATAAAGGAGACAGCCGGCTGGAAACTCGGGCATGTTTCCTATGTTTCTCAAGGAATTCTTGCTGGGAAACCTCAGCTTTTGCTCTTAAGGCTTTCAACTCATTGGATGAGTCCCACCCATATTATTGAGGGTTATCTGCTGTATTTAAACTCAAGTTGAATGTAGATATTAGTCACATCTACAGAATACCTTCAGAGCAACGTTTTACACTACTATTTGACCAAGCAAGTGGTCATTATCGCCTCGCCAAGTTGACACATGAAATTTTATCATCTCAATGGGTATCTTCAGGCTATTCTTATCTCCACCGAATAAGAGAAGCACTTCAGATTCCAATATTAGACTTGTGCATTCTTACCAGCATTCTGCCCAGACCTTTTGGGCTAATGTGTCTTGGCTTTTGATTTCAAGCTTGCCTCTGAATACCCTTGGCCCCATTCTCTTCACCCATGGCCTCGCTCTGCTTTGTCCCTTTGGTCAGCCTGTCCCAGCACCCTGGGCCTCTGCTTATTCTGGGCCATGGATTTTTAAACAGATGGAAAGCTCCATTTGAAGGGATTGTGGAAAACTTCTTATAAAGGACTTGGCATTTTAAATGAGTAGCATTCCTGCTTTTTCCCCATTATTTACTATTTATGTATTACTCAGTGAAACTTTAGTATTACTATATTATAAAATTCTGTCAAAAGAAAAAGAGTAGGATACCCTAAAATAACCAATCTTAGCATTTTAGTCTACTTCAGTCTTTTTTCTACATGTATTAATTTTGCACAGTTATAATCATACCCAATATATAATTTTACCATGTTTTTCCACTTACTGTTATAGTATAAGTATGTTTAATGTTGCTATATAATCTTCATGGTTGCCATTGTTAATAACTACATAATAGTTCACAGAACTGAAGTGCTTCATTTACTTAACTATCTTGTTATCTTTAAACAATTTCCAGTTTATTCTTACAATAAATATCCACATCTTTGCTACTGTAGTGTTCTTTTTCATACCTTGAATTCTTTCGTAGAGACTTAAAACAATTGCTTGGCCAAAGAATACATATACATTCTTTTGTTTCTTGGCATATATTTCCAAATAGATTTTTTTTTAAGGTTGCATCAATTTACACCACCATCAATGTAAGTAAGGACCACTGTGTCTCTGTTCTCTTGAGAGTAGAGCTTTGACAGGTGAGGATTTGCGATCAGGAGGAAGACATTCCAGTAGCGAAGCCTGAGCCTTGTGTTCTGTAAAGTACCCTGGTTCTCACTGGTACACTGGTTTTGTGTTGCTTTGTTTCTCACAGACTGAGCAGATGATAACTCTGTGGATCCTGTTTGTTTTCACCATTGTTGGAAACTCCATGGTGCTGTTCTCTATGTGGAGGAGGAAGAGGAAGTCAAGAATGACCTTCTTTGTGACTCAGCTGGCTATCACAGGTAAGTAACTGTGCAGGTGGGACAGAATTAGCTGTGTGCAAAATTCCTGTGGCTCCTCGCTTTCGATTATTTTACCAATAGAAATAGCATACTATCCAGTCCAAAAGGCATCAGCAAATTCGAGAGTAATTTCTTTTTTTTTTTTTTTTTTAAAGATTTTATTTATTTATTTGACAGAGAGAGAGGCAGCGAGAGAGGGAACACAAGCAAGGGGAGTGTGAGAGGGAGAAGCAGGCTTCCCGCGGAGCAGGGAGCCCGACGCGGGGCTCGATCCCAGGACCCCGGGATCACGACCTGAGCCGAAGGCAGACGCTTAACGACTGAGCCACCCAGGCGCCCCGAGAGTAATTTCTATAGGGACACAAAACCCATATTTGGAGTTTTCTTTCAGCAAGTTTAACACATCTATATATCCATAAGATTCCATTATAAAAATAACTCACTATAAAGCCCACTTGAAAATACCGTTATCAGTGCCACCAAGGGATTCTCTAGAGTTCCATCCTTCCTCTACACAGCAGCCTCTGTAGTTCACTAAGGTGATAGTACAGTATCATACCATATTATGAGCTTAAAATACATCCCAGCAAATGGACCAGAATTATCTCTATTCAGTAATAAATGTGAAGTCTCAAGTATTTTGCAGATTTAAGTCTGTGGACATTGTTTTTGAAAAATAAGTGATATGTAACACCACTTGTGGGCACGATATAAGGACATAAGATAATATCTGGGATCAGGATGTTTAAATGTGGACTGGGGGAATGTCCAGCACAGTTGAAGTGTGAATGCATCACACTTAGAGGGGGAATGGTGAAATATTTTCAACTTTAAAAATGATCTGTGAAATGAGAACTCTCACAGAGATGGGTAGAGCCTAAACTGATAGGGGTCATGTTCAAAAGGAAAACATAATCATGGGGCACCTGGCTGGCTCAGTAGGTTGAGCGTCCAACTCTTGATTTCGGCTCAGGTCATGATCTCAGGGTCCTGAGATCGAGCCCGGCATCGGGTTCGTGCTCAGCTAGAAGTCTGCTGAAGATTCTCTCTCCCTCTCCCTCTGCCCCTCTCTCTGCTCTCTCTCTCTAATAAATAAATAAAACAAAACAAAAAGGAAAACATAATCAAGGAGAGAGTCCTATTCTATAGGTCAAAGAAGAGAGTGGGCAGGTGGGATTCCTGGAGGGTCCAGCCTAAGACAGGCTTGGACTCCTGAGCTCTAGGAACAAGATGGCTGTGATATGAGTTTAATTTGAATCAAAATGTAGGGAAAACGCAAAAAAAAATTTTTTAAGTATTAAACGCTAACAAGAAGCAGCAGTGAATGACCTTCAGAAGGGGCTGTTTGGTGCATTTCAACCTGTGCTGTGTCTCTCAGTTGCAGTAACGGCAATGGGGAGTTCTTGGGAATTTATTCCTGAACCGCAATACAGGAAAAATATGGCACTTCACTTATAAGAAAAACTTCGCCATTCATTGCTGATAGCCTGAAATTCTCCAATCTCTTGAGCTGGGCTACAGTGACCAGGATGAAAACCAAAGGCACTACTGAGAAGTACAGAGATGGTGAGAGAAGCTTGGGTCACAGGTGGTACCTATGGAAGAAAACTCCTTCAATCTTTACTGCAAACAGCAGCCCCACTTTTTATCCCTGTGACCGTAGGAATGAAGGGACTCACCATCATCCCGCAAATGCTGAAAAGCAAAATCCCTGGGTGAGGATGAAATAACTTATTTTCATTATATTTCCTTAACTACGGTGTTGTAACCCACATTCTACAGAGCTGTGTGTTCTTTCAGAGGGCAAGAATTTAGAGGTGGCAAGGATATCAGCTTGGAGTTTAGTGTTGCAAAAAATAATCAACAAGTGAATCACTGAAATTTCACCATCTATTGTTAAAAAGTTGTGTTCTAGTCTAATCCATAGTCTGCCACATTAACCGGGCTTAATTTCTCATGAATGTTCAAGTCTGTTTTTTATTTGCTAATTCTTTCTGGAAAAACTCAAGGGGTCAGATCAGGAGCATTTTAAGTGAAGAATTCTTAGAGAGGAAAGCTTGACCAAGTTGAGGAACTAGAAAATGTAAAATAACAGAAGCTAAAAATACAATCGATGGGTGTAGCAGCAAATTAAACATAGCTGCAGAGAAAATCAATAAACTGGAAGATAGGTCAGAAAATAATAAGATTGAAGCACGAAGAAACAAAAGGATGGAAAACACAGACAGAAAATAACACATGGGCCCAGGGAAAAGGATTCCCAAAAAAAAGATAAAAGAGTAGACAGAAATAATATTTAAAGATATAAAGACCAACAGTTTTTCCAAAATCCTGAAAGACAGCAAAATACAGACAGATTCATAAAGCACCATAAAGGTTAAGAAAGGAGAAAGAAAAATGTTAAAATTATTAGAACAGGTAGGACAAATAAGCTGGTACATTTAACCTCCAGTATACTGATAATTGCATTTAGTGTACGTGGACTAAGTACTTCAAATAAAATAGCACGATTGTCAGAGTAGGTTTAAGACATACCTACTTCAGTTTGCTTATAAAAGGTATATACCTTAAATATAATGATATAATTTTAAAGGGAAAGTAAAAGGATAGTCAAATAAAAGGATAAAAAATAATGAAACAAGGAAACACAAACCAAAAGACAGCTGATAAAGTTGTATATGTATGTCAGAAATTCAGATATTCACTGTGCTTCTTAAAGCATGGGTGCCCATGTCTTTGTCTTAGCATTTGCTTTAGGGGAGAAAAAACTGAAGACAGGAGGATTCTAGCGCTAATAATGTTCTTTTTGTTGTTGATGGTAATTACATGGATGTGTTCCCTTTGTGATAATTCACCAAATTATACGCTTATGATTTGTGTACTTTATGTAGTTTATTTCAATAAAAAAGGTTTATTTACAAAACACAGCACCTCAATATGGAGCAGGAGTTGCCATCTCAAATGCCTTCAGGAACAATTGTGTGAAAGAGCCCAGGGAAGGGACAGGCAAAGATGGACCTTCAGGGCAAGTAGAGAATGCGTGCCCCACCTACAGGCATTCAAACTCAATTCTTGTTAAGCACTATGCTGATCAAACAAACCACACAGGCATATAGCTGCTGATATGTAAAATCTTAAAATCAAAATTTTAAAAGCTTATGCTATGATAAAAGTCTAGCCCACCCCATATTATGAATCCCACTTGCAATATTGGAAGGGAAGGACACCTGGGTGGCTCAGTTAAGCATCTGCCTTCTGTTCAGGTCATGATCCCAGGGTCCTGGGATCAAGCTCCACATCTGGCTCCCTACTCAGCTGGGAGTCCGCTTCTCCCTCTCCCTCTTCCCCTCCCCCATTCATGTGCACGCGCGCGCATACGCGCGCGCTCTCTCTCAAATAAATAAATAAAATCTTTAAAAAAATATGTGAAAGGAGTATTAAGTTTTTTGGGTGCAGTTGGGGAGAGTGAGAGCAAGGGTGGGGAGCTTATCATTTATAATGGTTTAAACAAATTGCATGTTTGTCAAAGTTTTAAGATGCTTTCTCTCGAAAAAAAAAAAGATGTTATGTTATTATAATTTGAAAATTATAGACCATTATATTGAACTATTGAAACCAAAAAAATCGAAATGTTGTATGCCTCAGGAGCAACAATAATGCAAATGAAAATATAAAGGAAATTTCTTGATGATATCAAGCCCAACCCGCATAACCTGGTCTACATGATTATCAGATGACCACTAAGATTAAGGAGAAAAGTCAAAAGCACCCCATCCTCATATCTGTTTATCATTAAAATTCTTCCTTCAGAGGAGCATGTATCAGGCTTCTTGATATGAGGAAAAATCACTGACAAGACACTGGCCCTATCAGGGTGATATTAAAACAGAGGCTGCTGGCTTAAACTCAGCATGAATGAGTTGTTCTCACATAAAGATGCTGCTATTATTAGTGTGTCCCTGTGTTGCCAAGACATTTGCATAAATACAGCTATAATTTTATAGGTGTTTTTCTCTTGGCATCATGTCTTAGTCTACTCAGTGCGCCATAGCAAAATACCACAGACTGGGGGGCTTAAACAACACACACTTATATCCTCAGAGCTCTGGAGGCTGGGAGTGTGAGATGGGGTGCCAGCAGGGTCGGCTCCTGGTGAGAGCGCTCTTCCTGCCTTCTCACTATGTCCTCACATGGAGATAGAGAAAGCAAGCTCTCTAGTGTCTCCTAATAAAGCTGCTAATCCTGTCAGATCAGGACCTTATCTTTATGACAAACCACTTCCATAAAGGCCCTGTCTGCACATATAGTCATATTGGGAGTTGGGGCTTTAACATGACTTTTGGTGAGACACAAATATTCAGGTAATAACAGAGGGAAAAAGCTAGGTGCATCAGAGGATTACAAGTGATTCATAACAGGCAGAACATAGCGTGGGGGATTGGAGGTCCTAGATGAAAGAAATGAGGGGTAGACATAAATAGCTTCGGATGCCTTGCTAAGATGTTCAGCAAATCCTTGAGCATATCCCCTGTCATGCTAGCTTGGTTCAAGCCACCACTGCCCTTTATGTGGACTACTGCAACAGTCCCAACATACAAGAATGAGAAAAGAGATACTTAAATTAACCCATGGCCAGGTTTTGCTGGTAACATGGGAACACAATAAAGCAAGGAAGTTAAACTTCTTGTCAAGAGGATGACACAAATGTTGGACCACAGAGACCATGACTAAAGAAAGAAATGAAAGCTGGCAGGTCAGAAAAATAGAGAGAGAGTGGAGAGTCAAGGAATCAGAGGTCGCCACAGAGTGGTAAGGTGGGCTTAGTGATAGCCGCTGAATAAAAGAGCTGGAAAGAAGTGAGTGTGTGTTCAAGAGCCAAGATATTCTCAGGTGAATGTTGCAGAAATGGTATAACTCAGTGTGTCCCTTGTACTGGGGAGTAGAGTCACCGGAAAGTCGTTAGTAAACAGGGCCACCATAATGGAAGTTAATTCTATTAAATTCTTACCATGTACCAGGCTCTGTGCTAAATGCTTTGTGTAGATTATTTGATTTAATCCTCACAATAGTCCCATGACCTAACTCTGCCATAATCCCCTTTTTACGGACATAAAAATTAAGATTCAAAGAGATTCAGACCTTGCCCTAGGTCATGCAGTAAGGGGTAGACCAGATATTCAAACTCAGGCAGTCTTTCTTCCAATTGTGAGTTTTTAGTCATCACAGGATGGGCCTCCCCAAGGGGCCTATGTGTAGGCGAGTGGTCTGTGGACATACTGCAACATCTCAGGACAAGAGGAGGCTGGTTAGATGGAGCAAAGTTGAGACCCTGGTGCCAATGTATTTAATAAATGAGGGGGATTGTTGGAGCAAGAGCATAGGAGTCACTAGAGGTAGGAGAATATAAGAGCTGAATATACACTTCAAACGATTTTGAAAGTGCTTGCGATTCAGTTAAAAACATTCGTAGCTGACCAGCTGGCTGGGTTTCTAGTCTGCATCGTGAACCCCAGCATTGGTACTAGTGACAACTGCCCATGCAGGATGGGACGCCAGGAATCCTCTTGCCCCATCCCAATGCCTTGCACACCTGCTGTTATTGGCTGAAATGTCTGCCATAGCATAACCATTTCTTGGAAGACTGTTAAAATGAAAATACTCTGAAAACATATCTCATGGTTCACTTTGCTCATTCCTTCCCAGTATGGAATGAGAGTCTGAGAGCTCGTAGAAGAGAAGGGTCCTGGGGGCCATGGATGACAAAGAGTGGGAAGGAGCCAGTGTTACTCAAGACACATTTCACCTATTTTAGACTTGTCTACTTCAAATCCTTTGGGGAGCCTCAGGATTTACATAAAGGCAAACCAAATGTCATGGTTCCAAAGTTTAGGAAGGGTTAGATCATTTTAATCAACATTCTGAATGGAGATATGCTCTTTTTTTTTTAAGATTTTATTTATTTATTTGACAGAGAGAGAGACAGCGAGAGAGGGAACATGAGCAGGGGGAGTGGGAGAGGGAGAAGCAGGCTTCCCGCTGAGCAGGGAGCCCGATGCGGGGCTCGATCCCAGGACCCTTGGGATCATGACCTGAGCCGAAGGCAGACGCTTAACAACTGAGCCACCCAGGTGCCCTGAGATATGGTCTTTTCAAAGTATATTCTATCAGCCACTATATAAAATCCTCTTTCAAGTACATAAAAATTTCCACAAACTCACGTCTTTGGATGAACATTTTGTTTTGCCAGTGTTTTATGTTATTCAGACTTGAGTATGAATCTCAACAATTGTACTTCTTAGCTCTGTGCCTTTGGAAAAGTCAATTTCTCTGAATATCAGTTTCTTAACCCAAAAAGTAGGGATGTTTCTCCGAGTTGTGGAGAGCAGTAAATGAGATAATATCAGTGAAGTGCTTAATACAGTGTGAAGCACATAGTAATTGCTCAATAAACACTAGCTGTTAATGCTACCACTCTGGTTGTTTCGTTCATTGAAATGAAATGAAGGGAATGATTAATTTAAAATCCTTCGAGTCACTTGCTAAAGAGCAAAAGTTCTCCAAAAGGCCTGAAGTTCACTGCAACCCTCAACTGCTCTGCTTTTTTATTCAGGACAGTGTTCTTAGCTCAGATGTGATTTGGGTCGCAAGTGTTGCTTTGAAGGATGACCAAATTTTTCATATAAACATATTCTTAAATCATCAGATTCAATTGACATCATCAGTGCCACAAATATTTGGAAAACTAAATTCTGAAATATTTTATTTGGCTTTTTTGAGGGAGAAAAATATGCTCTGTTATTACTGGGTAAGGCAATACTAATGCCCTTCATTAAATAATATTTCCATCATCACTCACCTGTTGAGAATAGCCTCCTACTTATAGACCAGTAGCTTTGAGTTATTCTTTGAGGAACATTTTGATTTCTATTTGGTCTTTTATTTATTTAGTCAGTAAATCAGTTGGAATTAGATTCAGCTGCACATTCATAAAATCCAGATAATGGTGGCCTAAGTTTATAAGGATTTATTTTTACCTTACGTAAAGAATTCTTGAGACAGGTAGTCCAGGGCTCATATTGTGTTTCCTTATCACTAGGGAACCATGTTCCATCTTCAAAGACTTCCATCCTCAAGATGGAACTTCCATCCTCCATCGTATGGAGGGCTCTTGGTTCAAAATGGCTGCTAGAACTCCTGCCATCATGCACAAATTCTAGTCAATAGGAAGAAGAGGGGAGGAAAGACAAGAGAAGCCCATGCCAGCTATCTGTCCTCCTCTTAACTGACATTCCTAGAACTCCCATCCATTAATTTTTGCTTGTGTTTCATTAGCCATCTCTAACTAAAGAAAAAGCAGGGAATGTTTTTCTTTGTTTTTAACCTGAGTCCATTGGCCAGAAGAAACCCAGAGTTCTTTTCCTAAGGCAGAATGAGAGAATAGAGGTAAGTGGCAGTCTCTGGCATGGCTTGTCTTCCATACTTTAATTTCCATAGAGAACTGAGAAGTTTAGACAACGAATCTCTGTTTGACTAGCTATTGCTCTACTTTGAGAATGCTTCCTCCAGAGGGTCATGCTCTCTTCTGACCTTTTATCTTGGCACACTCTCTGCACACTGCAGTGACCCGTTGGATGATTGTCCCATTAAGCAAATAAACTCCTACTGTTGACGGTTTACATTCCCTACCTCCCCCTCCCCCGCCAAGTTTTGGCTGTTATAGCAATTCTGCAACGAATATTCTCACTATTAAATCTTACGAGCTTTTATTTATTTAGGAGAGTTTATAGAAGTGGGCTTACTGTACTAAAGAAAGACACTTTAGTGGCTTTCAAATGGGCCGATGTCCTTTTCGGTCCCCCAAGACTAAAAGATGATGGGGAATGTCATGAGACAAATGCTCTAGATGCCACCAGCATAGATCCACACTGATCCTTATTTAAAAAGGTTTCTGAAAACAAAAGCTTTGCTGGCTTGCAATAGTTAGAGAATCATAACCAGTTCCTTGAGGGCAGGCGTTCTCACTGTTCATCTGTTATAGTTATGCACCTATTCAAGTATAATTTGCTTATTTAAAAAGGAGAATTTTCTCCCACCTTAGCCAGTGTATTGGAGAAGAAACCTAATTTATCTGTTTCTTCCATAATGACTATAGCAGCATTTATATATTTGTCAAAACAAAGAACACATCATTTACCAGCATTTGAATGGAACAAGTGTTTTAATTTTGCATCTGTATGTTTATTTTAATTGAAGTATAAGTGACATATATTATCCTATTAGTTGCAGGTGTACATCATAATGATTTGGTATTTTTATACATTACAAAATAGTCCCCACTGTACGTCTAGTTACCAACTGTCATCATACAAAGTTATTACATTATTATTGATTATATTCCTTATGCTATACTTCACATCCCCATGACTTCTTTATTTTATAACTGGAAGTTTGTATCTCTTAATGCCCTTCACCTATTTGGCCAGCCCCCAACTCCTACCCCTTGTGGCAACTGCCAGTTTGTTTCTGGTATTTATGAATCTGTTTCTATTTTGTTTTGTTTGTTTTGTTTTTTAGATTCCACATGTATGTGAAATCATTAAGGTATTTGTCTTTTTGCCTGATTTCATTTCATTTAGGTCCATCCATGTTGTGTGAATGACAAGATTTCTTTATTTTTTTATGGCTGAGTAATAGTCTTGTGTGTGTGTGTGTGTGTGTGTGTGTGTGTATCACATCTTTATCCATTCAACCATCAATGGACACTTGGTTTGGTTGCTTCCATAATCTGGCTACTGAAAATAAAGCTGTAATAGACATAGGGGTGCACATATTTTCTAATTAGGGTTTTCATATTCTTTGGGTAATACCCAGTACTGGAATTCCTGGATCATATGGTAATTCTATTTGACATTTTTTGAGGAACCTCCATACTGTCTACCACAGTGGCTGCCCCAGTATGCATTTCACCAACAGTGCAAGAGGTTTCCCCTTTCTCCACATCCTCCAACACCTGTTGTTTCTTGTCTTGTTCATTTTAGCCGCTCTGACAGGTGTGAGGTGATACCTCACTGTGGTTTTGATTTACATTTCCCTGATGACGAGTGATGTTGAGCATCTTCTTATGTGCCTGTTGGCCATCTGGATGTCTTCTTTGAAAAATGTCTATTTAAGTCCTCTGCTCATTTTCTAATTGAGTTGTTTGTTTTTGATGTTAAGTTGTGTAAGTTCTTCATATATTTTGGATAGTAACTGCTTATCAGATAAATCAGTTGCAAATATCTTATTCCATTCAGTAGTTTACCTTTGTTTTGTTGGTGGTTTCCCTTGCTGTGCAAAAGCTTTTCAGCTTGATATAATCCCATTTTATCTTAGTTCTTGTTGCTTTTGCCTGAGAATACTGGTCCAAAAAAATATTGCTAAAACTGATGTCAGAGCTTCCTGCCTATGTTTTCTTCTAAGAGTTTCATGGTTTAGGTCTTACATTCAAGTTTTTAATCCATTTGAATTTTTTTTTATATGTGGAATAAAATAGTGGACAGTTTCATTCTTTTGTATGTAGCTGTCCAGTTTTCCCAACACCATTCATTGAAGAGACTGCCTTTTCCCCATTGCATATTCTTGCCTCCTTTATCATAGATTAATTAACCATATATATACATGGTGTGGGGGTTATTTCTGGGCTCTCTATACTAGTCCATTTGTCTGTGTGTCTGTTTTCATATGTTTTAATTTACTTCTTCTCCACATTTCTGACCCCTTCAAAAAAAACTCTTAACTAATTCTTCTCTATATATTACCATTAGGATTTTTGATTATAGGATTAGTCTTAAGAATAGAAGGAAACCAGAAGATATTGAAGCTGCTATTTTGGCACATTCTGCAATTCTTAGTACTTCCATTCTAACAATTTTCTGGATGAATTTAATGACTGTTTATATTTTATGAGCTAAAGTGCCAATTAAAATGTATCAGTCATTTATCATCTTCAAGACTGACTTGTCTGTTTTATTCAAATGCAGTAAAGAAGAGCTAATGAGAATAACTCCCGTTGAGTGTTCAACAAAGGAAAGATAGAAAACATATTTTTTGGCACACATTCAAATAACTTCCTTTTTCTGATAGGGCCAAATCTTCTCATATTAGTAAAGAAAATTAGCTTTATCTCAAAGCACTCCTTGGAGAGCAATTTATTGATGAACTAAGGAATTCTCCACCCTCAAAACTCTCCTGTTAATTATCTGACAACAGAGAAAATTGAGAGTTTCGGCAAGAGAGGTGAGACCAGGAGTGCTGAGTTGTCTAAGGCCATATGTGGAGCTCACTACAACTTTCCTATGCTGATTTCATTCACTCTTTTCCTGGATTTGTGAGTTACATACTTAATTCATTTATTTAATTCTGCTCATTTGTTAACTTTTAAAATTTTTTTCAACTTCATTGAGATAAAATTGGCATATGATATGTGTAAGCTTAAAGTGGACAAAGTAATGATACATTGTATGTATAAATTGCAGAATGATTACCATAATAAGTTTTGTTAACATTCAGCACCTCATAGAGTTACAATTTGTGTGTGTTAAGAACTTTCAAAATATATATATATAGATATATAGATACATAGATATAGATATATATATCTATATATCTCACTCATTCGTTAATGAACACAGTTTGTTTCCATGTCTTGGCTATTATTATATATAATGCTGTCACCAGAGTGGGGTTAAAGGTATCTCTTGAAGATAGAGTTCATTTGCTTTGGATATATAGACCCAGGAGTGGAATTACTGGATCATAGAGTAGCTCTATTTTTAATTTTTTGAGGAATCTCTATACTGCTTTCCAGAGTGGCTACACCAATTTGTATTCCCACCAACAGTGCACAGGGAGTCTCTTTTCTCCTTACCAACAACTTGTTATCGCTTCTTTTTTTTTTGATAATAGCCATTTTAACATCTGTGAGGTGTTAGCTCATTGTGGTGTGCGTTTCCCTGATTATCAACGATGTTGAGGACCTTTTCATGAACCTTTTGGCCACTTGAATACTTTCTTTGAAAAAATGGCTATTCAGGTCCTATGTCCATCATTTAAGTGGATTATTTCTTTTTGGCTATTGATTTGTATGATATAAATATATCTGGGATTTCTATTTGGACTTGATCCCCAGGGGTCAAGCTCTGCAGATTTCCCCAGTGATCTTTTTTCACCCCACTAGAGAAACCGTAGGCCCCGGAGGGGCTTTACTGCTGGGGCATCGTGCCCGCCTGGGGGAGGGGTGATGCAGTCAGGGTACAGCCACTCCTCTTACCCTTCTAATGCAGTCCTTCTCGGTGTCTGTGGTCCAGCAGAGTGCTTCATGATCATGTCTTGTCTATGGACAATTGCTGGTTGGTCTTGTGAGGGGGAAGTCAGGAATGACGTGTATTGCCCTCTTGATGACCTTACTTGTAATTCTCATTCATAATGAAAACGTTAGAACTATAAATTTTTTTCTGAATTCATAAATGTGTATATGATACAATGTTACTGTTTTTATTTCCAAAACATTTCAGTTTTGAAGTTTTTATCTCCTCTTTCACATAATAGCCATTTAGTAGTTTTTAGCTTATTTTTATTTTTAATGTCCAGGTGAATTTCTATTTTCTCTAACATTTTGTAAATCATATTGAATGTTATGGCCTTGCATAATAGTCAAAGACTATTTTTGGAAGGATTCCTGCTCTTTGGAATTTATTAAGGGCATCTTTGAGGTCTCACATGCAATCACTTATTTTGAAAAATATTTAATGGATACTAAAACATAGGACATAATAACTAAGGTTGTGGGAATAAGAAAAAGCCACCCAAATGAGAACAAGCAAACAATTGTTTATTCAGAGCTTGCTATAGCAGGTTTTCCGTCACCATCATTTCTGTTGGCAGCGACAGCGAGGTGGGCAGGAGGGTGGGATAGCTTTATAATATAAAAAAGGGAAGGCTTCAGTTGTGTCCTTATGGGAGGCTATTGGCAAGGGAAGCTGTAGGCAGGCTAACTAGAAGCATGCCATCCTATGTGCTTGGTTAGCAGTGCATATTTGACTTTCTCTGTTTGGTCCTAAGTTGGAAGCAGGATCAAAAATTAGAGAAGTTGTCAGTTATCAATGAAGTCCCGGCGACTTGGAGTGGATTACTACTGTGGCTATTGTTTGGCCTTCTGGAGTGGTTGCTACAGGTGATAGGTTAGCTTCCTGGGCTGGTTGCTGCAGTTTGTGGGTCAGAGTTCTACTTTTATATATAGCCTGGTCATTGTCCATTTGTATATTCAGTCCCTTTTTTGTGCTTATCTTTTTGAATTTGCCCTTATTAATTACAGTCTTCAAATATTCTCTATTTTCATGTTCATACATGTATTTCATGTATTTTCATGTATTTCACCTATTTGATACATCATGGGTGACTAAAAGAGCTGTTACAAACTTTCATACTTTCTCTCATCTTCTCCTAATATTTTTAAATCAGTATTTATTTTATAAATTTTAACATTTTGTCATTTGGACCCTAAAGGCTCCTGACTAGTGTATCTTTAATATAGGTTTGTGTGCTTAATATTACACACACATAATCCTTTTAGTTTCAGTTATCCACTTGGCTCTAAATTTTATTTATGTGATATTAATATTAAGTTCATCTATTTTATTTTTATTGCATTTATTTGCCAAACACTGGACCAAGCATTTTAATAAAATATTATCTTAAAAATATTTTATGGCCTGTGTCTTCTGCTTTGTATCAATGCTTGCAATAATTATCAACAAGTATTTCTATGTTGGAATGTTCCATGCTCACCAGCAATTGGCTTCCTCATTCTTGGTCCCTCTATTTGATACAGCTCACAATTTTCTGAAGTACCTTGAGTGATAATTCCTTCTCCTTTCCAGATTGGTACGTGGATAGGAGTCTCAAGCACCTGGCATTTATGAAAAAATCTTTCTCTTGCCTCCACAACAATGACAATATAGATGGGTGTAGAAATCTTGAATTTACAACTCAGATTTCCACTGATGTTACTCCATTGACTCCTGGCAATTTATGCTACAAAGGAGAAGTCTAAAGTCAGCCAGAGTTTTCTTCTTTTATAGGTTATCAAATTTTTGTTTCTAGATTTTTTTTCTTTGTGGTTTCATACTTTTATCCGTTTGTATCTATTTATGGGTCTGTTTGATCAGTTCTGCTCTTTGCCAAGTAAGCTCTTTTGATCTGCAGATTAAAGTGATTTCTTAGCTCATTTTGTCTATGCCTGAATATTTATTATCTTCCATTTATTCTGATCTTTCATCCAGGAACATTAATTGTCCATATGTCAGTAACCATGGTTTTTCTTTCTCATCATTTAAATATCTTGGTCCTATTCCTTTACATTGGGAAGGATTATTTAAGCTTTTCCTAATCACTGATTTGATTTTGATTCCATTATTAGCAGTGTTACCTCTACTTTTTATCATTTTTAAAGTCTCTTAAAAGTTGCTTTTCCAATGATCAGTTTCAAAACATTTATTTTTATATTACCTAGTGCCTTTCATTTCTGTCAATTTCTCAGTATTTCTTTTTTTGCAACTTCTCTAATGTCTTATTGGTTCCTCCTTCACCTTTTATGCCATATTGTCAAAGTGTTCCTAAAATGCAAATGATCACAAAACACACTGCTTAAAATTGAAGTGTTTCCTGAACTAAAGTTTTTTTAATGTTAGATTTTTTTCCCTTGACATTTGTGTGCTTTTTTCTACTTACTTAATGCCACAAAATCTCTCTACTATATGACTCACTCATTCCACCAGAAGTTGCCTAATGGGCTAACATCTGAATAAATGCACATGCTTTTCATTTAGATTATTTCTACGGTGGCTACACACTACCATCATTGTTTCCTACTCTGAAAAGAAAAGGTCTATGTTTATAAAGAAAATCAGTTTCTCTTAAGCAGAAAAAAAAAAAAGGTATTCTCCTATCACTCTGTGAATAATTTAACTAAAAGGAATGAAAGCTTTTTCTTCTTTAGAAAGTTGGATTTCTTTTCGTTGGATTTCTTTTCGTTCCCTGCCTTCACACCATCATTAGCACACTCTGTGACCTGGGAAAGGCACTTACCCTCACTAAATCTTTGTTTCTCTGTTTCTAAAAATGAAGAGATTAGCTGGTTGAACTTAAGAGGCCAGAGTGATCTGGTTCTAATCGTCCTGTGCTTCTAATCAGGAATTGCAATTGTAAAAACTGAGGGGAATTTTTACATCTTTAGATAGTTGTTTAATAACTAAACAACTTTTGCTTTAATGAGAGCCAACACCTTTATGAATTAGCTCTGTTGCTTCATAATGCTAGTATGTGGCTTCTGGCCCACACAGAAGGAATATGACCAGTGGAACGTAGTTAGAAGGTTGACTCACTCCCCTGTTGCTCGCTGCCTCCCTGGGCTTCCCAGGTCAACATCCTACAATTCCATACATGACTATTTATTCATTCCTTCTTTTAGTCATTCAATAAATATTATTAAGCACTGACGCTGATGAGGCATGGTTCTAGGTACTAAGGGCACAGTGGTGTATTTGGTTACAAGTGAGAGTTCAAACAATAACGCAAGAAAGGGGACAGTTTACCTTTTGTCATGCAAAGTTCGGTGGCAGAATATCCTTGGGCTTGATTTGCTCTAGCAAGTCGGCATTGGCACCAAGGACCCTGTCTCTGATATGGTAGAAGGCATCACCCCCTAAGCTTTGTTCCCCATCTTGGTTATGGGATGCTGTCATAGTCTGCTGGGGCTGCCATAAATACCACAGAGTGGGTGGCTTAAACAACAGAAATTTATTTTCTCACAGTTCTGGAGGCTGGAATTTCAGGAGGAAAGTGTGGGCAAGTTGGTTTCTACCGAGGCCTCTCTCCTTGGCTTGTGGGATGGCTGTCTTCTTCCTTTGTCCTCGCGTGGTCTTTCCTCTGTGCGTGTGAATGTTTGTGTCTGAATATCCTGTTCCTACAAGGATACCAGTCATGTGAATTAGGTCCCACCCATATGACCTCATTTTACCTTAATTACTCTTTAGAAAGCCCTAGGTCAAATGCTGTCATATTCTGAGGTACAGGGAGTTAGGACTTCAACAAATAAATCTGGGAGGATACAATTCAAACCCATAGCAGATGTCTTCTAATGACTCCTGGGGAACATTGGTCCACAAGCATGGAGAAAGTCTGTGACTTCCAGAAGCCTTCTTAGAAGTACAGGAAGGCACTCTCTCCAGCAGTGTTTGGTAAACCTCTTCATGCACTTCACCGACCTAACTTGAGCTATATGCTCATATTTGAACTAATCGATGTGAAGAAAATATGCAAATACACCGAGGAGCTTAGACTGAAGCCAAATGCCTTACTCCTAGAGATTCAGTTTTCCCCAGAACACATGGGCTGAGTAGATGGGATGGATACTGGGAGTTAAAAGCTGGGATTCTTATCGAAAGAAGGAGAAGTAGATGTTGGAGAGGGTAGCCTGCTTACAAAAAGTAAGGGGACCAAAAAAAATGGAGTCGCAAACTTCATGAGCTCCTAGTTAACAGAAGGGAAAAGGAAATTTTTCTCAGGGCTCAGGAGTGGGGTAGCTGGGCAGCTTGGATTCCAGAACATGGCAGAGTAGACTCTGCCCAAGAGTTGGGAGCCTTCTGAATATCTTTGAAGATTCAAAACATTTGAACACTGCTAGAGGAAAATAATATTTATAAAATTATAAAGTAAGCTATTCCATTCAACTCAGGAGAACTTACACAGATCAAATAAGCTGCAATCGTGTCTGTCTCCCTGATAATTATGTAGATAGGTGAGTGGTGATCACTAACCTTCGGCGTGTTAACAAATATCGTCCCTTTAACCTTATACCAGCCTTATGAGATAAATATTCTCATTTTCCAGAGAGGATAATGAAGCTCAGAGAGGGTACATGGCCTGTCAAAAATCCTTGAGTGCCTTTTGCACTCCCCAGTGTGAGGGATGCAAGCATGAGGAACCTAGAGTCACAGGTTGTCACTTTCTTCTAAAGAGGCTTGAGAGCCCCCAGGCATCTCTTCAGGGAGTCCTTGTGGTCACACGTTGAGGAGCCCCTGGAGCAGAGTGACGTAATATACAGACAGGTACCACAACTCTGTCCTGTGGAACTGTCCCTGGCTCGGCAATTACTGGCTCCATCCCTGATGAACTCTGCCAAAAACTCAACATTAAGAATTGTTGCTTGTCCCTAATTTTAATCATTAAACAAAGTTAGACGACTTTCCGTGACTTTCAATTCCCTTTTCTTTGGCTTACTGTTTCTTGGGCCTTAACAGTGTGGTCATTGTTATACAGACAGAGGCTGGGTGTGATCTCTGATCAACTTCTTCTTCCACAGTGAGCTCATTGTGTCCTCCTGAACACCGAAGGTTTTTGTACAATTTGGTCATTGAAAACTCGAGGAATCAACGCTTGTGTCTAAAATGCATTCTTATACTTTTCAGGCCAATGCAAACCACAGTACTCCAGACCTCTCTATCCAACTGCTTCCTTGACATTCCTTAAAACTGCCCTTCTTCCTGCCCAGCTTTCCCTGTCGGTGATGCCAACACGTCTTTGCAGAATCTTAGAGCAAACGTGAAGGCATGCTAGGGTCCTCTCCTTCTCTCACACCACACATGCAATTCCTTGTGAAATCATCTGACTTTAAAAAAAAAAAAAAAACAGAAACAAAAGAAAACATTTAATATCCAACCAGTGAGGGAAGAGAGGTTCCCTTTTAATAATCAGATGTACTAAACCAATCATGTTGGGAAAAGGCAGGGTCTTCTAGACCCACTGAAATAGTTAACTATAGCTTAACCAGTGATATTAAATCCTCTAAACATGTAATACAATAATATAGTATGTAATAATCCATGTATGGGTATATAGATATGTATATTTTATATAGATATGTATACTTATACATTAGGTATATACATTATGTAATATATATCCATATCTATATGTAACTATATATAATATATAGAGATGATATATAGTATACAGAGATACACTTTATAATATATACAGATGTATATTATATTGTATATTATATATACAGATATATGTTATATACCTGTATCTGCATATACATATCAATATATCCATATCTGTGTGCATATAAATATGCACACAGATATAGATATATAAAGAGACTAACAATCTGAAATTTTTTAATGAAATGATGAAATTAGGTATCTACTACTGGCCAGGAGAGAGACACACTGAATCAGGTCATTAGTGTGGTGTTCTGTCCCTTGAATCAAAGATGTGTCATCAGGCCTCACCATGATTATATAGCTATTCAGTCAACGGAAACTCACTGAGCATCTACTATGCACCAGGATGTGCTAAGTGCCAGAGAAGGAGAGTGAGCAAGCGAGCAGTGTGCTTGGCCCTGTGCAGCAGCAGGCTAGTGTGGATGCAGATATTAAACACACACTGGTCAAGGAGGCTGGGAGGGGGTCTCCAAGACCGGGGCCAGTTCTTGCTCCAATGGGATAATCATGAAGCAACCTTGTGATGACTGCTTCTGTGTCTCGAATGGGCTGTTAGAGGAAATTGACCTTTTTTGGTGGTGGCTGTAGATCAGAAGCCCAATTTCTGGACCTGCTGAACTGAGAACTAATCCACACACTGTGGCAAATTCACCTGAGAAGGCCACCCTCTAAAGCTCCTAGGGACTTGCAGAGTCCTCCTCAGAGACACCTTTCCTCTTGCTACATACGCTCCTTTCGGGAGAAACTTTTTCTTAGGCTTTCTTTTTTCCACTTACATTTTTCTTATCTCCTCACTTTCCTCCCTCTAAGTCTTCCCCCAAATAAGTTTGTCTTGACCTACCTTGAGTTCGTTTGGCCAGATTGCCTGTTGTTAATTCAACGACGCTACTGCCTCTCTCTCGATTTTCTGTTGCATCACAGGGGCGAAGCCTACATTTCCCAGAATCATTTTTGCCATTTGCTCCCAGGTCAGATCCTGCCAGCGAGGAGCACACACGCAGGATATCTGAAATAGAGATACAAAGGAGAGACTGTTACTCACCAGCGGCGAGTCTGACAGAGCATGAATGAGCAGATGGCAAACATGAGATTAACATCAGTGCTTTCTAACCTAATTCTTGGAAATCACCTGATTTCCTAGTGCTTACAAAGATTCCTGAAGTTTGCAGAGACTCCAGGTGAGCTCCTGCAAGACCACCCGTTTTGGTGCTATAGGCGGCTAGGTCATCCGAAGTTGCTATCTAGCCATTCAGGTGCTTTTTGATTTTATGAACTCGAGCCAAAGCTTTCCTGAACCCTCTTACGTCTCTAGTTCCTTGTATCCAAAACACTTCCTACTTGGGATTCCTAGAAAGGCTATTTTCTGACTGAACCTGACAAATATGATAGGTTTGCGGGGGAAGGACGATTCCCACTTCTGTTGGTGCTCTCTGCAAGAGCCTGAGACTATACAACAACCTCCCTTCGGGGAGAGGAGAGAAAGCAGAGAAAGGAAGGAAAGAAATCCACTGTTTGTGAATTACCTATTTCTAGACTCTATTATTAGTGACTAAAGAGGCCTCTGTACTTTCTATACTGGAGTCTCAAAGGTCATGAATAATCAGAACTTGAAAAGAAATCCTTTAGCCAATAAGAGAAAGAGCTTTCTGCTTAGCCTGATACTAGATAATTGAGAAGCTCTCCTTGGTCTGTGGCCTGATTCAGTTGGTAAGTACTAATTTGGTACCTACTGCGCACAAGGCCCACAGCTAGACCTGGCGGAGAAGAGTGGCATTAGTAGGAAATAGTCTTTTCACTGGGGCACTTCTGTGTAGCAGGGAGAAGTCAAAGTTATTAACTGAAATGACACCAGACAGAGGGAAATGTCATGAAAAAAATTACATAAAAGCAAGAGCTAAGAGGTTTTCAAAGAAGCTGAAATTATATTCTCATAAGAGAAATCAGAAAGGCCTTTCTGGAAGAGATGGATCTTAAATGATGGTTAGGTTTCCCAAAGAGATAAGCCGGGAGCTGTGCTGGCCTAGAAAACAGGATGGCAAGAGGTATGTGGTGTTCTGAGAAGATGGCTAATGGGCTTGCTTGGCTGGAAAACAGGGACTCCATACAGGAAGGAAGAGGGTTATCAATATAAACATGAGAAACCCCTTATAGTGTCCAAGGCTAGGGGTTTTCAGTCATCCTGCAGGTAGGAATCAAGTCCAAGAGCCCGGTTAAAAAAATAAAAAACCCAAAACACTAATATCCAGGCCCCACACCAAAGATTCCGATCCAACTGATCTGGAGCCAAAGTGAGACATTAGTATTTTTTCAAAGTTCCCCAGATGATTTTAATATGCGGCCAGGGTTGAGAAATACTTAAGACAATGCTCTTGAAAGGCCTAGCACAGAGCCTGCTCAAGCAATTTTAGCTTTTGTTCTCTGCTGTCATTGTTCAGGAGATCTGAGACCTGCACCCAGATTTGTTGGAGGAGCATGGTTTTCGTTGCCCCACAGCTGCCTGAAAGGGTGGATAAGACCACAGAGCACATTTCTCGGCACAGGCTGCACGTCTCAGTTGACAGAGACTTTGCAGAAATACCGATGCCCTGGCCTACTCTGAGCAGTCAAATCAGCATCTCTCGGGTGGGACCCAGGTAACAGTATTTTCCTCATTAATTATTCCACGAACATCTGCCACGTGATATGATCTCTGTTTCCCCATTAAAATTGATTGGTATGCTATTTCAGTTTTCACAATATGCCTTGTATTACAGCTGCTTGTTTATATTATCTCTCCCGCTGTATTGTGAACCACTGGAGATCAAGGATTATGTTTTGCTTCATTTTGCTTTTATACAATCTCTTTTCCTTTGTACTCAGCACCCAGCAGAGTTCTAACATATGGTATATATTTAAGTACTATTAATTTAACTAATTGTCTGAAGCCACAGATACCCATCTGAAACTCCCTGACTTCTCCCTTCTACTTTCCCCTTCGCATTACTTGCCGTGTTTTCTTTTGTTGTTGTTTTGCTTTATGTCCTTTCTTCACACTGTAGCCAGAGTGGTGATCTTTTCAACATTCAAACCCATTACCAAAGCTGTCTGGTGGGTGTAATAGTATATACAGAATGATATAATTAACACGCATGTCGGTTATAATGTCCGATCTATTTTTGTGTGTACTAGAAGGCCTCCACCATTTATAAAGGTCCCCAGTGACTTGAAAGCACACCCAAAATGAAGAACCACTGCTCTAGGGGTGGGTTGGGACTGGGAGCCAGAGGGTGAGAAATCAGGGCACTGAGGCATCACCGAAGGCTTTGAGCAGAGGAGCAACTTAAACAGAAATGTGTTTAAGCGTCGAAGCCAAAATACAGCGTGTGGATAGAAGACGGAGACTTAATTACTTCTGAGAGAGTCCTTTATTCATTTCTCAAAGGACTATATAATCATCTCAGTTCTGTTTCCAGTTTCCTTCCTTCCATAATTATTTTTTTCTCCGTTCACTTGCCCTGATAGCCTTATACTCATTTGAGTATCTGTCAAAGGGTCACATTTCAGTATATTAATTCTCTTGCTGAATGTTACAGCTTGAATTCCCATCTGCTAGTTTTATTAAAATCTAAATGGGGGAAAAAATAACCCTCTACATTATCTAGGAGATCCATGTGAGCAGCCTGGCCCCATTAGCTGTCGTCTGCGATGGAGATGGATTGCGAGGAGGCGTGATTTTAAGGACACAGCTCTCTGATGGTTGTTACAAAGCACAGACTGGGCAGAGAGGAAGCCTCCTTGATCAGTAGTTACATCGCTGGTCCCCCAAACAAACAGAATTTCAATTGTCGGACCCATCTTGGTGGAACAATAGACGACCACTGTGAATTTAATAATCTACGACATAGAACTCCATTTTTTTTTTTCTGAATGAATTCATATCTTTTAAAAGAGTTAGCACATTTGTGGTTTTTGCTAGCATAGTCCTGTGATGTGGGGGCCAAATGCCCAAAAATCTTTGAGAGAGAAAATAAAGCAATCAGGCTATAATGTCAGATGGAGCTGCCTCTTGGATTCCTCCTTTGTAGCCCATCCTTACCCCATCTCCAAATGACAACTTCTAGAAGAAAAAACGTATATTAAAACAATTAATGATTCAGCTCAGAGGCTGGCATGTTGATGCTGGCTGGCCTCTGGGAGATTAGCAAGAACTGTTAGGCAGGTTCCCCAGTTCCTCCTCACATGGCCTGTCCAAAGCTTTACTGAAGGGGGGCAGTGGGTTCCAGGAGCACCTGGTAGAAGCTGCTAGGATTCATATGGCCCGGGCTGAGAAGTTATGAAATATCACTTCTGCCATGTCCCATTGGTCAAGCATGAGTCACAGCCCAGGCAGGATCCAAGAGGAGGGGACCACACAAGGTGTGCATAAGATGAAACATGGCTCTGGGCCTAGGAGGTGGGGCATCTTTGAGATGGCTGGAATTAGGCAATGTGCTGGTATTTGGCTAAGAATCTCTGTGTAAAAGCCAAATAGATACACGGGTCCAGAATAAGACAACCCTCTGGTGCCCTTCAGAAGTAACCATAAAAATTGCCCCATAAGACCTCTGTACATTAGAGCACCCACCAAACTCTCTTAGAGTTCCCAAAGATGATAGGAAGATGAACTTAGAGGTAGATGCCCACTTAGCAGAGCTGGGATGTGATCTCCAAGGCTGACCAAATGGAGGCCCACAGGGTTCCCCACCCAAGACCCAGTTAGTTGTTCTTGACCAGCCTTGGGAGAGAAACAGAGCTGGGGTCAGGCCTAAATGGGTAGTGGGCTACCCAGTGACTTTAGCTATGCATCAGGGAATGCCACAGAGACCCGGAGCCAAATGAATGAAGATGAGCTATTATTCCGAAGGACATAAGACCGCACGCATGTGCATAAGAAACTGTACTCAGACCACAAGCCTCCCATCTCAAGCAAGCAGCAGTGATCTCTGAAATGAAGCTCTAGGCTGGTACAATTCACAGTGGAGATGTGTGCTTTGATTAACACAAATGGCAAGTCCCATTGTGCTCCTTCTATCTAGAGGAATATTAACTGAGGACACCTGATGTGAGAGAGCGAGAGGAGTCTGGCTGCCAAGGCAGGTTGTGGCAGGTCCCCCTCTGCTTGGTCAATGCTTCAGAATAGAGCAGAGATATAATGGCCTCGTAATTTGGGCTGCTAGAAAGGCAGCAAAGAAAGAAGACCCAACTCAATAAAATCAAGAAACTCAAACATTTAAAGGCAATCCTGTCCCAGGCCAGCATTGCTCTTGGATTAAGCAAATGGGAATATGGTTCCAGAAAGTCCTTCTCCCAAAGAAATCCTCTTTTTGACAGCCAATCAGGCCCAAGTGGATTATATAGGCTTCCATATACTGAAGCATTTAAGAGAGTCAGAAAACCCTCCTATCATTGGAGCCTCTACCAAGGAATTGTCAGTCAGCCTTACAGAACATTCTTTGTGGCCCTATCTTAAACTTTGGCAGAAGTTATGTCATATGTCCTCTATATTCCTTCTCCAATCTGTCCTTTCTGGATGGGGTCATGTAATTTGCTCAAGCCAATGAAGTGTGAATGGAAGTGTTTATGTCACTTCCAGGCTGGAGCCATGCATGAAGCCCTAGATTACCCTGTCTGCCTCTCCATTTTCAGTAATGAGCGTGGAGGCCACGTGTTGAGACGTCGGGTTCTTTCGATCAGAGTAGCCTGAACCTCTGAATCTCTGCGCTACAGCAGACAGCATAGGCCTCAACTATTCCGTCCATCTAGAGACCTGGTGGGCTCACCTTTCAGCCCCAGGAGCACGCTGATGCTGGGACCTCTGCAGGTGGGGTTCAGCACCTCGGCGGGAAAATTCCACATTTAGCTTGGAGGGATGTGAGTGGAAGCAGCTCTAGGAGGTACCACCATGAGAAGAGAGTTGAGTGAAGCCACAGTCAGAATGAGGCGGACATCAGTTAAATCCAAAAAAGAAGCACAGAAAACCCGGAAGAAGCGGTGACAGTGTGGGTGGCCTCCTGCTTTCTAGTAGGAAATCTTCCAAGATATTTACTTCTCTCTAAAAGCAGCTTAGGTGAGGGGGAGATGGAAGAGAGGATGAAAAGCCTGAGGATTTGAGTAGTTGAGAAGGCAAAGGATCCAAATGTGAGCCCTGGGAACCCCAGAGACAGTCTCTGGGGAGGTACCATTTGGTTCAGAACTTCTACTTTTGCTCTGCGCTGGCCATGCCCCAAAGTAAGGCATACCCTCAAAAGCCCAGCAGGGCTCTTAGGGTCTCACCGTAGGAAGAGACTACTTTCACACCCTGGCAATGCAGAGTGTATAATGTAATCTGAGGAGCCCATTAGACAAAAAATGACACAGTCCTCCTTTGAATCCAGGTTTGTCTGGCCTCCAAGCCTCCCAGACCTGCTGGCCAGGCGAGGTGTCCAGGGCCAGCAGGGAGCAGAAAGAGGTGGAAGATGGAGTTTGCTCTGTGAGTATATCCAGAGCCCATGGCATGTGATAAGGATGCTAGGGGAGGATGAGCACTCAATACCCAGTAGCTGCATGGGGGTGTGTGTTATGCAATGCGTGGAAAATGGACCGTCACATGGCTGGTCATCAGAGGGCTGGAGTGAGGGTAAATGCTCTCAGAGCACATGTGCTGGGCATGCAAACACCACCCTGCCCCAGGCCTGCCTCTCTCAAGGGAGAGAGGGCAGGGAGGCTTTTTCCTCTCATTTCCACGCTGATGCTTGGCATAATTTGCTGCAAATCTGTTTCCTTTCTCATGACTTAGTGAGGAGAATGGAGTCAGATGGTTAGCATGCTAGATTGTTCAGAGCTATGCTGAAGCAGCAGGTGACCTAGAAAAGATTGGTCCTAGGAAAAAAAGGATAACGCTCTGTCCCTGGATAAGGATGACATTCCGTCTCTATGTGCTGCTAAGAAGTTTCCGAAATATTATGAGAAACAAGAAAGGGATTTTTCATACAGCTATTACCTTACTACATAAATATCTATTTCATACCTGATTCTTTAATGAGGATTTAAAATGTATTCTCATACTGCTGTCAGAGTATGTTCCTAAATCACAGATTGTTTCCAATATCTTTTGCCAAAAATCAAGATGGACTTGCAGTTCAGGATTGTGCCTGTCTCACTGCCCTCCCCGCAATCTGTCCCCTCTTCTTACTTCAAAAATTTGGGGAAAAGTGAAAAATTCCCAGCACTGTTAAAACCACCCATGACAGACAACCTAATGTCAGAGCTAGAGAGGAACTGATACTACTGATAAGGCAGATGGGGTTGCACAGAGAAGCACGGAGCCAAAGAGCCCCGGAGGCCATACCTAGAATTGTTTCGCAAAACCAGACTGACAACAAATGCAAGACAGAGGGACGATCTGTGGCCTGATGTGACCCACTGGACAAGGAGAAGCTCGTCCTTAGACATGGCCAGGCTGTGAGACAAGCACAATGGATTCATTATGCCATTAACTACTTTCTGGAAAGAATTCTTAAGTCCCCAGGGGGAAAATGGGCAGGATGTAGGAGCAGACTCAGGATATAGGGTAATGGGTAGTCCTACCAGTGGGACTGGGTGTGTGAGTTGAGAGAAGTCCTCTGGTGACAGTGACACGTTGGGAGTTGTGTGTGTGGGGGTGTGTGTGTGTGTATGTGTGTGCATACTAGTGTGGCATGGTGTGTATGTGCAAGTGGTATGTGTGGTGTGTGTATAGTGTATGTGTACGCATGTGTGTGCATATGTGTGTGTATACATGTGTATATATGTGACATCTGTGGGGGGGGACGTGGGGGTGGACGTGGTGGGGGAGTGTGTGTACACCTGACTAATTAAGAGTCCCAAAGAACCAGGCAATTGAAGAAGAGGGAGGACTTCCCTTAGAGAAACAGCCATCAGAAACTTGGAATTGGCCTGGAGCTAGGCACACTGACCTGGCCTCTCAGTGCATTTTGGGAAGGGGTATTATTTGTTCACCATATGCCGAACAAAGCAGGAGCAAGAGTAATTCATTCGCCACATCTGCTTCGAATCACCCAATCTGGTGTTTTCCTGAAAAAAATAACAAAGCCATCAAATAATTTATAACTACAGAAGTATACTTTATACCAAGACAAAGGAAACAACATCTAGAAGGTTCAGAAGAAAAAGATTTCTTTGGGGGCACCTGCGTGGCTCAGTCGGTTAAGCATCTGCCTTTGGCTCAGGTCATGATCCCAGGGTCCCGGGATCGAGCCCCGCATCGGGCTCCCTGCTCGGCGGGAAGCCTGCTTCTCCCTCTGCCTCTGTCATTCCCCTGCTTGTGTTCTCTCTTGCTCTCTCTCTCTCTCTCTGACAAATAAATAAACAAAATCTTTAAAAAAGAAAAAGAAAATGTTATCTTTGGAAAATTTATACCTCAGTGGCTAGAAAAAAAATATTTCAAGGAAATGTCTTGGTGTCATTTAAAGATATAAGAAGGCATAAGTAGGAACAGTGTCATAAGCAAGGCAAGTAAAGGAAAGAAGCCACGGTGGGGAGGGAACCATCCAACCACACTCGAGGCCACAGTCAAAAACTGCCCAATTCATGGTGCAGAAAATCCTATCCACTGATGGAAGGAAAATTTAAGAAACCTTTCCAGAATGACGAGGAAAAGGATAAGGAAGTCAAAACAAAGTAAAAGGAGGTAAGAGTGGAAGAGAGCAAAGAGTATTCCTGGAAGAGAAGCAAGAATAAATGAATGAAAAGCAGAATCAAGCCTATAACAGAAGAAATTCTCCCTGAGCTTAAAGAAAAGGGGAGAGAGAGGCTTGTGGGAACGGGTTCCAAGGGCTCGTCATTTCTAGACACAGTAATTGAAAAGACCCGCCACCCCCACCTTCACCATCATTGAGTCACATCTTAGCAAAGCATTTTTATGCATTCACTCAACAAATATATATTTTATTTGTAAGTATTGCAATTAAAAAGGTTAAAGAAAAGTCCCCAAATTTTAGGTGGAACAAAACTGTTTACTGATAATACCCACAGCAACTTTCGATTTCTTTGCAAAACCAAACATCAGAAGACATGGAAAGTCTTAAGGGAATAGTTCATGGCCCAGGGATTTCAGAAGCTGCCAAGTTACCTTTAGTGTGTGAAGGTAACAAAATGATATACACAGTTGTTTAGAAACCATGGCATTATTATAGAATGTTTAAAAATAAACTTAAAGGGGGAAGCCTGGGTGGCTCAGTGGGTTAAGCGTCTGCCTTTGGGTCAGGTCGGGATCCCAGGGTCCTGGAATCGAGCCCCACATTGGGCTCCTTGCTCATCTGGGAGCCTGCTTCTCCCTCTGCCTGCTGTTCCCCCTGCTTGTGCTTTTTCTCTCTCTGGAAAATAAATTAAATCTTAAAAAAAAAATAAACAAATAAACTTAAAGGTATTCCACAACCAGTGAAGAGTTGGAGCAGAATTAAAGACCTGAGATTGAAGAAGTCATAGTATAGAAGTCCTGAAATTATTAAAATACAAATAAGCATACATAATTGGTATACACAGTTGTAAACTGAAAATATCAAATATTATATTTTAAAAAGAATATATATATATAAACATACATACCATTAACTTAATAATTCTATTAAAATTTCCCAAGAAATTATTTAAGTATGAGTGTAATGGTCTCTAAACAAAGATACAATTTACAATGTTATAAAGTGAAAAAAAAATTAGGAAAACAGCAGTGTCATTGGCTGTAGAAACAATAATTTATACCTATAATGGAATACAACAGAACAATGCAGATAAAATCCACTTATAGGGTAATAAGCTCTGATACGTGGTCATGTAAAAAAAAAATCAAGTTAAAACCCAATACTTACAGTATAATTCTACTTTGGAAAAAAATTACCATATGCATATAAATAGAAAATAAAGTCTAAAAACCTCTGCAATTAAATGTTAATAGTTGTTGCATCTGGATGGAAAGGTTTTACATGCTTGTTATTTTCTGGTTTATGTTGGTTTGTTTTTGGCTTCTCTGGATTTTCTAGTTTTTCTGCAAGTTACATGTAAGAGGTTTGAACAAGGCTGTGACATATTCAATTTTCAAGGGTGGAGACAGGCTTGAGGGCCTGGATGAGAGACACAGTCACTGAAGCAAGTCAGGTGAGAGGTGATGGGTGCCCAAAGCCAGGCAGCGAGCTGCAGGGTGGACGGACAAAAATGGCAGACTTGAGTCACTCCAACAACAAGGGTCCAATGACGCTGGAGATTGGGAAGATAAGGGAGAGATAATTACAGATAATTACTGAACAGTGCAGCAAGAAATTCCGTCTCCTCTTTTAAAGAATAAGGAAGAATCAGCCAGATGGAGAGGAGAGGAAAATCATTGCAGGCAGAAGTGTGGGTCCCATTATTTGACCTCACAGTGGCCTCTCCCAGCCAAATTGCAAACATGGTCACCAAAGCTGAATTAACATTTTCAAAGGGAGCAAAAAGCACTACTCCCTCTGGAACCTCTGAGCGCATTAAGTCAGAGTGAATCCATCCATCTTGGCTGAAGCAATCCCCCGGGGATGCCACCCAAGGCCACTTTGCAGAACGGGGTTATTCTCTGCTGAGTGCCTCATTTACTCCTGAATGGAGAACTCCTGGGAATCCTGTATCAGCCAAGCACAGCACAGTTTCTATTTCTAGGAAATAGTAACACATTTGACCCCAATGACTTACAATAGCAGAGCAATGTCCCGTTGCCCAGTAATCATCACTGTGAACTTCACTGGGACTGAAGTGTCCTTTCCCCAAGGACCCGATCCAAAATACCATCCAGCAGATTGGAGGCCCTGTCAGAACGTGAAGATTCATCACACTGACAGGCTCTCCCTGAGGACTCCAAGAGCCTGAGGGTTTGAACAAAGCATCCTTTATATACAGAATGAAGGGGGTGCAAATTTCTAAATGGCACAAAATAAGATGGTCTGCAATTATCTCTCTCTCTTTAGCAGACATTTTTTTTTTAATTTTATTATGTTATGTTAGTCACCATACAATACCTCATTACTTTTTGATGTGGTGATCCACGATCCATTGTTTTCGTATAACACCCAGTGCTCTATGCAGTACATGCCCTCCTTAATACCCATCACCGGGCCAACCAATCCCCCCACTCCCCTCCCCTCTAAAACCCTGTTTGTTTCTCAGAGTCCATAGTCTCTCATGGTTCATCTCTCCGTCCAATTCCGACTTCATTTTTTCCTTCCTTCTCCTAATGTCCTCCATGCTATTCCTTATGTTCCACAAATAAGTGAACCATATGATAATTGACTTTCTCTGCTTGACTTATTTCACTTAGCATAATCTCCTCCAATCCCACCCATGTTGATGTAAAAGTTGGGTATTCATCCTTTCTGATGGCTGAGTAATATTCCATTATATATATGGACCACATCTTCTTTATCCATTCATCTGT
>NC_138380.1:38413368-38447280 GCF_054177405.1 Leptonychotes weddellii | reverse complement strand
AGCAAGAATAGGTCATTGGAATTTCTATTTCAAATCTTCACTGAAATTCTTTATCAAAAGACTTCTTTTTCACTTGATCTACTCAACATTTCTTACCAGTTATAGTTCATAACAATAATAATGATAGTAATCATAATAAAATAGTATGATCGTTTGTCAGTTTGCCACGCCCTATTGTGAATATATCTCATTTTGTCTTTACAACAATAACTCGAAGAAGATAACCTAATTTCTATAGATGTCAGAGAGAAAGCTTATCCACTTGGTTGAACCAAAACCCATCTACCTCCCACACTGAGGAGTTAGGCTTTTATTTTAAAGAATATGTTATTATCAAGAAAGCCCCATTATACCTTCACTTTGACTTTTGCCCTCAAAGTCACCCAGACCTGAATTACTGGCTTGTTTCTCCAAAAACAATTAAAGTTGACTTTCTTTTCATCACCTCCTATAACTAGATCTGTAAAAAATGGTGTAGCTAGCATAAAGGAAAACCTCTAAATAGTGTAGCCATATTGCCACAGACACAGACTCAGAAAAATAAACCCAAGAACTCTAGAGAAGGAAAGCATATTATATAAGTTTTCCCTAGAGTTTGTCAGCCTTTGTTCACGGTTGGATATAAACTCATTCAGTTCTACCCATAAGCCCACACAACTTCACTT
This sequence comes from Leptonychotes weddellii, assembly GCF_054177405.1. Lineage (NCBI taxonomy): Eukaryota > Metazoa > Chordata > Mammalia > Carnivora > Phocidae > Leptonychotes > Leptonychotes weddellii. The sequence goes on along the minus strand of NC_138380.1, from coordinate 38,446,615 downwards.
CCTGGCATCTGTTCTCTGCTCCCAGGAGCTGGAAGATTATTTCTTCTGATAAAGTGTAAAACGTTTGCAGCAATAAGGTGTGCTCAGAAAGGGAGAGAAAGCAGACAGCATGATTCAACAGGTCTGGGTAGGGCCCAGGAAGCTGGATTTTTTTAACAACTCCCTCAAAGTTACTCTTACTCAGGTGGTTTGGGGGCACTGTTTTGAGAATCTCTAAGTAGGATATTTGATGGTGGTGTGCACCTAGTGGTTAGGAACTTGGAGTAACAGATTCTGGGGGTCAAATCCCAGCTCTATGTCTCACCAACAAGGTGAATGTGGCAAGTCAATTAACTAAGTCTCAAATTTCCCATTTATTAATAAGATGATCATATGTGAAAATTAATGAGATAGTATATGTATGCAAAGTGCTTAGCACAAGTGTGTGCATTACAGTAGGCAATTGATAAAAAATGGGAGTAATTATTATTATTATCATTGTAGTATATGAAAATTATAAAACAGACAGTATGGTAGGTAGTATGCTTGTAGCATGTCTGATGCTTACGGGGTTGGATGAGAGAATGTCTAATCATAGTAGACAACAAGTGTCACCAAACTACCAAATGGATGATACATTCAAAGTCCACTTTAGAAAGGAATAAAAAGAGAGGGGAGCTCTGAAACCTAGCCCGCCAACTGCCACAAGGTGACTACCAACACAATTTCCATAACTATTCCTGAAGCCACTCATATTGCAAAAAAAGAAAGGGCTTGCAAGACTAAAACTTAGTAACTAAGACATTAAAGCCAACAGAGGATGTCACCATGAATATCATAATTACACTTTTGAAGAATTTACTATGTCCCCTCAACAACGCTAAATCCTCTGCTGGGATTGGCTCATTCTATCTTGATAGCCACCCTAGGATAAGTGTTGGTTTTATCTCCAGCTGTGATGGAGGGTACTGAGGACAGAGAGATGAAGAAGTTTAGCCCAGTTGCACACATCATAGGCAGTGGAACCAGGCTCTGTGCAGGTTAACACATCTCAGATCCTGTGCTCATAATCAGAACCCTCGTAATAGGGTCCCCAGAATGAGGGCAAAACCCAGTGGTGAGGGGGTTTCCTACACTATACCAGCTAGCTGTTGTCACCAGCTTGTTAATCAAAGGAATGAGAAGACAAGCCACAGACTGGGGGAAGATATTTGCAAAAGACACATTCTGATAAAGGCCTATCAATAAAATATACAAAGAACTCCTTAAAGTCAACGGTAAGAGAACAACCTGATTTTTAAAATGGGCAAAAGATGGGGCACCTGGGTGGCTCAGTCGCTAAGTGTCTCCCTTTGGCTCAGGTCATGATCCCAGGATCCTGGGATCGAGCCCCGCATCGAGCTCCCTGCTCCGCGGGAAGCCTGCTTCTCCCTCTCCCACTCCCCCTGCTGTGTTCCCTCTCTTGCTGTGTGTTTCTCTGTCAAATAAATAAATAAAATATTTAAAAAAAAAAATGGGCAAAAGACCTGAACAGACATCTCACTCAAAAAGATATACAGAGGGTAAATAAGCATATGAAAAGATGGCCCACATCATGTGGCTTTAGGGAATTGCAAATGAAAACAAAAATGAGTTACCATGATATTCCTTTCAGAATGGCCAAAATCTGGAACACTGACAACATCAAATGCTGGTGAAGATGTGGAGCAATGGGAATGCTCATTCATTGCTGGTGGAAATACAAAATGATACAGCCACTTTGGAAGAGAGTTTGGCAGTTTCTTAACAAAACTAAACATACTCTTAACCACACAATATAGCAGTTGCACTCCTTGGTGTTTACTGAAAGGAGTTGAAAATTTATTTCCATAGAAAAACCTGCACATGGATTATTTTAACAGCTTTATTCATACTGTAAACCTTGGAAGCAACCCATATGTCCTTTGGGAGGATATGAATGGCGAAATAAACTGTGGTGCATCCATACAATGAAATATTATTCTGTGCAAAAAAAAAAAAAAAAGAAATGAGTTATCAAACCATGAAAAGACATAGAGAAATTTAAATGCACGTTACTAAGTGAAAGAAGCCAGTCTGAAAAGGCTACATACTGTGTGATTCCAACTATATGACCTTCTGGGAAAGATAAAACTATTCTAAAACCACTCTATTTTAAAATTGAACTAGAAACAGTACAAAGATCAGTGGTTGCCAGGAGTGAGGGGAAAAGGAGGGATGAACAGACGAAGTACAGAGGATTTTTAGGGCAGTGAAACGATTCTGTATGTCATTGCAAAGTGGATAAAGGTCATTATAAACATTTGTCAAAACCAGAGAATGTCTAAATCCAGAGTGAACCTTAATGTAAACGATGAACTTTGGGTGAGAACATAACAATGGGTCGATGAAGTTTCATGGATTTTGACCAGTGCACCACTGTGGGGCAGGATGTTGCTAGTGGGGGAAGTTATGATGTGCAAGGGCAGGGGGTGTCTGGAAACCCTGTATCTTCCTCTCAATTTTGCAATGAACCTAAAGCTGCTCTGAAAAAATGAAATCTATTTTTTTAAAAAGGAAATGGATGCCAATCTTCAAACACATGTGCAGTTTTTTTTTTAGAATTCATTGATAAATAGTGATCTCCAAGGGGGCAAGAATCATGTTTATCTTGTTTGCTTTATTCTTAACTTATCTTGAAATAAGAATAAATTCGAAGGAAGCTACAAAAACAGTAGAGAGAGATCCTCTGTACCTTTCATCTGGTTTCCCCAGTGGTTTTTGCATAACATTTTGCATAACTTTAATATAACATCCAAATCAGGAAACTGATGTAGGTAAAGTGTGTATGTGTGTGTGTGAGTGTGTGTGTGTGTGTCTCTGCCTTTTACTGCATGTGTAGGCCCGTGTAACCACCCCCCTCCAGTATCTTGTTCCAGTGCGGACTAAGATATTCAATAATGCTGTGAAGTAACTCAGTGAATGAACAAATAAGCAAGTAGCTGAATGGATGACTGAGTCTATGGCATAAATGAATAGCACATAGTTCTTATACTATAGGCTCAGCCGATCTCAGAAATCATTTTTTTTTTAATAAAATCTGGATCTGAGAGTTGCTTATAAATACATGGATTGGGAGCACCTCACCACACTACTGAAGAGTCTTGCCCTTCGTTTCAAGTTGGCTAACTGAGCCTACATGAGCTTACCTGCCCTCCCCAAAAACATGCTCATTGAAATAATATAACAAAAATACAGGAGGAACGATAAAAACTGAATCCCTGATGATAGGAAAGAGTGCTATGCATGTGGTAAAAAAAAAAAAGGAAAAGGGCTTTCTTTTTTTTTTTTTTTAAAGATTTTTTATTTATTTATTTGAGAGAGAGAGAATGAGAGAGAGAGCACGTGAGACGGGGGAGGGTCAGAGGGAGAAGCAGACTCCCTGCCGAGCAGGGAGCCTGATGTGGGACTCGATCCAGGGACTCCGGGATCATGACCTAAGCCGAAGGCAGTCGCTTAACCAACTGAGCCACCCAGGCGCCCAGAAAAGGGCTTTCTTACCGGATTCAGAGCAGGCGACATGGCAAGGCAGCATGTGAGAAAACAGAAACCTGCCTTTGTAGCAAGTGAAAGGCATACCCATCAAGACTCCATTCTCAATCCATGAACTCAGAAAACCAAGAGCTCCAATTAAAGGATATTCTGGGTATAAGTTATGGAAGCAATGCACCAGACCCAGTCCCAGAGCATCAGCTCATGGCGACCTCCCAGTCCATACTGGGTGACAGAGGCACACTGGAGGGGGACTGCACTGGGCTGGGGGTGTAGGAGTGGGGTGCACGTGGCAGAGCCAATCCTTACCTGGGGCGGTGATGCCAACTAGAGTGATGTGACAGGTCCTCAGCCCCTGACAAAGCTCAAAAGCTCAAAGTGGGGCTAGTACTTTTGCCTTAGTCTCTAAAAAGAACTGGATCTTGATCTGGCCAAATGGAACTAGAGAAAATTCTCCCTCAACTTGTATCTGCTCACCTAAGGGTTTTCAGGAATGATCCAAGGAGTTAAGGAAGTGTAATATCATCTGTGAAAGAAATAAGCTCCATTCCAAGTCTGGGGTTAAGAAAGAGCCTCAGGAAGGACCGTTCTGCTGGGCTTGAGACCCTGACTGCCACGTGCACCAAGTGTCTTGTCACAGGAAAGCCCACTGGCCTGGAGACCGTGACGACTAACCACAGTCTCTGTGGGCCTCTTCCCAGATAAGGGGCAAATAGGAGCAAAGAGACAACATAAAATGTCTGCAAATTCTTCATTACAGTCCCTTTTTGTTTAGAAAACATTTTTTGCTTGCTTTTTATGTTGCTGTTAAATGCAAGAGAGAAATTTGTTTGTTCCTCTGCCTCCCGAGAGAAAAATGAAAGTGAGATTCTATTTCTCTGTGTGCTCATAGTCTCTGACCTAAAGAAATTGATCAGGGCGTCCACGCACCTACCACCAACCCTTGGCAAGAACTGTCACCCATTTCCCCCCTCAGAGGTTCAGCTCTAAGTACAACCCCTCTGAGCACTGCATCCTCTCCCAGGGTGCCTTGTCAGCCCCAGGGTCCAGGCCCCACAAGAATCCCATCCTGCTGAGGGCTATGGCAATACGGGTAATCTCTGGAGACTGCTTTTTCTTAGACTTAAGAGGGAATAAAGGAGAAGCAAAACCTATTGACCAATCTCTGTTTGCCTCTTTGTTTCCTGAAGTTTCCATCTCCTTGTGAATAAAAGAGTCAAAATATGTTCGATCCCAGAGAAGAGATGTATCCCTGAACTTTGCAAGATTTAAACATCTTGAAAAAATACACCAACCTCTGATAGAAAAATCAATGAACACATACAAAGATTCTGCAGTTCAAAAGGAAACTCCCTAAGGAATTTAGCTAATGCAATCCAATAAGAAAACAATAAAATAAAAGATGTAAGTGAAAAAAAAATGAGTGAAATTATCAGTTTGCAAATGATGTAACTATCTAAGAAGAAAATGCAAGATTGTTTGGAAAACCCATTGGGCCTAATAAGAGATTTAATTAAAGTAGCTGATTATAAAACTAACAAATATAAAAAGCAATTAGCTTTCTTGTATACTAACAATAACCTATTAGAAAATATAATAAAAAACTAAATTTTCGTAGAGCAACCAAAACACAAAATGCATGTGAATCCACTTTGAAATAAATGTAGTGATTTATATGAACAGTTAACTAAGTGACATTTAGAAAATTTAATAACTGAAAATCCATTCGATGTTTCTGGTCAAAATACACCAGCTTGTAAAGATTCCAGTTATCCCAAAATCGAAATTTTAGTTTCATGCAATTCAGATGAAGACTCTAACTGGATTTTTAATTTAAAACTAGCAGATATTATTTTAAAGCACATCTGGAAACATACACTCTTGATATTTTCCAAGAAATTTTCTATAAGGACAACAGTAAGTAAAATGTAGCTGCTCATCTTAAAACAAATCTGTGCTGGCTTAAGATCTGAAAGTGAAGGAACAGAATGAAAGGCTAGAAGCAAAGCAAATATACATAAGACTTTAAGATAGAGGAAAACTGCTTTTGAAATGAACGGGGGTGGGGCAAGGTGGTTGAATAAACAGTGGCCAATTGATGCTCCTGCTTTTGGGCACATGCTTAGGTCCTTGCTGCCCACAGACCTTGGTGTTTTTTGTTTGTTTGTTTGTTTTGTTTTGTTTTGTTTTAATTTATTAATAAAAACATTATTTTTTTAACAAAAAACAAGTATAGCACAAATTATCAAGTTAACCTAACTGACATTCTTAGAACATTCTATTCAACAGAAGCAGAATAAACATCCTAATTAAATGTGCATGAGACACACCAAGATAGAACATACACTAATTAATGGAAGAAGTTACCATGAATTTAAAATAATTCAGAACATACAGTGTATCTATTCTGACCACAACAAAATTAGAGAATTAATAATAGCAAACTAGCTGAATTATTTCCAAGTTGCCTGCAGCCCTTTGTGCTTGCTCTTCCCTCTGACTTGAATTGTCTTCTGCCAAAGCTATTTGCTGGTCTCTGCTCAGTGTTCCCTCTTCAGGGAGGCCCGTAAGTAAAATAGCAGCGCCCTATAGAGGGTTGGACGGACTTCCAGGGGTAATGGATGAAAAAGATATGACCACGAGGTGGCAGTAATGCACACAAGCTTTATTTAGGTGCTACTTTGACAAGTTTGTATGCAAGTTCTTCATGGCAACATGACCCAGAGGCTATGGTACAAGAGTTACTGCTCAGAAGGACAGGAGGGCAAGCAGGGAGTAGAATCGAGGTTTATGTGTCTAGATGATGCCACTCAGCAGCAGGGAGCCCCAAAATTGACAACATCAGCTTGAGGTCGATACAGCCCCAGAATTTATCTTATCTATGGCTAGCAGATGTTGGACGGGTTTCAGGGTGTACAAAGCAGGCAGATTTTCAATGGCTAAAAAGCTGTTTATTGGGGCTATATTTAAAATAATTGGATTTAAAATTTTGAGCTTGGTGCCAGTGAGCTTTTGAACTAAGAGATCTCAGCCTGCTGTGAAAAATAAGCAAGCTAGGAGCCATTATATAGAGGCCGTCTCTGGCTTACTTATATAACACTCCCATTCCACTCTAGCTCCTTACCCCTTCCATATTTTGTTAGAACACTTACCACTCTGTAACATGATAATCTGTATTTATTTGGGTTTTGTGTTTATTATCTGTTTTTCTCATTAGAATATTAACTATGAAGACAGGAAGTGTATCATCTTTGTTCACTGCTGTTTCTGTAGCGTCAAAAATAATTGGTGGGTTAAAAAGCATTTGCTGGAGGAAGGAAGAGAGGAAAGAAGAAAAGGAAGGAGGTTTACTTAAATAAGCAAAAATACCAATATAAACATGAAATTGTTTTTAGGAAAAAAATTTCAATAATTAGGGTGAGGAAGGATTTTTCTAAGTGTGACATCAAGGTAGAAATTATGAAGACTAACAGGTTTGACCAAAATATATAAAACACAAAATTTAAATTATAAAGTGAAAAGTAAAAAATAAAATTATAAATGAGAACATTTACAATATGAGTAGTATTTGCATAGCTGGTAACAAGTTAATACTCTCACCAAATAAAGACTTCTGACAAATCAATAAGAAGAAGATCAATACTTAAAGAAATAAGCACAAATATGTGAACAGGTAAAATAAAAAAGGAAATGCAACTTATCAGTAAGGCTATTTTAAATGTTTAATGTTGCCCCTAAGTAAATGAATGCAAATAAGAATAACAATGAGCTGCCATGTTTTCCTACTAAGAAAAGAAAGTAGGTTTCAAGAAATTAGTAGGGCATCAGGCCAGTTCTTCTTAATAAAATCTGAAATAGTATCAACAAAACAGTAGGAAGTATTTATTTCTGGGTCATATTTAGCTTTTTGGTACTTTGTAATTTTTTAGAAATTACATATGTAATTAACTACTACTTACGTAATAAAAAATCAATTGTGCATAAAAAATACACAGCTGTGGTAAACCTTGGCTCCTAGGATGAGCCAATCCTGGAAAATAATGCCTCAGTACTGAGAATTACCTATGTCTGCTGCACCTGTCAGTAGCAAGGAGGAGAGTGTGCTTTTTCTCTGCTTTGGATGAGGGCCAGGGGATGAGGGTTCCTACTGCACAGACAGATTTTGAAGTCCCACTAGAGGTTTCCAGGTGGTCAGTAGACGAAGGGATTATAGGCGGAAGAACAGAATGTGCAAAGGGAGAGGGGCACAAGACAGGATGGGGCACAGTAGTGTCATTATATAAACAAGTGACGCTTTGGCTTCTCACTTTCCAGAATTCCTAAGTGACACTAAAAGTTTATCATATAAGAAGGCTCAGGTTCACCTGACAGGTTATGGGTAACAAGAGTTTTCAATGAAATTTGCAAAGCAAGTGTCAGTAAAAAAGAGCGTGTTTCTCTAACCTCTCCCCCTGGGAAGTGCTGGGGCAGGTCTTGAGTGTACCTCCCAGGAAAGAGACCCAGCTCCTCCAGTTGTTCACCTTTCTTATTTATCAAGGGATAAGGCAAGTTTATTAGTGGTGGGGAAGGGAAGTGGTGGGGGGCGAGAAGAGGACTGCCTGGGCATTAGGCAGGGTGGTTTCCATGTGAGTTGTTTATAATAGTTGTTTAGGAAAGCCAGCTGCCTGCTTGAGACCCAAGAAGTTAAGTACAAGTACAGCTCTATCTCTGACACGGGAAAAACCCCACTGTCTCTGCTGGCTCATCATCCAGGCAACTGAGTGAGAATTCCCAGGGTTGCTTTCAGACTATTCTGTTCATCCATACCAGAATTCTATGGTGGGTGTTGGACTCTCCGGGTATCCATACCAGAAGTCCGTGACGTTTTAGCAATTTTAATTTTACTGAGGCTGGATGTGACTCACCCACAATTTAAGGTTATTGTGCAAAGTATATCACTCAACTAGTGAATGAGACAAGCTGACCACCCAGAAGTCACATTCTACTAAACATCTTTTTGTGTATTTATCTGCAAATACACATGCACACTTTTACAATTGGCTGATATTTTGTAAAGAGTGGGCACAAAAAGGGGTGTTAACTGCCAATGCTCGTGGTGACTGTAAAGAGTGAGAGATTATTAGTTCTTGGACAGAAAAAAAGAAATTGTGGATCAATGACAAAGAGAAATATGAACTCATCTATTTGTTAAAGTTTGAATGACAATGAGTACAGCATTAGAAAGAAGTAAAGGCAATTCATGAATCCGTTTTAATGATTGCCTCAACCAATTCAAGAATTGCTCATACGGTTAGAATACAATAAATGAATGATCAAATGATGGTGAACTTACAGTATTAGCAGGTATCTGACTCTTTACAGAACCCATGCACAGCGAAAGTACCATTAAGACTTTGATGGCATATGGGAAAAATAAAAGTTGGTTGGAAATTTTAGGAAATGTTTTTCCTTTGCAGAATTTAGATAACAGGGCTTTGTGAGGAGAGGACGTCTTAAAAAAATTTTTTTAAGATTTTATTTATTTATTTGACAGAGAGAGCACAAGCAGGGGGAGCCGCGGGCAGAGGGAGAAGCAGGCTTCCCACTGAGCCCTATGCAGAACTTGATCCCAGGACCCTGGGATTATGACCTGACCCAAAGGCAGACACTTAACCAACTGAGCCACCCAGGCGTCCCAGGAGTGGACTTGTAATTAAGGACTCCTTAATCACACCTCTGTACAAATGTGGACTCTACTGGAATGCTTAACCTATTCATCATTCTTGGTCCATGTTACTATAAAGATGCAATACAAAAGTGTATGGAGGTTATTTTCATGGCAAAATGTACGTACTTGTACTTGGTATTTCAATTATCTTAGTTCTGCATTTATAGAGTCATTGAAGTCACAAATTTGTCAGGTATGATATACTGCATGTATGGAAAGAAATTACATGACATCCAAGAAAATAGAGTGTCAAAACTGTCTTTTAAGATATTTCTCTTATGAATAACAAAGACTGCTTTGGTACCACCATAGAATAAACTGGAAAGGGAATGGCATAGGAGTTGATATTGAGGAGATGGGGGTGGATAGCTCACCATGAGGTTGTGTTTCCAGCCATGCATTTGGGTTAGGGTCACAGAAGGGTCACAACCATGAGAGCAACAAAACCGGACAGGTTCTCATGGAAACCCATTCCCCCAAAAGATTTCCCAGGAAGTGGAGTGGAGGACAGATTGGGAAGGAACCAGACTGGAGGACTCAAGGTGACAATTTAGGAGAATATTTTCATAATCCTAAAAAGATGATAAGGTTCTCAAATTAGTCTCAAATCCAGTGGTTCTCAACCCTGGCTGGATATTAGAGTCAGTTGGGGAGCTCTTGAGAGTGCAGATTCCTGAATACCATTCCAGATCAATTGCATCAGAATTTCTGGGAGTGACACCTGGGTACTGATATTTTTTAAAGTTCTCCAGATGATTCTGATGCACGATGAAAGGTGGGAATTCTGCTGTTTAAACCAAGCAATAGAAGTAGATGTGGATGAATTCAAAAAACATTCAGGAGTTAGAATTTGATGATGACTGATAGAAATGGAGGAACAGGAAGTATCTAACTTCAAGGGATAGGTCTTGGACAGCTTGGAGGATAAGACGGCACTCATTAAAATAGAAAATATGGAGGACCTTCTTAAACACATTTCAAGCTTTAAATATACTACAACTGATAGTTTTCTTCAAAACCTAGCTTGTCCCACAAACCTACAACCTTGGAGGGGCAGTCAGCAAAGCCTCTATTACTTGAAAAAGTAATTCTTTTCAAATTGGTTGGCTAGTGTTAGGAAAATCATATGCTCTCAAAAGTCGTAAGAGAAAATGGCTTGACTATAGATGTGTGTTCTCAAGGGAGATCTGGAAATTGAAATAGCAGTATTTCATTTTGTGGATTTTGCTCAAATCTGAGACTAGATTTATCATTTCTTTTATTTAAGATTGAGGTGGAGCATCTCCTCAGAGGACAGCGATTCTCAGCAAATTGGTCAAAATGGCCATGAAGTTTCATAGCAATTATTAGGTTTCACTCTTCTTGAAAACCAATGTCCACCTGCAAGTGTGTTCTCTTTCATCTCCCGCTGGCCTTACCTGTTTTCTCCTGTTCTTCTCTGCCCATTTAATGATTGTATTTTTCTCTTAGGCAGGATCTCTCCACAAGGGACCCCAGCAGCACTAGGCTTGGCCATGGGTGGACTACACTGATTGGCCAGGCCTGGGTCATGAGTCCACCCTTGGTGGGAGGAATGGGGTTAACACTACCTAAATCATGTGCATTATGACCTGGTTGGGGAAAGGATCATTGAGATACTGTCATCAGCAGAAATATATGTAGGGTAAGCAAAAACGAGAGGTTACCAGCAAAACTTCAGTGAGTCTCCAATTTTCCATTCCCTTGAGCCTTGCCAGTGTCCTGTGAAGCCCAGGAATAGTCCATGGATTACTATGTTCCCTTCCCAAGCTCCATGCATAGCTATGCATAGGGACAGAGATGGCCGTGCTTCATGGGGAGGCCCTGGAGGTTTCAGAGAAAAAAACACCCTGGAGGAAGGCCAACTTGCACCATTCACAGCACGGCCAACCCTCTCGTTTCTTATCCCAGAGCCCTATCCCTCTTTTCTATTTTGCTGACTTCGATAAATGAATAAATGAATGAATAAATAGATGAATGAATAAGTGAATATATATTTGGGTCCTATACATATGTTCCCCACAAATGTCATGCCAGCCTTCCTTCTTTCCCCCCAAAAATAAATTGGGTGATTATTGGAATTTAAGAATTGAAAAGTGGGAGATCTTAACCTCAGGCCCTCAAGAAAACAAAATGGATCTTGTGAAAAGTATTGTTTAATGAGTTAATTTCCAAAAGCCTGAAACAGAGCTTTAAAAATGTTCTTTTTCAAAAAAATAGCAGTGAAGGTTTTGATAATCTACCCTGGGGAAGTCATCTAAAACCACTGATGAAGCTTTTGGCAAAGAGATTTTTATCACAAGTCTATTTATAACAGCAGAAAATTGTCAACAACTTAAATGTTCAATATTGAAGGAACAATTAAATAACATATGCTACACCCTCTCAAAGAATATAATGTACCATTAAAAATAATGTTAATAATAAATTTGTAATAGTATAGAAAAAACCTCATAAAGTAAATGAAAAGCGAGATAGAGGATTATATATGCACAGTGGACTTCAGCTATATAAAGAAGTAAGGCCTTGCATTGAAAAAAAGAGTACAGAAAATGTTGTTTTTGATGATGATAAAACAGTTGATCTTCCTTCTCTCCCAAATTTTTACTTGTCTCTAGCTTCCATATTTATGGTAAACATAAGCAATGTTCAGTTCTCAGACATCTTGATTGACCTGTCAGCAGAATTTGACATAGCTGATCACTCCCCACTCCCTGAAATACTTTCCAAACTTGCCTTTCAGAACACCATACTCTCCTGGTTTTTATCTCACCCCACTGGTTCTTCCTTCCCTGTCTCCTTTCCCTGTTTCTCATCTTCTCCCTGGTCTTTTAATTTGGGGTGTCCCAGAACTTGGTTCTCACACCTTTACACTTCCCTAGCCACACCCACTTCTTTAGTGATCTCATGCAGCAGCATGACTTTACACATCATCTATATTGCCAATAACTGTCCCATTTATTTATTTATTTATTTATTTTAAAGATTTTATTTATTTATTTGACAGAGAGAGAAAGCACAAGTAGGCAGAGCGGCAGGCAGAGGGAGAGGGAGAAGCAGGCTCTGAACTGAGCAGGAAGCCGGACATGGAGCTCCATACACCCCGGTATCATGACCTGAGCTGAAGGCAGCCGCTTAACCAACTGAGCCACCCAGGCGCCCAAACTTTCCCATTTATATCTCCAGGCCAAACCTTACCCCTAATTTCTAGACTTGAATATGCAACCCTACTAGATATTGCCACAAAAAAATGTCTCAAACAATCCATATCCAGAGCTGAATTTTTGATCCTCTCTCCCTAAACCTACTCTACTCGGATCCTTTCCCATCTGTATCAGTCCAGATTTTGTCAATGAATCAAAGTCACTCTGTTATAGGAATAAAGAAATGTAGTAGTTAAATGGGTGCTTTCTCAAATGTGAGCACAGTTGGAAGAACAAAGACCAAGAAGCCAGTGGCTCTCAAATGTTCTCTGGAGGACTGCAGCAATTCTCAGATTCTATGGCAAATCTCCCACCAACTGTCTCAACCTCAGAAGCAAAACAGGTTCTTCCAGAAGCCTGAGAAGCCACTGTAAATCTTGCAGCTGCCTATACACGTGCTTTCTATGGCCTACTGACAGAATGGTTTCTCCTCACTTTTGCTTCTCAAATTTCTCATTGAAAAACTCTAACCTGGAATATTACAGGGAAGGAGAATCTAGAAAATGTGGTTTCTAGAAAGTGTGGAATCTAGAAGATGGGGTACCGTTTCAATTCATGGCAATGCCGTTCTTAGCATTACTCAGGACAAAAACCTCAGAGATATGTTTGACTCTTCCTTTCACACTCTATTTCCAGTCTATCAGGAAATCCAGTTGTCTCACCTTCAAATATATCCAATAATGGCCACTGGAGTGTAAGCTCCATTAAAGCAAGTTTTTTATCTATTTTATTCACTACACCTAGAAGAGTGTCTGGCCCATAGTGGGTCATTTAATAAATATTTACTGAATGAATGAATTAGTAATGCCACACCAGCTCTCTTTTGGGTACTATTTGCTTGGATTTTTTCCCCCATTCTTTTAGTTTCATCTTATTCATGTCTTTGAAACTAAAATGTCTTTTAAACAACATATAACTGGATAATGATTTTTATCAATTCTCTACCTTTTGATTAGATAGTTTAATCCATTTACATTTAAAGTAATTACTAACAAAGAAAGATTTGCTTCTGTCATTTTGATATTTGTTTTCTGTTTATAGCTTTTTTGTCCCTGAATTCTTTTATTACTGCCTCCTTTTAGGAATAATTGATTTTTTTTCCTAGTGTATAGTTTTTATAATTTCTTATTTCTCTGGGGGTTTTTTAGTTTATATTTTTCTTAGTGGTTATCCATGGGATTACAATTAACATCTTAACTTTGTAACTGTGATAATTCATACAATCAAGTTTGAAAATTAATACCAACTTAGTTTCAACAATGTACAAAAATTTTGTGCCTTTTTAACTTCATCCTTTTTTCTGTTGCTAGTCACAAATTACATCTTTATACATTGTGTGTCCATTAACATATATTTATCATTATTGCTGTATGCAATTGTATTTTAAATCATATTGAACAGGAGCACCTGGGTAGCTCAGTTGGTTAACTGTCCAACTCTTGATTTCAACTCAGAGACCTAGCCCTGCATCAGGCTCCAAGTTAGGCATGGAGCCTGCTTAAGATTTTCTCTCTCTCCTTCTCCCTCTGCCTCTCCCCACAACTTGCACATACACTCTCTCTCTAATATAAATAAATAAATAAATAAATAAATAAATAAATAGAACAAAAAAACAAGAGTTACAAACCCGAAGTGCAATAATACTAGCTTTTATATTTACCTTTGCCTTGAACTTTACTGTTGTTCTTTATTTTTTTCACATGGTGTCTAGTCGCTGTTTAGTGGCCTTTCATTTCAGTCTGAAATATTTCTCCTAGGGCATGTCCACTTGTGAGGTGCTTCTTCATTTTTCATCTGGGAATATCTTCGCTTCTCATTCTTTTTTTAAAAGGCAGTTTTGCTGGATATAAAACTTGATTGGCAGTTTTTCTTTCAGCACTTTAAATATGTCTTCTTACTGCCTTCTGGCCTCCATAGTTTCAGAAAAGAAATATGCTGTTATTCTTATGGAGGATCCCTTGTATATGTCAAGTCACTTCTCTTCCACTGCTTTCAAGATTCTGTCTTTCTCTCTGGCTTTCAGCAGTTTAGCTACAGTGTGTCATGTTGTGCATCTCTACAAGTTTACCCTGCCTGGAATCCACTGGGATTCTTGCATATATAAGTCATGTCTTTCTTCAAATTGGGGAGAGTTTTAGCCATTATTTCTTCAAATATTCTTTCTGACCTTTTCTGTCTCTCTCCCTCCCTCTGAGACTCCCAGAAGTGAAAGCTTTTGTAAGGTTTTCTCTGGACTTATCTGAGAATTCATGCAGCCCTGAGCACGTGTGTGAGCACCTATACTCATGGGTGCTTTTGAAAGCCTTTATTCCCCCAAATATCTTCTTTCCCAGGCTTTTTGATTTGTCTATGCTTGTCCCTATTATTATTCCTTTCTCCATACGACTGTATTCAATACCTTTGTCTTTAAATGTCTTCAGCAAGTGCCACTTGGGGAAGCTCTTCAGTCCTGGGAACACTCCGAGGCAGGTGTAATGAAGGCACACTTGTACCAGTGGTAAGGGGAGCTGCCAGACAGGTCAAAACACAACCACAGCTCTTTGAAAATAGGATTTGTATTGCTCCCTTGGCCCTAGCAACCTGCACCAGTGTCTTTATGGCCACTGCTGAGCTGAGGAGTCAGGTATGGCAAGCAGGCAATTTAAAATGCCATAGCACTCTCTCACCACAATGCAGCAATTTCTTAGGCTTTCCTCTGGTTGTTGTAAGGTTATTTTTTAACTGTATTTCAGAGTTCTTTGAAAGTTGATTCTGAGATTTCCGCTAGCTTATGAGTTTCTGGAGTGATGGAACCATGGCGCTCCCTATTCCGCCACTTGCAGTAATACCACCTCCACCGTTTCCTAGCTTCTTAGGTTAGATATGCAGATCATTTATTTTCATACTTTCTTCTTTGCTAAAATAAGTTTTTAGGGATTAAAGGTAACTTCTCAAAAATACTTCCATTTCCTCTCACAAGTTCTGACAGATACTAGTTTCATTACTATCTCATTATGATTAATCAATCTATAATTTCTATTATGATTTCTTCTTGGACAAATTGTTATTTAGAAGTCTGTTTTTTAATTTTCCAGAAGGCCAGACTTGTCTAATTATGTCTTTGTTATTGTTAGCTTAATGTCTTGTAGGTTTTAGACTTTTTGAAATTGGATGAAACTTGACACATGGTCTAATGCATAACAATTATATAATGTGCTGTGCACCTCTGAAAATATGTGTTCTCCAGATTTGAGGAGCATTACTTATATATTTATATCAGGTCAAGGTTGTTTATTGTGTAATTCAAATCTTTTCTATCCTTAGTGATTTTTTATCTACTTGATCTATAAATAACTAAAAGAAGTTGCTAAAATCTGCAGGTACGGCTGTATATTTGTCTATGTCTCCCAATAGTTCTATTATTTTTTACTTTATTTTTTCTAACAGGTTTAGAATTGCTATGTCTTCCCTGTGAATTAAACTTTTAATCAATATTCAGTAACTCTCTTTATCTTCAGTAATGCTTTTAGCTTTTAAGATTTTATCTTGTATGGATGTAGCAATAGCATCTTTTTTTTTAGTTAATGTTTGCCTGATATATATATTTTTTTAAATGCTTTGTGTTTTTATGTTGTAGGTACTTCTTTTTTCTTCTTTCCTTAGAGCAAGTATTCATGTGCCTAGTCCTGTGTGCAGTTTGGCTGCCTGCTACAAAGGGGGAGGAGTCCTCAGGATAAGAGGACAAGGGAGAGCGGAGGAGGGAGGAAGGAGTCCTGATGCTGGGTGACCCTCCTGGAAACTGGCAAGGGTTCAACAAATGTTCGTTGAACCATCAAAGTGAATTCTGATGGCCAGGCCTTTTTCCTAGTGTTGACCTGGACTCAGATAAAGTCTCCCCAACACTTCTTTGTGTTTGAAACTCTGGGAATTCCATTAAGAAGCCCTGATCCCCAAGGCCTTCTGTTCATAATGACAACTCTGTTTTGTTAGTGATTCGAGACAACACAAACTCTTTCCTCCTCCTAAATCTGCACATTGTCTGAAAATTGTATGGGATATTTAACACCCAGACATTGTCAGTTTTCTTATATCTGAGGACTGGAATCCTTCAATTATAGAAAAGTCATAGCCACTGTCTCTTTGAGTAATGCCTCTTTTCCATTCTCTTTATCATCTTCTGGAACTCCAATGAGATTTTCATTGGACTTTCTTGTTCTATTCACTATGTGTCTGAACTTCTCTTTGATCCATCTCCTTATCTCCATTGCCTTCAGGGTAATTTCTTCAGACCTATCTTCAAGCCTACAATTCTCTTTTCATCTGGTTCCAATCTTCTATTTAGAATGTTTATTGGGATTTTAATTTGAATTATCACGTAATTTTTCTTCATTTCTCAAAGTTCAATTTTGTTCTTGTTTTAATATATCTGCTCAGTTATAGTTGTCTTTTAATCTCATCAAATTTAGAATTCCTTGTTTTATTTTCATGTTTTTAAAAGCTATATAATATTATTTATCTGATATTTCTAACATATGAAATCTTTATACACCTGTTTTCTGTGTGTACACAGATGTTTATGTTTGCACAGAGGAATTTTCCAAAGGCCATAGTACACTCATGAGAGAATGAAAGTAAAAAAGACAAATAAAGTCTTAGTGTTACTATGAAAATGGTTTTGACCTGATAGATCGAGGGTCTCAGGAGCCCTTAGGGGTGTCCTTAGATCACACTTTGAGAATCGCTTTCACAAAGCATCCATTGATTTAATGAATTATTTTTCTCCTGTGCATCCAGAATTACCCTGGGGAATTGCCTTTGGCAACTTTGGGAAGCCATCAACCTTGGGAACATTGAGAAAATGAAAACTCCAATCATTTTCCTTAAGGCTTAATTTTCTCTGGAGCTCTGTTTGAGAATAACTGCAAGCAAGTTTTAAAAATCTAATGTAACCGTAAGATGTTTTTGCTTCTCAACCGATGTGTTCTTCCCCTTCTCCTCTTTAGCATTTCTATCACTACATAATCCTCCATTTGGACAACTATACCATGAGGCTTTTACTGCCATAACGAAGGTTTATTAAAGGAACACGAAAACAAAAAATCGTCTACTTCTTGGCTTTTGAATTTCAAGTGATTTGGAAGAAAAGCTGAAAAGCTAGGCTACCTGGATCCAGAAATGGGAAAGGCAAAGGAGCGTGTGCAAGAGACAAGAGCCAAGACATCATCAAGCCATTGCTGAGAAGGGGACCTTGAGTCTTGAGCCACTACAGGACAAACATTAGGGGGACACGAGAGGGGAGCTACAAGTCAGAGAAATTCAAGAGCAAGGAGGTCTGTGACCCACTTTCTCAAGAGAGAGTCCAGGGGATGAGTGAGGCACTGGGTCCCCCCCTCCACCCAGCACTGAAAGTGTGAAGAAACGTCTGTGTGGGTGTGTAGGCAGAGAGCCTGAAATAGCCACATGCAGTCTGCAGAGGCTGCCCTGCATCCTGGTGCAGGGACAGAGGAATGTATTCTGAGCAACCAAGAGAAGAGAGCCGGCGGCCGAAAGGGGCTGTGCAGTGGGAACCAGGCAGGCATCACTTTGATCTGCTGACAACCAAAGGCAAGATGGGATTGGGCACTTCTTAGTAGATGCCAGTGAGGATAAGGGAAGACACCTAGGACCAGACCCTATGCACACGCGCATGCACACACTTGTACGCACACACTCGGACATACACGGCTTGATGCCGCATAAGTTTTCTAGAACTTAAAGAGGACTATAGAGACAGGGGAAGAGTAAACACTTAATTGACTGACTGCAATTAAGTTTTCCAACAGAGTCGGAGTTCATACTAGCAGTTAATTTCAGGTTTAGAAGATGAAGAATGTGATTTTTCTTGTACACTACAAACATAAGTGTAACAAATCCTCCGACCCCAGGATCCCTTAGCTGCGGAGACACGTGGGAGGAGGTGAAGAGGGAAAGGAAGGAGGGGATGTGGGGACCGCTGCACGCTGCTTCCTTGCTATGGGGGCTGCATCACAAATGAGGCTCATCGTGGCTCTAGGCATGTTTCCTACTCAGCAAGGCTCTCAGCCAGGGAACATAATTGATGTGCACAGAGCCGGCCTGTTGGAAGCTCATGGTGCAAAGGCCTCTAATTCAGAGAAAAAGGAATTGGGCCTCTGCCAGTAATGTACCTTTTACGCTTTCATGTGGACATCAGTCAGACCCTGGTTTCCATCTGACAAACCAGGAAAAATAAAACTGTCAGAATCTAGGCACGCTCTTTATTGGGACTGTTAGCTTGGTGATGGAAGGGAATGTTATTGCTCTAGGCATTTGCATAATATCTATTGATCAAGCCTCCTCAACGTTCCTGTTCTTCATGCTGGGTTCTGGCAGCGAGGGAGGACTGTTTGGGTCTCACATCACAGCCTCTTCGCACTCAGGCCAGGCCACTGTCACTAACACAGTTCAAGAATAGGGTCGCAAGTCCCTGTTCTGACCAAAAGAGAGGCAGCCTCAGGTTGGGGCAGCTGTGTGAGACTGGGAGTTGAGGCAGCTGAGTTTTATTTACAGCTCTGCCACCACTGTGCTGTGTAACCTCGGGCGAGATGCCAGCCCATTCTGTTCTTGTCTGCATTCCACATTGCCTGGAATCCCTCCATTAAAGAGTCCCTCCTGGGCCAAGGTTTGATGCCCCCATTAAAATGAAAGTGCTGTTGAGAGAATAAGTGGCTTCAACCATTAGCCCTGGAGAATTAGTTGTCAGTTAGATTTGTTCGCAACTGAGAGCCCTTTGGTTTTGGTGGGCTGAAGTGGGAGGGGGGAAGAACACTAACTGGACGTTGGAACTCTCTTGCCCAGGAGTGGGGTGGGTGACATAGAGAAGGATCCAAGTAAGTCATTATAGAATCATAGACACAGGTCCGGGAGACATAGCTTGGGTCATTGCACCCATCTCCCCACTGTGCCTGAATCCCTGTCAAATGGACAGAGGATCTTTGCATAATCCCCTCTAGTAATGGGGATAAGCTACTTGAAAGCTCCAAGATATTACTGAGAAAAGGCCCTTAGCCAGCCGCATATTAATCTGAAGTCTAATGCTTTTCCCAGGTGACAGCCCTTAAAGGAATGCATGACAGGCACACACTAAAGTCAAGAGTATGACCTTGAATCTTCTCTTCTTCTAGATTACTAATATTCTACCCTTCCTCTGCAATGTGTGCACCCCAACAAAGCTGAGCCCCCTTGTGGCCAGTCTCAGCCTGATGCCCTGTTCCAAAGAAACATCCAACTTCAGTCTTAAGGAGACCTCTCAGAAGCAATGGCATTTATCAGTGGAGTTAAATTGCAAGAAACACAGCAAAATGTCTTAAAATTCCTCTCTACCCATCCATTTACCTCTCCCAAAGTCTCTCTCAGCTGCTCAGAATCTCTTCATTCTCCGACTCTTAGACTCGCTCTTTCCAAAATTTCTTCCTAAACGTTCCAAGGAAAGAGGGAAGGGGCTAGAAAGAGAAGTAAGGAGAAGAAAGAAAGGAAAAGCTTACATTATTGAGAGCCTGTTATGTTCGAAACACTTATAACATTTAATCTTGACAAAGTATGTATACTTATCTCAATTATATAAGGTACAACAAAGACCCAGCTGTCTAGGTAAGTTTCCCAAGATCACAGAGCAATTAAGCAGCAAACAGTGGATTCAGATAGTGACTATGTCACAGGCCAAGCCCAATTACCCTCAAAATAATTCACATCCTCCTGAGTGCTGGAGAGCCAAGCCTTGGGGACCCAGGCATGGAGTGTTGAATAAGGCAGAATGTACAGAAAAGACAAGCTGCTAATCACAGTTTGACCCTGATTATAAAAACTGCTCCAATTGAAGTTGTTTCATCTCTTTAGGTTTCCTTTAGGGGCACCTGGGCGGTTCAGTCAGTTATGGGCATGGAGTCTGCTAAAGATTCTCTCTCTCCCTCTCCCTCTGCTCCCCCTCCCCCACTCGCACTCTCTCTCTCTAAAAAAAAAAAAAAAAAAGAAGAAGACGAAGAAGAAGGTTTCCTTTATATTCCAAGTCTGATGAGAAGTTCGCATCCTAAAAATGGAGATTTGTTGAATGTGTAAAATTTAGGCCCTTAGATCTTTTAAAAAGATTCTTCCTGTGTTTGCCCTTAATCTTTTGTTTCTAATTTTAGTGTCTAGAACTTGACTAGGGGAACAGAGCAGGCTGTTATGAGTCTTATCCACAGTCTAGTTAGAAAGACTAGTAAGTGCAGTGATACTCAAAATGATGAATAACAACAGGTGCTTCATACTCCCATGCCTTACACGTACTGCTCTCTTCCTGTGATCTCTCTAGCAAAGCGCTGCTAATTTTTCAAGATACAAAGCTCCAGGGGTACCTCTGTGAAGCCTGCCTTGTCCTCTTGGTTCCTACCCTAGCGGATTTAATCAGTCACCCCATCCTTGGTACAGATACCATGCAATAACGTGGTAAATTATTTTACATGCCTCCTTTTGACCCTAGAATGTGAACAAATTGAGGACAGGAATGGAGTTTGCTTCCTTGTAGTATTTCTAGCATGGCATGGTATTTGAAGCCTAGTAGGCAGCAATCAATAAGTATAGACTGATGACCACTTAAAGAAGCGCTAGATGAAGTGATGCAAATCAGAGTCCTCCAGGGAAACATGGTGGGAACTTCATGGAGAGATGGAACTTGCAGTGCGTCTTGATGAATAACATTTGGGGTTGTTGATGCTGCCAAAAGTATAGGAGAAAGGCACCAGCTAGAAGGATGAGACAGAATAAAAGGCCAGAAATACAAGGATGCCTTCCCATGGCTTCATGGTGGCCCTGATTTCAAATATCCCATCCTGTTGTCAGACATCGTTATAGCTTCAGAATGAGGAAAATGGTTTCACATAAAAGATGGATGTTATTCTGAATCACAAATCAGACCGAGTGCTCATCATGAATAGGCTTAGGACTAGGGCCAGAGGGATACTTAGAGTTTCAAACACAAAGAAGGTATGAGATGACTACATCTGGGTCCCAACCCAATACTAGGAAGAAGGCCCATCCGTTTTGAAGCCCTTAAATTCACTTTGACAATTCAACAATCATTTGCAGAAATCTTGCCAGGTCCAGGAGGGTTACCCAGCATCCGGGCTCCTTCTCATCTCCTCTGCTCTTTCTTCCTTCTCCTGAGATCTGCGTTTGTAACAGATTGTCAACTGGACATAGGGCTAGGCCCATCAAAACTTGCTTTCAGGATTTTTAGGACAGTGAAAATACTCGATCTGATACTATCTGTGATGATGGTTACATTTTATTATATATTAGTCCAAACCCCTAGGATGTACAACACCAAGAGAACACCCTGATGTAAACTATGGGCTTTGGATGATTATGATGTGTCAGTGTAGGTTCATTAATTGCAACAAATGCACCACTCCTGTGGGGGATTGATAATAAGGGAGGCTGTGCATATGTGGGGGCAGGGAGTAGATGGGAACTCATTGTACTTCTGCTCGATTTTATTGTGACCCTAAAACTGCTCTAAAAATAAAGCTATTAGAAAATAAAACAAAAACTTGCTCTCCAGAAATAAGAAGAAAGAAAGGAATACCCACAATATACCCATGCAGACATGTTCTTGCACATTCAGTGACTAGCTCTTGTTATTCTGTTTGATCGTAACTGTGGCTGCTTCTGAGGAAGGAGCTGAGTGAGTGGGAGTCAAGAGTAGGTGGAGGGTGCCTTTTTTATTTTTAGATTTTATTCTTTATATTGAAATATGAAGTCTAATCCTGTGCACACATTACAAATATCAGTTTAATGAATGTTCACAAACTGAATCCACCTGTGTAACCAGCATCCAAATCAAGAAACAGAGCACCACCAGCCTTTCCCAAACCCCCTCCACCAACTTGTAGTCACCACCCCTCACCTCCACCAAGGGTAATCCCAAAGGCCAAGGTGAGCTTCACCTGATTTTATACTTTATCTAGATGGAGACTTACAGTATGTATGCTTTTTATGTCTGGCTCTTTTTTTTTTTTTTTAAGATTTTATTTATCTTTTAGACAGAGAGAGAGAGAGAGCACAAGCAGGGGGAGTGGCAGGCAGAGGGAGAGGGAGAAACAGGGAGTCTGAAGCGGGGCTCTATCCCTCAGGACATGAGCTGAAGGCAGACACTTAACCAACTGAGCCACCCAGGCACCCCCTTTTGCAAGAGATCCGTCAACATTGTTACACGTATTGTAGACCTTCACACTCTTTCCTGAATGGCTCCACTGTGTGAATATAGAACAATGTATTTCTCCATTCTACCAGGGATGGGCATGTGGGTACTTTCCAGTTTAGAGCTATTATGAATAGCACTGCCTTGAACATCCCAGGACACATCATTTTGTGAGACATTTATTTTTATTATTTGTACTGCTGGAATTGCATATTGTGTGCTTGTGTTACTTTAAAAAATGTCTGTAAAACACCTTCCAGGGCGTTTTCACTGAGATCAGAAAATGAGCTTCTTCCCTGCTGACAAATAGGCACACAAAATAATAATAGTTAACATTAACTGAATGCTCACTCAGCAAACTCTTTGCAAAACAAACCAATAAACAATTGGACAAAACACTCCTTGCATATATTTTCTCGTGTAATCCTACCAATTGCCCGAGCTATAGATGCTTGCACTATTCCCATTTTGGCCCCGTGGAAACCGACGCCGAGAACAGTTAAATGCCTTGCCCAAAACCAGAGAGTCAGCGAGTGGAGAAGCAGGTGCAAAGCAGATGCCTCCTTCCAGAGCTTGCGCGGTCAGCTTCCGAGTCCGCAACCTGGGCGGCGGGGCAGGGCTGGGCGCTCCGGGATCTGTCAGACACGGTTGGGGGTGGGGGGGAAGGAGCTCCGACGGCAGCCGCACTGGCAGCCCAGCCCAGGGCAACAGGAGGGAGTGTTCTTTCTCCCCCTTCATGTCCTCATTAATCAAATGTTTTGAACATGAAAGAGAGTGAGATTGGATTTTTGCTAAGATGAAAGAAAGGAATCTGTTCCCATCTGGTACCTTCACAACTCTCCGATGTCAGCCAGCAGGGAGCGCTTCAGTGCAACCTGCGCAGCAATTTGAGAATTCCTCAAGAATACCGAAGATTTGGCAAAGTCACAAGCAATCTGGATCCACCAGCACTTGGGCGTAATGGAAGGATCAGGGGTCTAAGGTGTAGAGAAGGGTCAGCTAGCTTTTTCTAAACATTTTCGGCTTTGGGGGCCCTCTGAGCTCCATCACGGAACTCTGCTGGTATAGCAGGAAGGCGGCCAGGGACGATATGGCAGCACGTGGGCCTGGCTGCCTTCCAGTACACTTGTGGATCCTGAAATTTGAATTTCATATCACTTTCCTGTGCCACAAAAGGTTTTCCTTCTTGTAATTTTGTTCAATTATTAAAACACTTTAAAAGCCATTCTTAGTGTGAAAGTTGTACAAAAATAAGAGACTAGATAACCTGGGTTTGAGGCCTGGCTCTCGTGTTTATCATTTGAGTGGCTTTCAACACATTGCTTTACATTCTCGTGGCTTCATCTCTCCCTTGGGGAACTGAGCAGAGCAGGTGCCATGCATTCAAAGCCCCCACTGACACGGGGGCTTTCTGTGCTTTGCTTACTTTAATCCTCATCATGACCACAAGATGCAGAAATTTTATTATTTGGGACAGTTACATATATATGTGTGTGTGTATATATATACATTACATATATATATATATAAATGGACAGTTATGGTGATGGAAAGAGATTGCATGTAAATTATGTCTGACCTGGCCTCTACTGTTTATAGAGGTAAATCCTTACCACATGCAGAAGTCTCTATGTTGGTTCAGGGATAGTGTTCCTGCTTCTCCAAGATTCTGTGATTTTTCTGAGTGTCTATAGTTATACTGCACCTTGGGCTGAGACGTTTCATCTAATTAGAATTCTTCTATTCAGTTAGAAATACATAAAAGTCCAATTTACACTCCAAATTTCACTGAACCCAAAGTTGAATGCAGACTCTGAATGGTCACTAATTCTATTGACATGTACACTAGAGAGTTTGGCCCAGACATACTCGTACAAACACTGCATTAAATAAACCAATGCATGTTAAATAGCCCCAAGCAATGCCTGGCACAAAGGCACTTAGCCAAAATTTGTCTCCACCCTCCTTAGTGGCAAGATCAGACTCAGAGAACTGGTTTTTGGGAAAGGTGAGCGTCACCTGGAAAGATGAGGCCAAGGCCTTACAAGACACATTGAGACAAACAAGCCTCTTCCAAGGAAATAAATACAGAGTCCAGAGTATGAGTGCAAGTCTGAAGCCCAGCCGGCTCTCTTGTTCCCAGACTGATCCCTGTTTCTGCCTTCATCAATCACCCACTATTCTGGGCATTGCTTTGTCGCACTCTGCTATTCTAGTGACCCAACCACGGCCCAAATCCTCCAGCTTCCTTCTGACCCTGTGATTGGCTTCTGCTTCCCCCCCTGCTTGCTTGCTCCTATCTTCTGTCTCCTTTGAGCTTCGGCTCCATCCTCCCCACTCCCGACTCAACACAGACAACTCACTTTGCCCTAATATATTATGCAGCAGTTCAGACTCTTCTAGATAACTCTGACCTTGAACAGCTCAGCTTGCTTTACAAGTGATTTTCCACTGGAGGCAATCCTGGGACATTTAGAAAGGCTTGGGCATTTGGAATTAACACACAATCTGGGGATGCCACATTTCCTGCAATGCACAGTACAGTCTAGCCCAACAAAGAATTGCCCCATAAACAGCATCTCTGTCAACAAATAATGGTCCTATCTTGGAACCCTTCATCACAACTAGTATTTCTTTGTGTTCTATTATCTCAAGTATTGGCTTGGTTGTATTCACCTTGTAAGCCAATCAGTTAATTTAGTCAACACTATTTTGTTAGTGGATGCCAAATATATTAAATTAACTAACATAAATTAATGAGCATGCATTGTAAAAAAATAAGATAGACAGTCATCATTGTAGATCTAGTTTAAACAAAGCCTGAACCTCCTATTTATCATTTTTTCCAGAAAACTACCTTCCAGAAAATTGGGTAGGAGCTTGGGACTGGGCTAGGAGCTAAGATCTTAGATTATGCAAAGAGGCAGCCTTTAAAGACTATCCCTAGACAATGAATGGTCATGTGTCCCTTCCTGCCCTACCTCCTGTTGCAAGTTGGGTTCTTTGGGAGACAGATGCTGAAACAGAATAAGGCATGCAAAAATGGGGGAGGGGATGTAACATCTATGAAAAGAAAAGGGAAGAAGCAAGATTGGGCAGGAGGACCCATCAGAACATAAGGACCATCTTACAGGTTCTGCTCGCTCGTTATAGGATTCCCATGCTGGATGGAAATGACGAGACCCTTCTACTCGCATCTTGCTCAGTCATTGGCAGGACTTGTACTACTAATGGTGTGATCTCAACTAGGAAGCTGAGGCAGATCCTGAGGAATCTAACAGCGAGAGGATGTCAGCAAACCACACTTCTCACAGCTGGACAGGGAGGTCATTCTTCAAGAGGGACCTGAGCAATCTATCTCTGTGTCTGCCTCACCTCCCTATGTATAAGCCTGTGCCCTTTTGCAGCAGGATGAAATGAGAACCAACTATTTCTTGTTGCAATCTACTACTTGCATGCCAACCTGCTACAACTCAGCTGTCTTTGGGCAAGAACTGCAAAGAAGGAAAAAAAAAAAAAGACATTCAAAGAATTCATCTCTTGGATAACTATAAATGGAACTCTTCTCTCCTTCACTTGGGTTTTTAAAAATCCGAGACCATTGATGGAAGACCATTCTTACTAGGAAAACAAACTCTCATTAAAGGAGGAGACAGTTGTCCATGTCTTATGTTTTTACACTCAGAGTCAGTTTGAGCCTCATGTTGTGTGATGATGATTATGTATTGCCATGCCTCAAAAAATTTCCCTGTAAAACAGAGTGAAGGAGGAGAAATGTGACTCGATGACTTATTTTTCCCCACTTCAAGAAAACATATGCTCTTGCTGAACCTGATATTTGCATGTCTGAGTATAAGAGTTCTTCACCACCTGGCAATAACCAATGACCCACGCTAGCCAGTTGGCCTCATGTAATGGGATTCTTGGCTTTTGCACACAACCAAAGCAAAGAGAATAGGTTTTAGGAGGATTTGGGTTCCTTTAATTAGATACATGATTTTTATTTGTTTAGTGGACCAATGGAAAAAGGGAGACACTAGTGGCATTTATGACTTAATAAGACTAAATGAAAATCTCAGAAACAGCTTTCTGTGGAGAGAGTAGTCTAATGAGAATGGATGTGATGATTATTTACCTAATTGAGCAGTAATGACTGAGGTGCAGGTCACTTTCCCAGGATTAATAAAGAGCTGGAGAGTGGGCCATTAAGCTCAGCCAGTACTTAATCTTGGCAAAGGGCACAGTGCCAGGATCATATTAGTTGTAAAATGAGTCTAAAACTTAGAGACCCAAGAACTTACTTTTTTGAGAAATAATTTTAATTACCTGGCATCAGGTTGAGCAATGCAAGTTCCATCATTAAACAGATTTTCACATAAAGTCTTCAAATCTTGTTCCAAAGAAAGGGTTGGGGGGAGAAAAGGACGCTTAGCAATATCAAAAACGTTTTCATGCATGACCACAGGCAAACACTTATCACCTCCCTTGCTTTAAAAACAAAACAAACAACACTAAAGACATTGAGTTGAGCTGGAAACATTGTATACCCTGGAGATTCTCCATGGACATTGCTATCCACAGTGTCCTCCAGGAACACCAGGGCACCTCTCGTCCATAACACTGTAGTTGAAGCTAAAAGAATCTTACATTGTCAGAAATGTCAAAGTCTTCCTTAAAATTGTTTGTATTCAGTGGTCCCCTTATCCAGTGTGACAAATGTTCACATGCTACTCACTTCCCAAGGAAAAGTTACTCAGCTTGCTAAGTGTTCATTATTCCCATAGTTCTTCTCTGTATGGGAAAGTATGAACATCAGCTGAGAACAAGTAGGAATCTAAGAAAGGGTGCTTCATCGTGTTCTCTAGGTGAGGTGGGTCTTACAATAGTGGCCTCGCATTTTCAAGGACTTTACAAATCTGTTTAGTTCACCAACATTTCCTCCTTTATCTTGCAAGCACTGAGTATCTTGCAAGACACGCTGAAAAGGGATGAGGCTAGAAACATGAGTAAGGCACAGCCACTGCTAACCAGGAGCTTACAATCTAGCAGAGATCTCAGAATCTAGATCACTTTTTTAGAAATCTGCATGGGGATTGAGGCGCCTGGGTGGCTCAGTCAGTTAAGCATCTGACTCTTGATTTCAGCACTGGTCATGATCTCAGAGACATGAGATCCAGCCTTGTGTTGGGCTCTGAGCTGGGCGTGAAGCCTGCTTAAGTTTCTTTCTCTCCTTCTGCCCCTCTCTCCCTCTCTCTTTCTCTCTCTCCTTCCCTAAAAAAAATTCTAAAATTTACCAAAAAAAAAAAAAATTCTGCTTGGGGATCAAAATTTCCAATCATATTCCTCCTTCCAGCATCTTGACTCTATAATCATTACCTCAATCTACTCTGAAGGAGACAGTTAATGGGGTTCAATCAGCTCTGTGAAATCCTCTGCTGAGGCAGCCGATCAAGCAACAGCGGTAACAATGTCGTCATTCATTACACGGAAAGTTACCAAGCTCTTACCATGTAAAAAGATGTTAGGGTCCAAGACAAGACAATGCATAAAATATAATCTTTATCCTCTCATAATATAGCAGAATTAGAGAGAAATACAAAACATAAATGTGTTAATCTGTTATAGATACTTTGATAGCAAGGTAGGGAGAGGTCCAGAGAAGGCAATCAGCCAATCCCAGTAGTCAGAAAAGGTTTCAAAAAGTAGGTAGCCCTGAACTAAACCTAGAGGAGTTAGGATATTCTTTAGGTAGAAGTGCATAAAGAAACTCCCAAGTCAAGGGAGCAACATAAAGAAAGGGGCTGGCAGAGTGAACGGCCGGGAATGGTCAAGGAACAGTATAGGATTCCCATGGAAGGTCTCTTGGCTGCATCTTCTTCATGCCTTACTGGGCTAACCAACACTCTCTATTCTTCCTTCCAACACCCTGACTAACTCGCACCCATGACTAGCAGGATGGTCCCTAAAAAGTCATCCATTTCTGCTCCCACTTCTTGGGTTATAGGAGTCACAGGTGTTTGTTCCCAAACCAGTTTATGCCAGTTGTACTCATTATTAAAATAATATAATTAAATAAACTATGTTAAAGTGTTGTTGTTTCTGTGAAAATTAAGTTGGATACTTTGGAAAGACTTGACTATTTTTTTTTTCTGAGTCACTAAAAGAAGCAATAGAATTAAGCACAGGGAATGTAACTATAAAAGAATGAAAGAGGATTATAAAAATCCCTACAGTGAGATTCTGCCTCAAATTGCTATGCTGGTATCTCAAGTTCTCACTCCAATTAAAAGAAAACAAAACTGGAAATCATAAAAGATGCATTACGGATATATTTTATGCACACAAAAGAAAGATGATGCATAAAATCAAATAAAAGTCTTGGCCCTACATTAAAGAAATGATAAATGCATGCACATTAATGTTTTATATTAAAATGTTTTAAGATGGGTTTGTGTGTGTGCTTCCTTTTTTTAACCAACGTTTTGATCAGTTAACCAGCTGTCAGTATTAATGTGCTGGTTGAAAGGGTTTCTCTTATGATACAAATTTACAGTAGGACAAGAAAAGATCAGACTTAAGAGGTAGACAGGAAGGCTCCAAATGTCACAATTTGTAGTTTATTCTGTAGGTCAGGGGTTGACAAGCTATAGCCCTCAGTCCAAATCCAGCCTGTAGCCTATTTTTAGAAAGTATTATGGGGACACAGCTATATTCATTCAGTTAAAGGGTTGTCTATGGCTGCTTCCGCTCTACCATGGCAGAGTTAAGGAGTTGTTACCAAGATGGTGTGAGGTATACATGAAGGTTTAGTTTATCATGCCCTCCTGCTCAGTCGCCTCTCTCAACACCTTAGGCCACTGTGGGACCAAATACTGTTGCCCCAGAGCACAGGGAAAGACATGGAGACAACCAATAAAAAGCCCTCAACTCTTGGGGATGGGGGCATAAAATGGCTGGCTCAAGATACTCTACTAATTCCATTGAACATCACCTACCACTGGGGAAAGGGCATAAAACTGTCTCCCACACAAGACCCACCATAGATATAAGGCAGAAGTTTGAGTGCCATGGTGGAGAAGGAATTGGAATCCCGAAAAGGTCCCAACCCCAAGGCCCTGGTGCACAGGTTGATGTAAGACCAAGGCTGAGCCAGGACAAAGAGAGCCCTCCAACCTCCAGCTTAACAAGCACTGAGCAACAAGCCACAACCGTGTAACAGGAACACGGGGCCAGATGAAAGTAGAGACTGGAGCTCTAAAA
The DNA here is from genome assembly GCF_054177405.1 of Leptonychotes weddellii. Classification (NCBI taxonomy): domain Eukaryota; kingdom Metazoa; phylum Chordata; class Mammalia; order Carnivora; family Phocidae; genus Leptonychotes; species Leptonychotes weddellii. The sequence goes on along the minus strand of NC_138380.1, from coordinate 38,416,686 downwards.
CCCTCCACACCCCAGCTCCCACCCTGACAGAGTACTCAAAGAGGAATGTGAAGCATAGGGGCTGCGGATGATCATAGCAACAACATCGCTAACCATTAAGTAAATGCAAATGGAAACCATAATGAAAGACCATGACACACCTAGCCCAATGACTAAAATAAAACATATTGACAATACCAAGTGCTGACAAGGAGAGAATGCATCTCTCAGACATTTATTCTTGGTACGGATCACAGTGGTACAACCACTCTGGAAAACTGTTGGGTAGTTTCTCATGAAGTTCAACATATACTCATCCTATGGCCCAACAGTCTTACTCCTGGGTATTTACCCTAGGGAAATGAAAACATATATTCACACACAATCTTATACATGAATATTCATAGCAGCTTTATTTGGAATTGCCAAAAACTGGGAACAACCCAAATATAATGAGCTTATCCTCCTGTCTTCTCAAGAGGCACCACCATCTACCACGAACACCCAAGCCAGGACTTCTCGCTGTATCGCACATTTAAAACACTAAGTCCTCCTTATTTTACTTTATAAAGTATATCTCAAATCTGCACCCTTCTCTCTATCCCAATTCCTATTTGACATACACCAGGTACCACTTATCTCTTTCCCATACTTTTGCATCTTTCCCTAAAAGTATAGTGTGATTTCAGCATTGGACCTCCCAAATTGATCCCCCAAAGGAGACTAAAGAAATCTATTTGAAACAGGTGTTTGAACACATAAACATTCAATAGCTCCCACAGTACACAGGAAAAAGCACAAGCTCTTTTAACTGGTACACGAGACCCTAAAAGGTCCAACTCTTGTCTCCCCAGCCCCATTTCTTGCCCTTAGAAGCTCCTACTTCAGACTTCAACAATCACAAACTGATGTTGTTTCATACCATAACTCTGTTCATGCTGTCATCTCTGCCTAGAATGAGTGTCTTTCACCTGTTTTTCCCCAACCCAACCTCACTGACCCTTTAAGGTTCAGCTCAGGTGTCCCCTCGTTCTTGACTTCTCCCCACTCCACCCATATCCATGCTCCAACTGGGAACCGACATTCAGGTTTCTTAGAGACCATCAAAGGAGCAATGAAGCCTGTGGTGAGCCTGTTTCGGTTTTTCTGAGTATTGCAGCTTCCTAGGATCTCTCACTGAAGAAATTTTAAGAAGCAGGAGTAATAGCATGGAAGTGATTAAGCCTTTAAAGTGTACCCTTTGTTCCCAAGGTCCTGTTAATTACCATTTAAGAAAAGTTTATTTGTAATGTATTCAATTACTTAGGTAACTAAATAGCTTTTTACTGATCAGATAGAGCAGTATTTGCTTAATAGCCACAAACTCTGGGGCCCAGTTCCATTGATAGTCTACTCCCAGATCTGGGCTTATCTCAGACTGAGCTCCAGGGGAAAAAAGAAATTTTACTGGAGTACATTATAATTGTTAATATAATCACTTAGATTTGAGAAACATAAGTTTAGGCATTTTCCCGATTATTCTTTAGTTAAAGAATAAGTACAACAAAAGAGAAGATCCAAGGAACTCCAATGTCCATTCCACTCATCCCTCCAGTCAATTCCTGCCAGGAAATGCTTCCTGAGATTTCAGGTCCCAACTCAAAATTCCGAAGACCTTCCTCAAATCTGACCTCCTCAGCACTTCTCTGACTACCCAGGACTGCTACAAGATTTCCCTAATCTCTGACATTTTTGTTGTAGTGCCCATTTGCTTGCCAGTGGTCTAATTGTTATCTACAGAAACACAAAAAGGAAGAGACGGACGGGCATAAGAGTGGGAGGGCCAAATACCTTTAGTTGTAGCCTCTACTGTGTGAATGGTCAAGGGAAGCTCCTGGAAAAGGGGACATGTCAGCTAGATATTCAAAGGTAAATAAGAATTCAACAGACTGATACCTTGAGTGAGGCAATTTCAAGAAGAGGGAATGCATATCTGAAAACACGAATGTATGATCATTATGGTCTTCAATATAAAAATGCCACATGGGTATCTGGCAAGAGGTAGCCAAGGTCAGATTGTGGAAGGTCTTTATGCTAAGCTGGGAGCTTATCCTGTTTATAGTGAAGATCCAGTAAAGGAAGACTTACCATCACAGTTGTCTAAAGGAATAAAGGCAAATTCTATGGGTGGAGTGGTCCTATAAATAGAGGGGGGCAAGAGAAAAATCAGGGCAGCCAGAAAAAGGAATGAGGGGATGGGAGGAAGAATCATGTCTATATATTGGCCTGCGGAATATACGAGAACAGAAAGAACAAGAATTATAAAGGGAGGAAAGAAAAGGAAAGGAAAACACACAGGTACTGTGGAAGACTGTGGACACGGACATCCAAGTCTGGGTTAAAAGCCTGCATGTACCTCTAACTTGTTATAAAATCTTAGAAAAGATTCTAATCACACTTAGTTGCCTATCTATTAAACGGGGAACTTACCTCATAGTTTTTGGTTAGGTTAAAAAATCTTAAGATACTTTAAATACTTAAAATATTAACAAGGATATAATGACTGCTTAGTAACATTCCTTAAGACCAGCTCAGTTGTAGAGAAACCTGGATTAAGAGTAATAACTGTCCTTTGAACAACAAAGTCAACTCTAGTTATGAAGATGTCACCATGTCAGAAGGAAAGCTGGGTGACTGGTACGTGAAAACTCTATGCTATTTCTGCAACTTCTCATAAGTCTTTAATTATCTCTAAATGAAAGTTTAATTTTTAGAAAGCCATAAATGCTTTTTCCAAACCTTAGTGACAATTTATTTGATAAATATGCTTTGAGCACCTATATATGCCCTACATGCTCAGGACGCTGGCCTCCCTTCTCTTCTCATTCTCCAGGGTCCACAGAAGTAATTAACCAAGTGACAGTGTCATTTTCAGTTTTCATTACTTCTTACTTCTCTTTAACAGAAACACAGCAATAAAAATAAACTATTGGAAATGGAATTACGAGTGGCCTACTCCAAAACTGAAGTTTCTTTTGTTGTTTAGCTGTTCAGCTTTCTGAGAGCCTGAATCCAGCCAAACACATAACCCTTTACTTCTGACTGAGGTTCTGCCCACTCCTCTGTCTGAGTAGAGCTGCACGGAAATAGAATCCTCTCCCATAACAGCTAGCGGTGTTTCTCGACAGAGGCAGGATTCGAATTTTGATCAGAACAATTTATTAGATGGTACAGTTCATATGTCATCCAGGACAGAATTGCCACTTGCTTTGTCTTTGTGCAGCCTGAAGCCAGGGTGCACATCTTCATGACAAGAATAAAGACTCAGGGGGGGCGGAGCAAGATGGCGGAGGAGTAGGA
>NC_138380.1:38378210-38412868 GCF_054177405.1 Leptonychotes weddellii | reverse complement strand
AAAAAAAAAAAAAAGAATAAAGACTCAGTTTCAACCCCCATCACCCTCCCACCGCAGAAGGACAGGGCACCCGAGAGCCTGAATAATCTGCACAACTCTTCATTGAGGGTCTGGGGCAGTATGCCCAGCATCCCTAGCCTCATTCACTCTTTACTGCCATCAATCATAACTTGAGAAGTAAATTGCCTGTGTCCTACCCATACTCTTCTCTTTCTTCATTGTATAAACCCAGCTCTACCGCCATCTGCTGATCACAGCCAATGACTTTGGCCACAGTGGTGACTTCTCTTCTCGAATGCTAGTCCCTGGACAAAGGAGTCCTTGTGGCAGTCATCACTTTTAGTTCAAAGGGACCCTTGCTATGTCCCTTGGCAGGTTTGTACTTCCTTTTGGAACCAGGCCCTCCAGGCTGCAGAGCAGAATGGTGCACAAAGTGTCCCAGGACTCCTTTGGGAGTGATGTCTAGTGAGGCCATTCCTGTCTCTACCCCTTGGTTCTCAGAGGTATGTCTACCTCCTATTAGTGAACACAGCACCATAAAGAAAGCTCTGATTTTATGCATATGCAGCATTTTGAAGGATGGCATTCCATCCTTTCAGAGTGCCATTAATTTGGACCCTTATCTGTGCCTTTAGTAGTCCATCCCAGTGCTCCAAGAAGACAGCTGCTGCTGGGTGGTACACTATGTGATATAAACAGAGGATTCTATGATCAGTGGTTCAAGGCTATATCCCCTTCACTAGGACGTGGGTCTCCTGATCAGATATTATGTTGTGTGGCATTCCATTCCAGTTGAGCAATCAGAAATCCTCTGGAGATTGGTGAATGGTGTTGACTACAACTCAGAGGTCAGGGAAGGCAAGCTCATACCCAGAATAGGTATACACTGGGAAGATGGACAGCTGGCCTTTGCAGTATTGAAGGAACCCAATGCAGTCAACTTTTCACAAGGTAGCGAGTTGGTCTTAGGGAATAGTGTTATATTGGGGCTCAGTGTTGGTCTCCATTGTTGGTAATTCCAAGACAGTCAAATACAACAATAGCTAGATTGACCATGATAAGGGGTAATTCATCATGTTGTGCAAATGAGTAGTCTTACTGTCTGCCACTATTATGAGGAGCCCAATATGGAGTTATTCCAACTGCCAAGTATGTCAATACAAACTAAATACCCAGGGACTGGGGAAATAAACAATGAAAGGTCTGCAGATCTAGCGAACCATTCTACTTCAACTAGAATTCTATTTGTTACCTGGTCCCATAAGATTCCACTCTTGTAGTGGGGCCATAATGACATTTCAGGTAGCCAAGTATCATGTCAACATAGACCCTGTGTCTAATAGTCCTCAAAATGTCTGTATATTCTTCTTTCCCCAGTGTACTGTCACTCAAATAAATGACCATAGGTCCCTTTGGGGAAGGACTAGGAGAACTATTACAGTGTATACTTACTATAATTCTACAAGACCTGGCTCTATGACCACCTCTCCTACCATCCACTCTGGCTTACAGTAGGAAGCCACCCCTGAGCTTCTTTGTAATGCTGGTGTTCCTCTCACCAGTACATTCTTCATGAATGATGTGTCTTCTGAGCCCTTCCATGGAATATAATTCCCTGGTGGGTCTTCTGGCTTCACATAATATATCCATTACAACATGCCCACTTCCTTTGGTCTTTTTATTCTTTTTTTCCACTGTCTGTCAGGGCAACTCAGCCATTTCCTTGCCTAGGAAGGACCAACACTTCCTCCAGACTTCTAAGAGCCACCCTATCAATGAGTTTGCCTTGTCTCTTGGGTCCTTGACAGAGTGTTATATCCCATGTTCTAAGAAAGTGACCCTAAGTCAATGAATTCTTATTTTTCCTGTTTTAAGTCCCAGCCCTATCCAACAATCAGCAGAGAATCCCTCCAGCACTATTTTGAGAAAGATTCTGAATCACATGATCAATTAGTGATATTGGTCATGGAAAGGTGAGAGGGAGCTTCAAGACATATAGTATATTTTACCATTTCTGATGTAGACATTTGCACAGCTTACAATCTGTAACTATAGAAATGAGTAAAGATAACCACAGGAGCATAAAGTCTCTGACCTTGGTCTCGAATCTTGGCCTCAGTTCCTCTGTAGTTTAACCAACTAACTTGATTAAACTGATAGATCATGCACTTGACTTTTTCCAGAGACAGATATTGAAAGGGGAAAGGTGAAGAAAGAAAAGGAAACTGGGGTGGGGGTGGAGGGAAGTTGTTGATGGTAGAGAGGTAACAAGAGGTCCACATTGTAAAATAACGATACAAAAAGGGGGATTTTGAGGAATTTCTTGAAGATAAATATTTTCCTTTTCTCAATTTTGCCCTTATTGATCCTCAAACAGTCCTTGTTTGGATAGGGATCTAAACCCCCTTAAAATTCCTCTTCTGTGACTTAAAATGTCAACTGTATGATTACCAAAATCATTGCAGTCATTACCAAAATCCTTCCAAAGTGGCTCTATCTGACTGGTAACAAGCTCCAATAATAAAAGTCAATGGACTCCTGCCTTGGCTTACTTTTCCTTAATGGTCACCTGATAAATCAGGGGGAAAAAAAATCTCCCCAGGAATTCATTTCTACTGTGGCAAGCCTGGAAATTCGAAAGATACTAAAATTAACACTTGTGTGTTTTTGTTAGACTCTTTCACAGGTCTGATTAACATCTTGACAGACATCATTTGGCGATTCCCTGGAGACTTTCTGGCACCTGATCTCGTTTGCCGAGTGGTCCGCTATTTGCAGGTATGTCGCACCTTACATACATGATGAGACAAACTGACACCAAAACTAGGTCTTGGATTCTTCATAAGGAAAGTAATATAGAACCCAGCACTTCTACACAACAAACTGCTTGCTTCCTTCTAGTTGGAAGGACAAGCATAATTTGTAAGATTTTTTATTTTGTTTTTTTGCTAAAATAATAAATATATAAATAAAACAAAAATAACATTAGTAAGAATATAAATGTTCACATTTCAAGCATTAAGTAAAATTTTGGGGTCAGTGTGAAGGCCTTTGACCTATTCTGGCTGTCTTGTTCCATTCAGGCTGCTGTAACAAAAATATCACAGAGTAGGTGGCTTAGAAACAACAAACATTTATTTCTCACAGTTCTGGAGGCTGGAAGTTCCAGAACAGTGTGCCAGAAATTGTCAGACGGAGGACCTTCTTCCAGGTTGTAGACTTCAAATTATACCCTCCCATGGCAGAAGGAGCTGGGGAGCTCTGTCAGGCCTCTTTTATAAGGACACTAATCTCATTCATGAGGGCTCCACTCTCATAACTTAATCACCTCCCAAAGGCCTCACCTCCTAACACCATCACATTGGGCATTAGGATTCCAACATGTGAATTTTGGTGGGATACAAACATTAAGAGCATATATAGCACTGTCTAAACAATCTCCAGGAAATTTGTCAATTCTTTTTTTTTTTTTTTTTTTTGCCTTTTCCCCCCCCTCAAACTAACACAACACTGGCTACTGTTCTTTTTGAAAAACGTTGACAGATTGTTAGAAAATAGGTATTGTCTCTGGTTGTTTTAACTTGTATTTCTTGTATTACCACCTAAATTGGACTTTTAAAAATATCTACTGGCATTTGAATTTCTTCTTCTTTAAATTGCCTATTACCCTTTTTCAATTTTTTTTTATATCTGGGATACTTGTTTTTTCTCAGTTATTGTTAATATCTATTTTTAGATTAAAGACATTGACACTTTGCCTGTTGAATATGCTTTGATGTAAAAATTATAAATGCAAATATATATACATATATATAAAATATATGGTGTAAAATATTACATATGTCCCATATATATATTGTATTATTAATACCTCATATATGTACATAATATGGATTAAGGCACATCAACTAAGTATAGAAAGAAGGAACTGTTTTATAACTGGTGTTAGGATTGATGTGCTGTTTCTGAGCTCTTAAAATTATTTTCCATTAATATATTTCTATTCTTATGCCCATACTCCAGGTCTAAATTATTGTAGTTTTATAGATGCACAATGCAATTTTGGAAAACCTTCTCCTACAAGATTCCATTTGTTAGTAGATTTTTATAGAATCTTTGCATCTATATTCAATCTATGATTTTCATTTGTTCTATCATTTTCAGACCTTGAAAATGGAGTGACTCCATCTTCAGAAAATGGGTAGAGAATAGTTAAAATTAAAAATCTTTTGTGATCTGAACATAATCTTGAAAGTTTAGTCGATGTGAAAGAGCCCTGATTACTATCTGGAACTGGTATTTTCTCAGGGGTAATTTTTTAAAACTTATTTTAATTTCTTATTAAAAATTTTGTTTCCTTTTAGATAAACATTATCAATTACTTATTCTAGTAATTGCTGAGAAATAAATTATGCCAGTACTTAGTGTTAGAAGTGGGTATATGGTTGAAATAAATAGCTATCAGTTGAAGTAAACTAAACTATCAATCAAATTGACCTAATTGGCATTTATACAACACTTCATCCAACAAAGCAGAACACTTATTCTTATCAAATTCACAGAGAACATTCACCAAGAGAAATTACATACTGGACCATAAAACACACCTTAACAATGTAAAAGAGTAGAAATAGCACAAATTATGCTCTCAGACCAAACTAGAATTAAACTAAAAATGTATAACAGAAGGCTAGCTGGCCAATCTCAGTATTTTTGGAGACTAAACAACACATTTCTAAGTAACAGGTGGGTCAAAGAAAAAAATGAAAAAATAATTTATCATAATTTGTAGGACATTAAAAACAGTGCTTTTGAAGAAACATAGCATTTAAATTCTTGTATTAGAAAATAAAAAAGATTTAAAATTAATTAAAATTAATTATTAAATTAATTTAAATTTAAAAATTATTAAAAATAAATTAAATTAATTAAAATTAATAATCTAACCTTCCACCTTAGGAAACTAGAGAAAGCAGACCAATGTAAACCTAAAGCAAGCAGGATGTCTTAAATGATAAAAATTAGAACAAATCACTAAAATGAAAACAGTAATTCATTAGTGAAAATCAATGAAACTGTAAACTGGTTCTTCAAAGAGATAATAAAACTGATAAACTTCTTGACAGGCTAAACAAGAAGAGAAGAGGGATGACACAAATTACTAATATCAAAAATGAAAGAGGGGTCATTACTACTGATCCCATGGATATTAAATGAATAATAAAGGGATATTATGAACTATATTCCTACAAGTTTGATAACTTACTGGAAATGGACCAAATCCTTGAAAGACACAATCTGACAAAACTCACACAAGGAAAAATGGATGATCTGAATAGACCTATATCTATTAAACAGATTGAATTAATAATTCATAATCTAAGAAAGAAAGCACCAGGCCCAGATGGGTTTACTGGTGAATTCTACCAAATATTTAAGAAGAAATTATACTAGTAAGTTTCTTTTTTTCAGATTTCACTTATTTATGAGAGAGAGAGTGAGAGAGCACATGAATGGGGGGGAGGAGGGGCAAAGAGAGAGAGAGAGAAGCAGACTCCCTGCCGAGCAGAAAGCCTGATGTGGGGCTCGATCCTAGGAACTCAGGATCATGACCTGAGCCAAAGGAAGATGCATAACCTACTGTGGCACCCAGATGCCCCTACTAATAAGTTTCTAATTTTTCTAAAACATAGAAGCAAAGGGAACATTTCCTAAGTCATTCTGTGCATCCAACATTATCCTAACACCAAAACCAGACAAAGGCATTACAGGAAAGGAAAACTATAGACCAATATCTCTCATGAACATAGATCCAAAAATTATCAACAAATATTAGTAAATTGAACCAAAATACTCATTAAAAAAATTATATACCATGACCAAGTGGAATTCATTCCAGGTATGCAAGGCTGATTCAACATTCAAAAATCAAAGTAATCCATTAAATCAAAAACGTAAAGAAGAAAATTTATATGATCATTTCAATAGATACAGAAAAAGCATTTGATAAAATCCAATATCCATTTATGTTAAAAAGTCTCAGTAAACTTTTCATAAAGGGAAATTTCCCCAACTTGGTAAAGAACATCTACAAAAAGCTATCGCTAACCTCATACTTAATGGTGAGAGACTGAATGCTTCTTTCCTAAGATTGGGAACAAGGCAAGGATATTCCCTCTCACTACTCTTATTCAGCATCATACTGGAAGTTCCAACTAACTCAACAGGACAAAACAAGGAAATAAAATGTATACAGATTGGGAAAGATGAAATATCTTTGTTCACAGATGACAAGCTTATCTATGTAGACAATCAGAAAGAATAGACAGAAAAACCAAAACAAAACAAAACACAGAAAATCTGTGGGCTTATTAAGTGAAAATAAAAATAATGAGGTTGAAGAATACAATTGTGCTTTTATATTCTAGCAATGAACAATTTGAATTTAAAATTAAAAATGCAATAACCATTTATGTTAGCATGAAAAATATGAAAGACTTAGGTATAAACCTAGCAAAATATGTGCAAGATCAGTATGAGGAAAACTTCATTGGAAGAAATCAAAGAATATCTAAATAAATAGATAGATATTCTATGTTCACAGATAGGAAGATACACTATTGTTAAAATGTCAATTCTGCTCAAAGCAACTTATAAATTCAAAGCAATCCCAATCAAAATCCCACCAAGTTATTTTATAGATATAGACAAACTCTAAAGTTTATGTGGACAGGCAAAAAACACAGAATAGCCAATACAATACTGAAGAAGAACACAGTTGGAAGAGTGATATCTGATTTCCAGACTTACTATAAAGCTACAGCTGAATCAAGACAGCATATTGGCAAAAGAATCAGCAAATAGACCAGTGGAACTGAATAGAGACCCAGAAAGAAATGCACACTAAAAGTCAACTGATCTTTGACAAAGGAGCAAAGATAATTCAATGGAGAAAAGATAGCCTCTCCAAGAAATACTGCTGGAGTCATTGATATCCACATAAAATAATAATAATGATGATCTGACTCACACCTTTCACAAAAACTAACTCAGTATGGATCATAGGCTTGAATGAAATATACATAGCTATAAAACTACTAGAAGATAACATAGGAGAGAATCAGGGACTTTGCGTTTCTCAATGACTTTTTAGATATAACATCAAAAGCACAATCCATGAAAGAAAAAAATGAAAAGTTGGACTTTATGAAAATGTAAAACTTCTCTGCATAAGACACTGTTAAGAGACAGAAAAGACAAGGCACAGAATGGGAAAAAATGTTTGCAAAACACATACCTGATAAAAGATTTTTATCCAAAATATACAAGGATCTCATAAAATTCAACCCACTTAAAAATGAGCAAAAGATCTGAACAGACACTTTTCCAAAGAAGATAGAAAGATAACAAACAAGCATATGAAAAGAAGCTCACCATTATATGGCATTAGGGAATTGCAAATTAGAACAACAATGAGATAGCACTAACATACCTATTAGAATGACTACAATCCAAAAAACTGATGATGCGAAATGCTAATGCTGTTTGTAGGAGTGCAAAATGGTACAGCCATTTTGGAAGATATTTTGGCAGTTTCTTATAAAATTGAACATACTCTTATCATACAATATAGCAATTATGCTCCTACGTATATAACCAATTGAGCTGACAACTCATTTACACAAAAACTTGCACAAGAATGTTTATAGTGATTTCATTCAGAATTGTCAAAAATTAGAAGCAGGATGTTCCTCAAAATCTGAATGGATTAAACAAAAACAAAAACAACAAAAAAAAGAACTTTGGTACTTCCATGTCATGGAATATTATTCAGCAATAAAACAACATTAGCTATGTAGCCAGGAAAAGTCACAGAGGAATCTTACATGCATTTTGCTAAGTTAAAGAAGTCAGTCTGAAAAGGCTACATGAGTAAGATTACAACTATATGACGTTCTGGAAAAGGGAAACGATGAAGACAGTAAAAAGATCAGTGGTTGCTAGGGATTTGGACGGATTGAATAGGTAAAGCACAGAGGATTTTTAGAATAGTGAAATTTTTCTGTATGAATGGTGGATACATGACATTACGCATTTGTCAAAAACCCATAGAATTATACAACACAAAGAGTAAAGCTTCGTGTAAAACTTTAGTAATAATGTATTGATATTGGTTCATCAGTTTTAACCAATGAACCACACTAAACAAGGATGTTAATAATAGCGAAAAGTGGGGGATAGGGGGTGGGACCTCTCTGTACTATCTGCTCTATTTCTTCTCTAAATCTAAAATGTTCTAAAAAATAAAGTATATTAATTTTTAAAGTCAATCCGGGGATCCTCCTTTACATGGATCCAATCTGGTATTTTTCTAAATAAAAATTTCCTAAGTTTGCTGCATTCAAGTCTCACTTCTCTGCAAGATTTTCCTTAGTTTTATATTTCCTAGGTCATTTTTGTCAGAATTGAGGGGTGGGGTAGTGAGAATTCAGACATATGTCCTCAAGCTGCCATCTGTTCTCCAAATGGTACCCCATATGTTGTTGATGTGTAGAATTTTCATTGTTGACATTTATGAATTGACTATAATTGTACTTTGATTTCCTTCTTGACTCAAGTTAATTACAAGGGTGTTTAAATTTCCAAGTGGTATTTTAAAAAAATAACATGATACTAATTTCAGCTTTTATTGCATGTTGTTTTAAATATGCAAATTATATAAGTTGTATAATTTTTGGAATCTATTGAGGGATTTTTTTTTTTCTTGGTAGTTTAGTTTAGAACCAGTTTTGAAATGTTGCCTAGATATTTTACAATAATGTGTATTATTTTAAAGTGTGTTTATTTTTTTCTATCTATGTATTATTGTGTTTTATCCTTTGTAAATCTTTGACCACTCTAGTTATACATATTTAATATTATGTTGCTTGTCACAGATAAGTTTATTAATATTCCATCACCATTTTGTATTGCATATATTTTTTAAGATTTATTTATTTATCTGACAGAGAGAGACACAGCGAGAGAGGGAACACAAGCAGGGGGAGGGGGAGAGGGAGAAGCAGGCTCCCCGCAGAGCAGGGAGCCTGATGGGGGCTCCGTTCCAGGACACTGGGACCATGACCTGAGCCGAAGGCAGACGCTTAACTACTGAGCCACCCAGGTGCCCCTGTATTGTATCTTTCATCAATAAAAAGAATCCCTTTGTCTCATGTAGTGCAATTTGCTTTGAATTTAATTTATCTAGTAGTAATATTGTAATAGTTGCCTTCATTTGGTTTTAGTTGTTCGGTGTGTCCTTGGCCATCACTCTATTTTTAAACTTTGATAATCATTTGGTTTTAGAGGTTTGTTTTCAACACAGTATGCAGTTAGACTTGGGGAAGGGCTTTGTACATAGTCTTTGTTTTAGTCAAGGAGCTTAAGCCATTTATATTTATTGAGAAAAATAGTGTTTGGTGTTATTTAAGTCACCTCATTTTAATCTTTTTGGTTAATTTTTTTCCTATTTACATGTTTTTTCCTTTCTATTTGGTTATTAATTGTGGTAGACTGAAAAATGACCCCCCAAATCCAAATCCTAATCCCTGAAATTTATGTATATTACCTTATATGGCAAAAAGGGACTTTACAGATGTAATTAAGTTAAAGATCTTGAAATGGGGAGATTATTAGATAATATCTTAATAAGTCTAAATGTAATCATATGTATCCTTTATAAAAGGGAGGCAGAGGGAGATTTGACAGACAGAAGAGGCATTGTAACCATAGACCTAAGATGGGATGGGGTGACCACAAATCAAAAAATGCTGGCAGTCACCTGAAGCTGAAAGAGGAAAGGGAAGGAATCCCCCCTAGAGCCTGTGGAGGGAGGGTGGTCTTGCCAACACCTTGATTTTGACCTAGTACAACTGATTTTGGACTTCTGGTCTCTAGAAATGTAAGAGAATAAATTTATGTTGGTTTAAACCACAAAGTTTGTTACAATTACCATAAGAAGCTAATAAATTATTTTTTCTCCATTTTTATTTCACTATCATAGCTTATCTTAATTTTTAAATTTAATATGTCTCTATCAAAGTAAAAAACAAAAGAAATGCCTAAAATGTCCAAATGGAAATATATGACATGAATTCTTTCCTTATATTCTCTCCTCTCACTCAACTCCCCAGATTTTTCCCTGGAATGTTTCCTAACTATAATCATAGTTATTTTGTATACATGTTGTGGGGTTTTTTGGACTCATTGCTTATCATAGCTGTTATTATTCAATCCTGTCCCTCTTCTAGAGTTCTTAATTTTGAAACAATGCACAATCAGCAGAAATATTTCCTCACCGAAGATTTTCAGGAGATTATGTGATGTTATGCTTTCTTCTTTCTTATACATCTAAGAAAATCATTCTGTGCCTTGGCACAGAAGTGATATTTACAAAATTCTTGGATCATAATTTTTCTTTCAAAACTCTGAACATGTTTTTATGCTGTTTTCTGGCATTTTATTTTTGTAAAAAAGAGGCATGACAATTTGAAATGCATTTCTTTTATGTAACCTTTAATTTTTTTTTACCCTGCCTAGATGTTTGAAGACCCTTGAAATTAACTACTCTTTTTGACTGTGTCTCAAAATACATCTCTTTTTGTTAATGTTGCTTGCTCTTCCAGGCACTCTTTTTTGTACTTTCCTCTTGCTCCAAATTCTGAACTTGTGTCGGCCACCTCACTCAACACAGCAAAAGATGGCTGAGATTCTTGTGACCTTCTTACCATGACATTCCATCCCACAGAGTTCTGCCCTTGGGAGCTTTCTTTCCCATCCTCCTCGAATGCCACCTCCTGAGCTGTGTGTGGCCAGTTGTAGTAATTCTGAATTCTTGGATCACCCCTAGAAATCCCAGTTTTCTCTAAGAAGACAGTTGTCTAATTTTTTTTAGTTAAACTTGGACATCATTCTTCTCACCATCCATATAGCACCTTTTTAGCAAGAGGAGAATCTCTTCTTATATCCCTCAGGAGAACCTTCAATCTCTAATCAGCCCTCAGAAACCACTTCCCTATGGCACCTTCTACAATGTTAGTGCCGGGATGCATTTGTGTAGTGTTCTGGAAATAAAAATAATAAAGAACAACAATATAGTTGATTATTATTTGTCTGAGTGAGGGAAAGAACAATAAGGTATAAATTCAGACAAAATTATTACCAAAGTCATGGTATTTCTCTTTCATTTTAGAAGAGATTCAGACACTCACCCTTAGACTTTGGTGTTTGATTTACTCTTCCTGGCTCTGGAACTGGCCCAAAGGTTACAAAACAGAGATACGTCTGGACTCTTGGTAGAAATGAGGCTCAACATTACCCCAAAATTTTCCACCTTATTCATCCTTTCAGAGATATTTCACTTAATTACATTTTGATTTTGCTCTTCACATAAGAGATGTTAACCTCTTATATCCCAATTTCCTTCTTTGCAAACTCTACAAATAACACTATACTTAGGATAATTAAAGGGCCTGGTCAAGGTTAATAAGAGATGCGGTGGGAAGGAGGAAGAGGGGACCCAAGGACTGACCCTAATGAACAGCTCTGCTAGAGAAGTGGAGGAGGAAGTGAGCTCTGGGACTGTCAACGCAGATAGTGATAAATGATTTTAAACCACACATGGGCTCCTGGAAACCAGATGCCTTCCACTGTCTCTCAACTCACACTGATAAATGGCAAATGAAAGCTTCTTTCTAATTATTCTGGAATGTCAATTGTGGCAGGGAAAATTAGCTTAGCTTTAAAAGTCAATTACACACAAATGTACCATGCAGATGTCAAGAGAGAATGATCCTGAGATGTGGTATCCAAGAAGCCAAGTGAATGAGTGAAGAAGGGTGAGCTTAGAAGTATTCTCACTGGTCACCACTAGCGATGACAAGTCCAATTCCAAGAACAACAATCTGCTTCTAGACATAAGGAGTCAGTCATTTCTCTCCCTAGCCCAAACTTCATCCCTCCCTAGGTTCAGTGCATAGGTTTCTAAATAGCACAAAACATTCTTCTTTCTATGATACGCATTCCTTCATTTCTATGAAGTCATGCACCTCCTCTTGTTTCTGTCTTCAGGTTGTGCTGCTCTATGCTTCCACCTATGTGCTGGTGTCCCTCAGCATAGACAGATACCAGACCATTGTCTACCCTATGATGTTCCTGCAAGGAGGTGAGATGGCTCCACCAATGGCTATCCTGTAAGAAATCATCCTTGGGTGAGGGTAGGATTGTTTTCACTAATATTATCCTCTTAATAATGGTTTTCTTCCTCCCGCTCTCTTCTTCTCTACTTTTTTTCTACTTCATGGGTCTGATTGTCCAAAAAGATGTAGAAAGAGAAGCAGGATGCCTAGGAAAATGTGGATGGTACCCATGGATGGTCAAGAGCTCCTAGGGAAGGCAGTTTGCTGGACCCACTCTGTGGCCATTTACTTTGACCCTAATGCCTCTGGTTTTTTCCTTTAGAGCAGTGTTGACACATTGTACCTCTCTCAAGAAATGAATACTCCCACTTCAACTTGCTCATTTTCCAGAAACAAGCACCTTGCCTTCCTTACTTCCAAACCATAGAGATAATTGGAAAGATGTTTTTAACTGATACGAATACTGGGAAGTAGGAAAATTCTCCTTGATCCAGTGATAGTGAGGAATCTCCAGAAGAAGAAAGCAGATGGGTCAGAGGAGATGCTGAAACCACACAGCTTACAATACCCACAGACGATACTATAGTAATATGGGTGAAGTGTTAAGAGTGCTTCCTAAATAGATCATGTAAAGGCCCAGAGCAAGAAGGACTCAAGGAAACCAGCAGGGTGATTTCTGGAGCACAAAGAAGAGTGTTCATCACTGCATGTTTACTTTCCCTCTGTCCTCCCCCTTCCCAGAGGGACAGCAAGGATAGAGGTCTCTTCCTCCTAGTAGTGGGAGTGCTGGATTTGAAGAGACAGGGTGGGGTCCTAGGAAGCAATGACTCCTTGGAGGGATGGTGGGTACCTAGTCACAGACTAATTGTCCATTACTCTGCCCATGCGCAAAGCCCACTTTCCTCCATGAACCCTGAAAGCAAGTAAGAACCCAATGTTTGGTGATCTGTACCACAGTCTCCCAAGGAGCCTGTGAAAACTTATAAAGTGAGGAACTAAATGAAATCTTGACTACAAAGATGGGGTGTAATCAAATATCATGGAAAATGGGACAAAAGCCAAACTGGAAAATAGATAACCCTTCAGAATACCATTCTGTGGCGTTTACAACTAAGAAAGCCAAATTAACAAGCAGAACTTTAGAATAAGTAGAATTAATGTCATCAGATACTATTGAATATATCAGAGAATATTGACACAGATCCTTTGAATGGTAAGTTAACCACATCTAATTAAAATATAAAATGTGCAGTCCTTTGACCTTGAAATCCTACTTCTTGGTATCTTCTCTGGACAAACACCCACATGTATGCATGTATGCACATGTGTTCTTTATTGTAGCATTGCTTAGGATAGGAATTCCTTCATTGGAGGAATGTAGACATTTCAGTAGCTTAGATTGATTGATTGCATACTAGATGCCACTCATGATTATAAGTTCTTTAAGCATGCTAAGTATTTTAATTCTTACAACCTCTCTGTGAGATAGGTCCTATTATTATCTGAATCTTATAGTTTGGACAATTACAGTTCAGAGAGTTAAAGTAACTTGCCCAAGATCACTCAGCTAGTAGGTGCACGGCAAGATTTGAACCCAAGACGGTCTGGGAGTAGCTCAGGTATCTATGACTACTGCATATCCTGCCTCTCAATGGGGAGGTGGGATAGCCATGGACAGTAAAAAAAAGAAAACGTAATAAACAATTGCTTGCAAAGACATGCACCAACTAGTCCTCACTTCTGGGGATAGAATTTGGACTAGCCATAGTGATCACAGGGACTTACATACTAGAAGGTATACTGATGTGTTGTGTGCAATTAAAACTAGTTTAAAAATAGAATTTACACCTGTTTTATAGGCTTTTCCTAGGGTTGTTTTTGTTTGTTTTGGGGTGTGTGTGTGTGCGTGTATGTGTGAAGTATGTGACCAGCACCAAGCTTTCTGGGCATTTCCATTGCCCCAGTGATTATGATAAAGAAGGGAGCAGGGAGTGGGATGAAGGGAAATGGGAGAGACATTTTATGATCTATACAAAAGTGTGATATACTTATTCATTCATCTATTTATTTATGCCCAGCAGGCCCCAGGAAGGATTGAATGGGGGCATACAAAAAAACGCATACAGCAGAGTGTTTCAAGGTGCAGAAATATGAGTGAAGGGAAATTAGGTATAAGGAAATGTGAGGGGTGTCCCCAGATATTTGCCAGAGGTGGAGGCTTAGGGAATCCATAGCCAAAAGGGAAACATGGTCAGTTACCCATCTCACCATATTCATTAGGTAAAAAAAAAAAATATATATATATATATATATATATATCTCTCAACTCTTTAGCTCATGGCAAATATGACTAGTTCTAGGAGACACTGAAATATTATGAACAAGGTCCTAAATTATAGAAAAGGCAGCAATGAATATTATAGTGTTCTTTTAAAGCTGTAAAGCAATTTATTTCCTCATTACAAAATTAATAGAGGTTCGGTGGAGGGCACTTGCAAAATAATCATCTCCAATAGCTTTGGGGAAAGATGAAAACTTGGAAGTAGACATTAGCCATTTTCCCTTCCTCTCTGCCCAATCCCACTGAAGTCATGGAGGAAACATAGAAATAAAGGAGACGTGCAGCTGGGTGGGAGCCAAGGAAAGAAGCTGTCCAAGTACCAGAACGTCACGGAATTCCCAGCACACAGGGAGCTGATTACACGCGGAAGCCACGCCTCCCCCCCCCCCCGGAAGGTGGCATGGCGGTGTAGGAGTTTTGGGGTGAGGTGGTAGGTGAGAACAGGGAACACTATGCTAGAGTCACTCGGTGCTACAGTTCATCGGAATCTAAGGGCAGCCGTGAGGGGCAGGGCTTAGGGTTCACGCAACTGAACAAAGAGGAGGCAGCAGAAAGAAGTTCCCCACCAGGCAGCACAGCCTCTCTATGCAGAACTGAGCTGACAGAAGCCACACGAAGTTACTCGTGGTCGAGCAGACACAGGGCGATGGAGACTAAACCAACGGAAGGGGGTGGGGGGGGCACATCTTCCTGCTTGTTTACCGCTTTTTACTAACGTGGTAGTTTCCTCAGCCAGCAACTCCAGAGAAGCTGACATTTTAAGACTCTAGGATAAATAAATATGAGAATAATTAGGAAAACATCTATTCATAATGAAGAGAAATACGTAGTTCCAGGTACTAAAGCATAATATAAAACTTTGATAATTTAAGCAATATGATACCGAAACCAGAATAATGTACGTAAAGCATATGGAATATCGAATCAGTTAGAAAAGAATGAATTAGTCAGTAGAGGGTGTTAGTATAGTTGTCTAGCCATTTACAAAATATTAAATCTGCCATACTGCCTCCAAGTAAATTCCAGCTGGATTGAAAAAGTAAGAATTTTAAACTTGAAAGGGTGTGGGTATGGGTAAAAGTTTTTATTTTTGTGAGGGAAAGATCTTTCTGAGAATAACACCAAAAGCAAAATAAATGTAGTTTAAATTACATCAAAACTTTAAAACTCTTCATACAAATAATAAACATTGTACACATACTTAAGCAAAATGACAAATAGAAAATATTTGTATACAACAGGCAAAGGGATAATATCCTTCTTCTAAAGAACTCTGGCAAAGAAATAAGAACGTACCAATTGAAAAAACGGGCAAAGAACAGGAGCAAGTTATTAAGAAACAAAAAAAAGTGAATGGATGATATATAGAAATGTTCTTTTTGACCACTAATTGAAGAAGTGCAAGATTAGACATTTGGATATGAAATCTTATCAATGAAATAACAAGAGGAAGAGGAAGGATCCTCTCAGTGTTGGGAGAGCATAACGAAATAGGCTTGTGGTGGGAGCCATAAATTGTAGACACTTTTGGAAGAAATTTAATAATATTTGCCAAAATCTGTTTCTCAGAGTTTATCCTAAGGCAACAGCACTGTAAAGAGATACACATAAATTATTTGTAATAATTGGAAACAATTTAAATAATAATAGACTATTGATAAAATTAGAATTTAGTGTAACCATGGAAAAATATTTTCTATCAGTGCTTTTTAAATTACACTTCACACACTGGCCCTGGAGGACTCATTCTGTAGACCTGCTCCAGGACAGGTCTGGAAGCCTCTGGCTGTCACCCAGCCTCAACCTGAGCTACCCTGGCATTCTGCACTGGGCTCAAAGTACAACTATATTTGATGAAAGCCTTTTACCGCCTGAAAAAGTCTGAATGCTGCTTGCATAGACGCAGACATGAAAAGGTGTCATAAAATTTTTTGACAAAGACTTTCTTGACATAAAAAGACAGTCGTAAAAATTTTTTCCAGGGAAAAAATAAGGTTGAAAACCAGCATGTATATTATGTTCTCATTTTTTTAAAAGATTTTATTTATTTATTTGACAGAGAGAGACACAATGAGAGAGGGAACACAAGCAGGGGGAGGGGGAGAGGGAGAAGCAGGCTCTCTGCTGAGCAGGGAGTACGATGCGGGGCTCGATCCCAGGACCCTGGGATCATGACCTGAGCCGAAGGCAGACGCCTAAGGACTGAGTCACCCAGGCACCCCTATTACGTTCTTATTTTCATATGTGTAATCTATGTATTACATACGGATGTATTACCAAAATTTGGGCTGGCTATTTCTGGGTGGTGCCATCATGGACTCTTTTTCCTTCTTTTTGTTTATATTTCTGTAATTATCATGTGTAACTTTCATTATCAAAAACAAAGAAGGTATAGGGGCGCCTGGGTGGCTCAGTTGTTAAGCATCTGCCTTCGGCTCAGGTCATGATCCCAGGGTCCTGGGATCGAGCCCCGCATCGGGCTCCCTGCTCCGCGGGAAGCCTGCTTCTCCCTCTCCCACTCCCCCTGCTTGTGTTCCCTCTCTCGCTGTGTCTCTGTCAAATAAATAAATAAAATCTTTAAAAAAAAAAAAAAAAACAAAGAAGGTATATATGATGCATGAAAGAGGGCTAAGACAGAAGTACAGAATTGGACAAGAGCAAATGGAAGAGGAAGTCTTCCTTTCTATGGGTGGGGGACACAGGGCACCTTGGAGATAACAGGAGACCACCCACCTAATACTGAAACTGCACTTCATCTGTTCCATCCCTGAATGTTGAGCCCTGAGCAGTCACTCTTCATGACAGGCGGGCTCAGCTGGCCAAAGGGCCAACAGTCTTGTCACCGCTGTGTTTGCGAGCCACACATCTGTTGCGGAGGCACCTGAGACTGGGGATTTCTCCCAGTGCAGCCCAGCACCAGTATGAGAAAAGTTAAATTCCAAGCATCTGCCCCGGGTACACATTGGGGAAACATTTTTAGTACCTTGGTAGAATGAATTTTTTTTATATATTTTTTTTATTAACAATAAAATGTATATATAATGTATTGTTTGTTTCAGGGGTACAAGTCTGTGATTCATCAGTCTTACACAATTCAGAGCGCTCACCATAGTATACAGCCTCCCCAATGTCCATCACCCAGTCACCCCATCCTTCCCACGCCCGTCCACTCCAGCAACCCTCACACAGTTTCATATTGTTTTAATCTGATTCTTTCCATGCCCATCTCTTTCAAAAGTGAACGCCTGTTAACCCATCCAGTGGAATCTGAGTGGAGCCCCGGACTTGCAGATCACCCTTAAAAGTCCAGGCTCTAGGACCTACAGAGGGAGACAAAATTTGAATTTTAACCAGTGAAAGAAGGAGACCATGCATGAGCAGGATCTGTAGAAACCCAGTACGCATCTCATCGCTGTGGTCGAGAGGAAACATCCTCAGTTGCTCTCTAAATGCCAGACTGCTCTGTGTTTGTTTCCTCTCCCAAACACCCATGGCTTCTTTTCCACCCAAAACTTTCCTCTATTCCTTCAGGAAAAAACTCCCTTATATCCTCAACCACATGACGGTAGGTTCCCTCCACCTCCTGCCTCCTGAGATCCCTGGTTCTCTTAACATCTCAGAACTTCCTTCTGAGAACTTCAAGGCCTGGGGGTGGTATAGACATTTTCCTACTTCCCTGGACCCCTTCCAACCCATTTCTCCTCCGTTATTGCCTGTGCGCTGATCTGTTCCTTTGACGCTCATGCTGTCAAACTAGATTACCTTCTACAATGTTCCCTCTCTGTCCGACCACATGGCCATGCCCCTAATCCACTGGAAAGGCAGACACCGTTCTCAGTCTCTCTCTCACCCTTCATACTGTCCCCATCTTGGGTGACTTTGATGTCTACATGGACAAATCATCCAATTTCTCTTTCCTTTGAGCAGAAAAGCAAGCCAAGGTTCTCATCGTGATTGCCTGGAGCCTCTCTTTCCTTTTCTCCATTCCCACCCTGATCATATTTGGGAAAAGGAAACTCTCTAATGGTGAAGTGCAGTGCTGGGCGTTATGGCCTGATGACTCCTACTGGACTCCATCGTGGCCTTCCTGGTGTACTTCATCCCCCTGACAATCATCAGGTAAGAGGCCAACAGGCCAGACTCACACAGAGGCTTTCCTGGTTCACCAACTCCTGCTCTCCTCCCCTACAAGGCCCCTCATTGTTCCTAGTGTCCTTAAGGCAAGTGGCCAGACCATAAGATTTCATCTAAAGCTACTATGTATTAAGCCCAACTTCTCCAAAGTAGAGTAAGGAGGAAGGAACTAATATTTTCTGAGCATGTATTACGGAGCAGGCATTGTGCTAAGTGGCTAACAATGATCCCAGTAACCCTGTTACAACTCTATAAAATAACTACTCTTGTCCCCATTTTATGTATGGTAAAACTCAGGTCCAGAGAGGTTAGGTAACCTGCCCAACATCACATTGGATTTAAACACAGGTTTTTCTGAGTTCATAGCCTGTTCTTTCTCCTTTTGCATGTAGTCTTTCAAATATAAGACATAGTACCAGTTTTAGAGATCTTATATGATAATTGAAATGATAGGCAAACTTGAAGCAAAACTGAGCAAAAAAGGCAATACACACAAAAAAATATGCTAGAAAGTGCATGCAGTGAGGTCAGGTAATGGCAGGGAACACTTCTTGGAAGCTGCCATTGAAAGAGGGAAGAATTCAGGTAGGAGAAGGGAAAGGTGAGAAGGAAGCAGGTTTCCGGGTGACTGGGGGTCTGAGTAAGTGTGGCAACAGGGAAAGGACAGGCAGGCCATGCCAGTGGGAGAGGGAAGAAGTTGGCAATAAGCTCTTTCTGGTGGGGTGAGCCTTGATTATAAAGGGCCTTAACAACCAAGCCATAGGATGCTCCCTTTGTCCTGCAGCCAATGGTGGCCACAGATGGTCTTTCAGCAGGAAGACCACAACTGCCCGGAAAGGCAGGGTCTCGCTTGTCATGCGGCAGGATCTCCTCTGACAGCATGGCTCCGCCTGGGTGGATGGGGTGGGGGGTTGAGGGAGATACTGGCGTGTTGAGTGTTTGCATGGCCAGGCTAATCCTGCCCCTTCTGAGTGTCCTCAAGCCGGCCATGGTGTGTCCCATAATTTGTCCTGGATGAAGGAACATCAGCCTTTGGTTTCAGATAGTATAAATAATGCTGTGATAAAAATCCTTGTGTTTAAATTTATTCATGAGTCTCTGATTATTCCTTCAGAACTCATTCTACTGGAATTGCTAGATCAAAAATGATGCTCATTTTAAAATTTTGATGCATATTCATAAACTGCCCTACAGAAAAGGTGTATTCCTGCCAACAGCAAAAAAAGAGCTCTGAGTTTTCTTCCCCGGACCCAATGGAAGGTGGTATCATTTCTTTATGAAATCTTTGCCAAACATGGGGGTTTCAAAAAAGTATCTCATTGTTTTCATGCTCATTTCTTTAATTATGTGTTAAGTGTATTAAATCCGTTTCAAGTATTTTTCTGACATTATGGGACTCCTGTGTTCTTGCTCTGTGTTCATCTTTAGTCTCAAAAAATACCACAGCTGGAAAAATGTTATCCATCGCATAGGCCAGCCCCTGAATTTTTCACAAAAGTAGGCTTAGAGCTAAAAGGAGCAAAATGACTTGCTCTCCATCAGAGGTCGAGCTGGGCAGGAGAGGGATTCCATAGCCAACCCAGCAGCCTTGTTGAGACCGGAGATTGTCAGTCCTCTCTGCTGACTTGACAAATTGATGTCTACTTTATTTCCACGTACCGCCTCCTCTCCTCCAAGCTGAATTTGGGAGGAATCCTGGAGGAAAGATGAAGGTTATTTAGACAAGCACTCACAGGTAAGTCATAGCATCGTTGGAAGGGGCACGTGGAGGAGGAGGGTGGCTAGTCACAGGGGTGAGCCTTTGGGGGGAAGCAGCTCCTGCCGTCCATCACAGGCAACTGATGCATCCATTTCAGTGGGCAGCATTTGTCCTTGTTCTCTCCTGATTGATTTCCCATCAGCTCATGAAATCAGTCCAAACCTCTGCTCAGCAGGGTGAATGCAGTATGTAGACCCCCTGGCTCCCGATGCGCTGTCTGGCCAGATCCGTCATGTGGCTCTTTCCCTGTCCGTAATCTTCCCCCATCAATTCAAGCTGTTCCTTCCCATCAGGACCTCTCAGACTTGCCTACAGCCCAGCTTGTGTGTTCTTGTAGTGCCCTTGGAAAAAGCCAAGTATAATATGACGATGAAAGGGATGATTTCAAAAGCTGCACTCAGCCTTCATCAAAGTACAGCCTCCTTAAATCCTGCCTGGAGTTCCTTGCTCCCAGCTGTGGTAGAATGAGGAAGATTCAGAGTGACCTCCCCCCCCCCAACCTCGAGCTTCCCTGAAGCGTTTCCTATCTGTACAGTCATGACCTTCAGTCTTCTGTGGTCAGGCTCCTCCTGATGAAGAAAGAGCTCCTCTCTGGGGGATATGGCATCCTCCAGCCCTCTCAGCTCCTCCTCCCTCTTGACCTAAGACCAGGCCCAGATGGAATCTTGTGAAGAATTTGTTTTCCAGCTAGCTCCTGGGATAACTTGCTACAATTTTATATCTCTCAGAGTTAAAGTTCATCTTTTTTCTTTTCTTTCTTTTTTTTTTTCTTAACCACATTTTGGACACTTGAAGTTGATTCTGTTGCTTATAGTTCTTTTAGGTAAAGTTAAACTCTTAATTCCAAGCTTAAGAAGACAAAAGAAACAACTCAAATTAGGTGTTCATTCACTTTATTAACTATGCCTCATGCCTCATTGTTCTTCAGGCATGATACACACCTACATATATATATATATATATATATCCTTACCAAACTGATAGGCAAAAAAAACATATATAGTTGTTTTAATTTGTATTTTTTTCATTACAGACGAGGTTGAAAAAATTTAAGATGCACATTATCATTTTTGTTTTTTAAATAAATTACTTATTCGTATTCTTTCAAATTTATTCAAATTTCTCTCAATTTTATTTTCTCTCTTCTTTATTTTTAAAGATACTCTTTGTATAATAAACTTTTCCTGTTTCCATATGTTGAGGATATTTCCCTAGTTTGTCATTTGCCATTTGAATATGGTTTTATTTTGCTTTTAGTTAATAAGACTGGCATAAATGTGAAAAGGGGAGACTGCATGAATACCAAAAATTAGAAATGAGAAAGTCAAATTCTTTAAAAAGTTAAAAGAATCATAGGAAAGCACTATGCAAAACTTTATATAAATGCATGTGGAAATACGAATGAAATGTATGAGGCTTCTCTATAATACACAGACCTTTCACATTGTAATGTATTCACATCTACTCATGCTTTTCTTTTCTTTTTTTTTTTAAGATTTTATTTATTTGACACAGAGAGAGAAACAGTGAGAGAGGGAACACAAGCAGGGGAGAGTGTGAGAGGGAGAAACAGGCTCCCCTCCTAGCAGGGAGCCCGATACGGGGCTCGATCCCAGGATGCAGGGCTTGATCCCAGGATGCAGGGCTGGATCCCAGGACCCTGGGATCATGACCTGAGCCAAAGGCAGACACTTAATGACTAAGCTACCCAGGCACCCCTACTCACGCTTTTCTTTACATTGCTGCCTTCCATTTCTTTCTTAGGAAATTGCCCCTTGCACATGCTTATTTCTACTTTGATTTAAGTTTTTATGATTTATTATTTTAGTTATTGGAAAATAATTTCAGTGTTGGGAGTACATTAAAAATGTCACTTTTTTAAAAAGGATTTATTTATTTGAGAGTGATGGAGAGAGCACAATTGGGAGGGGTAGAGGGAGAGAAAATCCCAAGCAGACTCTGCACCCCTAAAAATGTCACTTTATTTTTTTATTTTTAAAGATTTTATTTATTTATTTATTTGACACAGAGAGAGAGAGAGATCACAAGAAGGAAGAGCGGCAGGCAAAGAGAGAGGGAGAAGCAGGCTCCCCACTGAGCACGGAGCCCGATGCGGGGCTCAATCCCAGGACCCTGGGATCATGACCTGAGCCGAAGGCAGCCGCTTAACCGACTGAGCCACCCAGGCGCCCCGAAAAATGTCACTTTAAAAACTGTATTTGATTTGGGGTGACTGGGTGGCTCAGTCAGTTAAGGGTCTGACTCTTGGTCCGGCTCAGGTCATGAACTCAGGGTCGTGGGATGGAGCCCTGCAATGGCTCCGCACTCAGCGCTGCTCGGGATTCTCTCTCCCTCTCCCTCTACCCCTCCTGTTCATGCTCTCTCTCTCTCAAATAAATAAATCTCTTTTAAAAAAGCATTTGATTCGATTTTCCAATTGCCCCAATACCATTTACTTTCGATGTTACATATGAATTCAAGATCTAACTTAAATCTACTTTTCTAATGCCAGGTCATTTGTCCCAACACCACTTACTGAATATTGAATAATCTATCTTTTCTACATGGTATGAAATGGCAATTCTACCATATGCATATTTATATTCTAAATACTCTCATTGTTTCTGAACTTGTTAGTCTCTTCATTTTGTTTTTATTTTCTTTTTTCTCTATCATGAGACACACTCCTTATACAATAACCTTTTTCTTTTTTTATATGTTGCAAATACGTCCCTCGTTTGTCATTTGCTTCTTCATCTTGAATATGGTTTATTTTCAGTTAATAGGAATTGCCATAATGAAGAAAGGAGAGAATACACAAATAACTAAGTTACTGGCTTTTCTGCCACATTGTCACTTTATATACATGTCATATCCCATAAGACGGATGTCCTGTCTTTCTCAAAGCTCCCCTGGCTATTTCAGGGTAGCTACTGATGCTCTCCCTTTCAGCTCCTACTCCAGGCATAACCAACAAGGGACACCCCTCACTCCTCTCATCCCTGTGCCTTTGTGCACATCGTTCCTTATGCCCGAGCACTCCTCCACACTCACCCTCCCTTGCTGCCCTGCTTCTGGCAACCCCGTTCACATTCTGCACGTCTCACGCCACATACCAACTCCACACAGAACGGCCACTGCTGGCCCTAGGCCAAGTAATGCCTCGGGTGTTCACCCAAAGCCTCCAAGCTCAGCTCGTCCTTGTCGCCATGAAGGCTTCGTGGTAGTGTCATCACCCGCTTGTGTGGCTGTATCTCTTGAGTATAGAACTTTGTCTCTTCATTTCTGGATTTCAAATCGAGTACCTAATGCTCACTCTGTAAATGTTGGAGAGAATGAACAATGCAGGTCTGACCGATAAAGGGCACCAATCACAGGACAGAGGTGCCGTGTCACTCTGATACACACACACCTAATATGGACATTTCTGGCTATTTAGAGCCTAGATCAGTTTCTGGCAGATGGTAGATCCTCCATATATGTGAAAGGGAAGAAGGAAGGGAGAAAGGAAAGAAGGGAGAGAAGAAGAAAGGCAGAGAGGGAGGGAAGGAGAGAGGAAGGAAGACTTGCATTGTCTGGGGCAAACTCTCAGGACAGCTGTGTATGAATAAAGATTTAGCTCTTCCATCATTAATTAAATCAGGCTCCCAGGACTTGAAACCATAGTGACTGACAATAAAGGCAATACATTGTTTTTCTGGGTCAATACAACTCCTGTTATTTCAAAATTTACTTGACATAACTGTCTAACTGTTGCTGGGGAGGTTATTAGCCCTGGTGTAATTGCTTTACTTTAGCAGTGGTTATTTTCTTGTGACTTAATTGATTTCTCATTTTTCTATCATTTTTATCTCTGTGACATAAAGATGGAGGCATAAAAGATCCATGGCCAACAATTGCAAAGGAATAAGTGGAAAAAAGCGCATTTGTCATGGAGCATTGATTCGTGTTATATGAAAAAAAAAATCCACTTATTCTGCTTGGGGAATGGAGATCAGACTGTGGGAAAGTCCCATGCTAAGGCTGGTACAGCCCAGTAGAGTTCAAGGCCATGGTGTGTAAAAGGGTCCCAGGGGTCTGGCCAGCACTGTCTCTGGGCATGTGGTCCAAAGTCAAGGAGAATGACCCATCATATCAGCAAAGGAAGTGACATACCATATGGCGTTACCTGAGGGGTGGCAAGAGTTACCTTTTGAAAAGCCATTCTCACTGATTTGCTAGGTTAAGGTAGATGTTTGTGATGGGATTTCCAATATCCATTCCATAGTAAGCCACTCATGGCAGCCCTTCCCCTCAGTATGTGAATGGTTTGGGAATGGCCACGTGACCAATTCTAGCCAATGAGATGTGAGGGAATGTCTTCTGAAGAGCTTTTGGGAAAGATTTCCCCATTCTTAGGAAACAAGTCCAGGAGAGGCCAGCTTCTCATCTTCTGGGTACTGCTTCTGGATATAGGTGTCCAGGATTGACACCTGGAACTGCTTCAGTCTGACTCAGGGAGACACCTACACTGAAAAGAAAAGAGAAAGGGATGGAAAGAATGCAGATTTCTCAAGTTCAGCTTTGACCCTTTGAAGTTGCAATTATGGGAGATGAGGAATATTCTGATTGCTTAGAATAATTTGAGTTGGAGTTTTCTGTAAGTTGCTACAAAAAATATCCTGATACCCAACTGTCCATACTTGCTGTTTCCAGGTATCAGTGAATTCATCTGAACTACCGAAGCCATCAGAGTGAACTCTTCTTCTAGGACCATTAGGAAATCTCAGTTATTTCAGTGGTACCAAGTGAGTTAGCAAAGGCATCCCTTTGACTTTCTCTGTCCTGGGAGCACATTAAACATGGCGCCAATGGACTGTGTATATCAGGACTCTCAGATTTTTTTTTTTTTTTTTTAGATTTTTATTATTTATTTATTCATGAGAGACAGAGAGAGAGAGAGGCAGAGGGAGAAGCAGGCTCCCAAGGAGCAGGGAGCCCGATGTGGGACTCGATCCCAGGACCCTGGGATCATGACCTGAGCTGAAGGCAGACGCTTAACCATCTGAACCACCCAGGCGCCCAGATTTTTTTTTAGTTTCTTAAGTATCAAGCTGTTTTTACATTTTCCCCCCAAAGTTAGTTCTGCCTTCATGTCTCCCAGAGCCCAACTACATGCAGAGATACTATTCAGTCCCTGACCCCTTGCCTCTTCCCATATACCCATAGGGCACCCACCCTCTGTGAGACCCTGGACCTGGTAATGGGGATACGGAAATGACGAGAGACACATGCTATCTGAATTTAAGAATAGTCCTGTATAATAGAGAAGGCGGCCAATTAAGGAAGGAGTTATAACACTGTGATGAGTGCTGTGGTAGGGTAAATAGAGAGCCCCAGGGGACCCACAGCAGGGATGCTAACCTGGTCTAGGAATCAAAGAAGGCCTTTAGGAAATAACTAGAACCATATATAGCACGTATAACCCAATACGTCTCGCAGAGGAGCTTGTGCGCCCGTCTTGACAAGGTTGTTAACAAGTTGGTTAACAGCCCTTGAAGTCAGAGGACCCATCCTCTAGGTGTGTGAACTCAGACAAATCACTGAATCTCTCAAACCTGAAGGCTGAGCCCCAGAACAAGTCAGGGCCCCTGTTACGTACTCTGTGTCACCCTACCTTTTATCTTCATAGAATTTGCTCCTTCATAAGCATATATTACTGTGTCCTCACTTTATTATTATCTATCTCCACAAATACAGTGTGAGCTCCATGAGGGTTAGGACTCTGTATTTTCTGCCACAGTATCCACAATGGCTGGGACAAAGTAAGTCCTCAAATACATATAATGAAATGAATTAATTAATAAGGAGAGAGACACTTTTGACTAGGAAGTGTCCTTAATACCCCTGCTAGAAGAGAAAAAAAGGCCTTGTTCAGTGAAACACCAACTCCTCCTACCTGTCTTCCCTATGCTTCACCTCGAATGAGACCTTCAGAGCACAACTGGACACAATCCTCAGGCCCCAAATGTGAAACAGAGATGGAGCCTTAGATCGCCTCTGGCTCTGAATGTCTATGGTTTCAAGATTGTAATCCATGAAGTCCCCAGCCTTGTCCTGAGTCCTGCAGGGGTGGAGCACTTACAGTCTGAGTGGAATGCTGTCTGTTGTGTCTCATAGGAAAAGCAAAGGTTTTGTTCTGTTTCCTGGACACTTCTTACACATAATGCGGAGCCAGGACTAAGGAACCAGGTTCAGGCATCCTCCTAAGGCAGTCCTGCAAGGTCTTTCTCTGCCTTGCCTCTCACTCTACCTCCATCATGAGCTGCCTCTATAAAGGAAATAAGAGAAAATGGGTCTGTGTCTGGATAGTCTCCCATAAAATCAAGAACTTAGCCAGCCAATTACAGGTAAGGGATATTTTCTTCAATCTGGATGATCTTTCAGTTTTCAGATTTCTGAGAAGCTTGAAGAAAAGCTTCATTTGTTGGGAGAGTGGAAATAGGTCGAAGACATGGAAGAAGTTAAAACAAGAGAGTGGAGATGCTATTCTCTAGCTCTGTTTCTGAGAATGAGCTATGTATAGATCTGCTGATCTTTAGGACATGACCACCACAGACAAGACTCAGCGTAACCGACGTTATACCAGCATGGAGGCCCCAAGGAAGTGGGAGCTAGTTATCATTGAGGAACAGGGACAGCTTAGAAAGGTTTCATAGGTAAGTGATACATGAAGAGTGGGTTTAAAAATGCATTTCAGCAAGACAGCAAAGCAGACACAGTGAGATGAAAGGCACTGGAACTCAGATTCACCCAAAATCAACCACATATGAAGCATGGAGTCAAGGTTAGTTTTGTCAGCCTGCTCCTGTTGGCCACCCCTGTTGCTGATATGGAGAAAGGTCACTGGGAGACGGTGGGGTGGAGGGAAGCAGGATGATGACGGTAAATGTGAGGAAGGCAGAGGCAGATTGTGGGAGGTTTGGATGCCCTGCGTAAGAGCCTGGATGTCATCTCGTAGGAAAGTGGAGACTCTGGGGGGTTTTAAGCCAGAGAATTACTCTGTGTCCTAGAGCTCCACCTTGATGGCAGCATGGGCATTCAAGATAGTAGCTGAGTAGAGGCATTAGAAGATCACAATAATCAGGCAAGAGGTCATAAGGGGTGCTCGTTTGGGGAGCACACATACTGAAATTGGAATCATACAGAGATTAGTATGGCCCCATATGAGGATGATATGAACATTCATGAAGCCTTCTTGAATACTTTTAATGGGTACTAAGCTTCAGTTGGGGAAGATAAAAAATGGAAGAATGGAAATGGATGGTGGAGATGGTTATGCAACAATGTGAATGTACTTCATGCTGCCAAACCATGCACTTAAAAATAGTTAAAATGGTAAATTTTGTTATGTTTGTTTTACCACAATAAAAAAACCCTATCAAAATATTAAAAAAAAAAAAAAGGAGTTTGTAAGGATCTGGACTGATGCTGAGGAGCAGGAATGGAGAAGAAAGAACAAATCATGGAAATATTTTGAAGGGACAGACCATAGAACTTGCTGATGAAAGAAACAAGGAAGAAGAAGGAGAAAAATATAATTCAGAGATTTCTCTGATGCATAACTGTTCTGCTCTGAGCAGTGGCCTGATTTGGGTAATAAAGGGACACC
The DNA here is from genome assembly GCF_054177405.1 of Leptonychotes weddellii. Taxonomy (NCBI): domain Eukaryota; kingdom Metazoa; phylum Chordata; class Mammalia; order Carnivora; family Phocidae; genus Leptonychotes; species Leptonychotes weddellii. The sequence continues at coordinate 38,384,807 of NC_138380.1, read as the reverse complement.
CTACTTATTAGGAGTTGCTTTCCCCTTGCCCGATGGATCCTAAGGAGATGAGGCAGAGATGACTTAGTCCCAAACCCCTAACACATAAGACCTTCCTTAATTTTCCATTGTGTATATGGCTGATGGCCAATAAATATTTGAATTATTGATTGATTTAGCACTGGGGTTGCAAATGTAATACATAATTAATGTTTCATACTGGCTGTAACCTTTCCTTGTAGTTCATTTACCTGGGGAAAAAGTTTCTCTGCTGTAACAAATGTCCAACTTAAGGTAAAGAATAGACTCACAAGTAATTTTTTCCTCATTTCTTCTTTAATGTAGACATGCAAATTCCAGAAAAATCCCTGGGCAGGTATATGCAAAGAACTGGGGATGTTCCAAAAAGACTCCAAGCTCACCTGGAGCACTCAGAGGGGTTCACTAAGCAAGAATGGGAAAAGCAATAAGGAGCAGAAGGTTTTTAACACAGTCATTAATTAGGTTATATTCTAAAGATCATTAAAAACAATTAGTGCTTCATCAGCCACTGCAGACCAGACCTCTGATTTTGTTTTAACCAGTAAATCTCAAGAGGGAAGTTTGTGCTATTCTAAAGTAAAGCAACGCTTTGTCCCAAAGTTTTTAGTTGAGGTTCTTAATATATTGGAAGCATCACGTAACTAACTAAGGAAGAGTATAAATTTTTATATTTATCAAAGGGGACAAAAGACAAAATTTCCCGATGCTTTTGAGTCATTAACACTTTGTTTTCCTGTTAGGTATAGATTATGTCATGCTACAGTAGGTGTAATATTACGTGAAAAATGGGGAAGAAAGAGGAGAAAGAAAATGACATTTATTGAGTCTCTGCTAATTTCCAAGCACTGTGCTTGGCATTTTCAATGTTGTCACATTGGATCCAAAAAAAAAAAAATTCATAGGAAGTTTGTGTTATTAACTCCATTTTAGTGTCAACAGAGGCCCAGTGCCTTAGTCTGTTTTGGCTACTGTAACGAAATATTACAGACTGGGTGGTTTGTAAACAACAGAACTTCAGTTCTCACAGTGCTGGAGGCTGGCAGTCCAAGAACAGGGCACCAGCATGGTCAGATTCTGGTGACAGCTCTCTTCTGGGCAGCCGAATTCTCCTTGTGTCCTCACATGGCGGAGGAGGCTAGGGAGCTCTGTGGGGTGTCTTTTATAAGAGCACTCATGACCTAATCACCTCCCATAGGCTCCACCTCCTACTACTATCACCAAGGTCATTTACATTTCAACATATAAAGTTAGGGGTGGTGATGCAAACATTCAGCCTGTATCAGTCAGTATATTGCTTATCTATTGCTGGGTAACAAATTGTCATGAACCTGGTTACTTAAAACAACATACATTTATTATCTCCAGGGTCTGTGGGTCAGGAATCTGGACATGGCTTAACTGGGCATGGCTTACTTCTGCTTAAGCAAGGCAACCAACAAGGTGTCTGCCAGGGCTGGGGTATCATCAGAGGCTCAACTGGGGAAGGATCTTCTTTCAGGCTCCCGGGGGTTCTTGGCAGAATTAATTTTCTGCTACTGTAGGACTCATGGTAGCAACAGAGAGAGACACTAGCAAGACAGGCACTACAATCTTACACGATCACAGACATTTATCACCTTCAGCCCAATGCAAGGATTAGAAGCCAGTCACAGTTCCCACCACACTCAAGGGGAGGGGATATCACAAAGGTATGAATACCAGAGGCAGGAATCATGGGGCCACATTAAAGAATGTCTAAGGTCAAGGTCATGCAACCAGCAAGCAGTAAAGCTGCTTACAAATAAAAATATTTCCGATCCCAAACCCTGAGTTTAGATTCTAATCTCAGCTCTACCTCTAACCATATGAGTTATCTCGGAGAACCATTTCACTTCACCAGATTCTAGCCTCCTCAGTTAAAAGAGAGGTAGCTGTAACATGCTGGGATTCTACAATCAGCAAGCATAGGGACCAGGCATGGTTTAGAGAACCCCCCTCCCCCCGGCCATACCTCACACTCAGGTAACTGGAAGTGGTCCTCTGTATGTGTCCTCACAGTCCTCACAGTAGGGACCCACCAGCCATGTTAGTATTACTTCTGGTCCTTTCCACAGTGCCATCTATGCCATTGTGATCCGAACCATTTGGATTAAGAGCAAAGCCCACGAGACCGTGATCTCCAACTGCTCGGGTAAGTCTCTAATCGGCATTACCCAACTCTTGGGTAATTTTGCTTCTGTAGTGGTTTTTCTCTAGCAAATCAGAGCTTGGGCTTTGCCTGAATACAACAAGCCTGCACTCTTCTATCAGGACCCAGCTAGCAGATCAGACCCACCAAAGGCTCTCCTGGCAGGTACTGCTTCTTCCATGTGGCCTCCCTGAAGACTCAAGAAGAAAGAGGGGGGGTGGACTTTGGGTGCCAGGATCCAAAGGTCGCCCCGGTTTCTTAGGCCTGGCAAAGAGGAACACCCTGGAAGACACTGGGGTGAAAAGAGGTCTGTCCAAGGAGGACACATTCAGTGACGTGTGAGCATAGACATTTCTACTTGGCTTGAATTTACAGATGGAGAAAACTGCCATCCATCCACAGAACAATCCTGGACCCTAAGCCAGGCAAAGCATGGTCAATGCTTTCCCAACACACCATCTCACCCCAGAATGAGCCTGAGACCACTCACAATAGCCCTTCCTCAAATTCTGCATCAGTAAACCTTAGTGCGGAGCACCTCCCCCACGGCCGGCGCTGGGCCCTGGAGGCCTACCCTGCCTCCCAGGCCCCCACTGCTGCACCTGCCAGAGACCAACCTGGAGAGAATGCAGTGAACTACGTGCTAGAAAGAGAGGGGCCAGGGCTCCTGGTTTTCTATTTATTATAATGCGACTAGTTCTTTGCTCAGGCTCCCCACCTCCTCCCATTCCTAGTACTCACATGCACACATGCACCCCTTCACACACCCAGTCTCTCACACCCACACTTACACACTCCCTCACACGCACTCACATGAGGACAGCGGGCTATAACACGGATGTCTGGAATACAAAAGGCTGGTTTCTGTTCCAGATGTGCCACCGAGAGCTGTGCCACCTTGCAAAGTCATCTAACCTCTCTGGCCTTCATAAGCTTAAAATACGGGGACAGCCTAAATGGTCTCGAAGCTTCCTCTTTTCAGACTGTTGAGCTACTACCTTTACTGGACCAAGACCATGCTCATTTTTCTCCCTTTGAAGCTTCTTCTCCCAGTGTGACGGAGGGAAAGTCATAAAGATTCCCAAGTGGGCACTAATCATCTGTGTCCCTTCTCTAGGAGAATTGGTAGAGACGTATAAGTCTGGGTGTCTTCATCTGAATTCAATTCAGTTCTGTTCTGTCCGCCACATGTCGGCAGTGGTACAAAGGCCTGGGAATGCCTGGGGAAATTTTCAAATGCCCCCATACCTGGAGACCCCTGTCCGAGAGATTCTGATTCACTCGGTTTGGAGTGAGGTCTGGCATCATTACTTTGGGAAAGCTCTTCGGATGATTTTAATGTGCAACCAGGTTTGACAACCTCTCCTCCAGTGGGAGACGCAGTTCCAGGCAGCTGACTCCCACAGTGACTGACGACAGTAGCCCAGACGTGTGTGCAGGCTGCTCGGAAATCTTCCACCCATGGAATACCTCTCATTCAACTTGTGACTCATTCCGGCTTCCACGCAGATCCTCCACACAGACTCCCTCACACCAGTCTAGTCTCTGCACCCTGGTTTTTCTAGAAGAACAAGAGCAATCCAAAAGAATAAACACAAATGCATTCATTTTATTCATCATGAGTGGCTTTGGTTAAAAGTCAGAATATTTGTCTGAAAAAAAAATGGAGGAGGATGCCCTTCCTCTATCAGATATCTAATAAATATATTATATACTATAATTGTTGAAATAGGGTATCCCTATCAAAGAATTACATGAAGAGGGGACTAGAACAGAACAGAAGCTCTAAAGGAAACCTTACGAATTTAGGGTATGATAAAGTGCTTCAAATTGATAGAGTAGTAGAGATTGTTCAGTAATTAGTGTTGTTGAGACAATTTATTTGGAAATAAATACACTATAGTCCTACCTCATATGCCACAAGGAAATAAACTTTTTTAAAGATTTAAATCTAAGAGAGAGAGAATGGAAAGAAAATATAAGAATCATTGTTTATAATCAGGAAAAATGGGAAAAGTTCTGAATACCTGCAATGAGGGATCAAGTATAATTATATAGACATACAATCAAATACTACAGCTGTAAAAAGTATTGTGTTGTGTACTTATTGCAATAGAAAGATGTCTATTATGTATTATATTAAGAAGGAGAAAGTGATATCACTTTTATAAATATATGAATATATAATAAATATTAGAATATGCATGTGAATATACAGATAAATGATAGCTAGCTGGATAGATGGATGAATAGATAGATAGATAGATAGATAGATGATAGAGAGAGAGATATATATATAGATATATCGTAAACTGATGAATCCTTAAACATTCAAAACTTACATTCTCAGTGAATGGGTAATGACCAAGATCAGATGAATCCTGATATATAGGTAGGATGCAGAAGCTACAAGCAATAGGGAAGTACCCAGAGGTTGCTATGAGAGATACAAAAAATGCCTCTGCCTGCCCTCAGATATCTCCCTGCTGAGACTTCTATGATGCCTGAAATTCAAACCAATGGAATCAGTCCTTTTTCATTAAGGTACTATCTCTAGGAGAACCCAGGAGCAGTACATTTGTAGCCTGGGTTGAGTAATGTGCACTATACAAGCATATACTGATCAAGTTGTCACTTAGAGTGCATGACCCTGATTTGATGGTGGACAGATCAAGTGTGGTGGGACCAGAGGGTTTGGGAAGGTCCAGAGCTTTGGGTTTGAAGGGGAACAAAGTAAAAAGGGGTTGGGGAGGACACAAACACTTAGTCCATAAAAAGGGAGAATCAGAAAAAAAAAAAAAAGACACTGTGGAAATAATTGAAGACCAACCAAATGAGAATAGACAAATGCCGTTTATCCAGAGCTTGCGAAAGAGTCATTGCAAGGGAGTCAGCCACCATGCCTTACATTTTGGCAGAGACTCAAAAGCAAGCAGAGGAGTGGGAAAACTTTATAGTGGAAAAAGGGAAGACTTCAGATGTGCCCTGGCTGGTGACTATTGGCATGGGAAGCTGCAGGTAGGCTAAGTAGAAGCATGGCATCCCATGTGGTTGGTTAGGGGTATATATTTGGCTTCCTCTGATTGGTTTTAAGTTGAAAACAGGGACAAAAACTAAAGAAGCTGTCAGTCATTAATCAAGTGTTGACCGTTTGGGGTAGATTTTTACAGGTCTTACTGGACAGGGGGAGAGAGACTGACTTGCCACAAATTTGACCTGTACACAGTAGGTTGGCCTTCTGGCCTGGTTACTATAGATAATGGATTGGTTTCCTGGCCTGGTTGCTGCAGAGGTCAGGGCTCTGTTTTTATACATGGTCTGGCCATGATCCATTTGTTTATTCAGTCTATCAACACAAGCTGGCGAGACAGAGGAACAGACAGAGCCTCTCCTGCCAGCCACTTCATGAAGTTCTTTCCATACTGTATCTTCTTGAATCCATACACAACGCTGCAAGGCGCATTATCATCTCTCTTTTACAAATGGAGGACCGGCATGAAGGTTAAGCACATACGATTGACCAGAAAGCCTCTTTTCTCCCCAATACCAGGCTGCCTCTCAGAAAGAAGGACACTGAAGAAAGGGAGGTGGTAAATGACTGACACACACACACACACACACAAAAAGAGCTCAAAGTGAAAAAACCCAAACCCTGGCTCTTTGGCATGGCTTCTCTTCCACCCGACTCCCTAGAGTTTTGCCTTGAGAGCACTATTCTGGCCCCAGCCCCTGAAGTATTTTGATTTGAAGTCTTTAAAATCTAAAAGGTGGCCACCACTGGTCAAGGGCCCAATTTTATCTCGGTAGGCTGAGGTCTTCCTATATTGCAGATTTAAATCAGGTTGGTTTAAACCCCTGTCCCGTGCTTCTTGCCAGTTCCAGGAGGCTGGCGTGTCCTGCACTCTCCCCCTGAGCTGTCACATTCACCTACCCCTCCTCAGAGTGCTCTTCTGTTCCCTCTGCTCCTGGCCCAGCAAGCATGGGATCCACATCACTTTCCTTGAGTTTATCACTCCCAAGAGTAAATAACGCAAATGTTGAGGTGATGAAAGGTTTCCACATCCTATCAGCTGCTCCCCACCCTTTTCCAGCAGACTTTTCACCACTGTGGTTGGGCTCTGTCTCTCTCCAGAGTCCCCCATATCTCCCTGCTACTAGAATTTCCAGTCCCTAAACTACTGGCTTCCCCTGTCCTCCAGTCTCTGAAATAGTACAAAGCCACATAGAGAGCAGTTTTCCCACTGGTATAAAATATGTTATTACCCTCCCCAAAGGCGAAAATGGCTACAGTCAATTTTTATTCTTTAATACAAGTCTACATCTCCATTACTGCTATTTTTTTAGTTGTCCATATTAACACCAGTGAGCCCCTTCTAGGATGAGGAGCAGATAGTAGTGTCAAAAGCCCA
>NC_138380.1:38343796-38377710 GCF_054177405.1 Leptonychotes weddellii | reverse complement strand
GGGGCCAGAAAGCAATGGAAACTTGCAACTCTATGAGATCCCAAATTGTAAGACTTTCTTTAACTTCCTGTCATTTTTGTTCATAAACCAACCAACTCTTGTCTGAATTCATCTCTTTTTTCTAATACCTTGCTAAACACAGCTGGTAGCAATCAACATACACTATTAACATTCTATTTACCAACTGTGATGGCTAATTTTATGTGTCAACTTGAATGAGCTAAGGGATGCCCAGATAGCTGGCAAAACACTATTTCTGGGTATCTGGAAGGCATTTCTAGAAGCGTTTGAATCGGTAGACTAAGTAAAGATGTTCTCACCAATGTGGTAGGCATCATCCAATCTGTTGAAGGCCTCAATAGAACAAAAAGACAAAGGAAGGGTCAATTTGCTGGGACATCCATCTTCTCCTGTCCCTGGACATCAGCACTCCTGTTCCTGGGGCCTTGGGCTAGGACCAGAATTTACACCATTGACTGCCCGAGTCTCCAGCCATTGTGCTCAGACCTACACAAACATCTTCCTTGGGTCTCATGATTTGTACTTGGACTTAATTATACCACCAGCTTTCCTAGTTCTCCAGCTTAAAGACAGCAAATTGTGGGACTTCTCAGCCTCCACAATTTTGTGAGCTAATTCCTATAATACATTTCCTTTTATGTATATCTCTATGTATTTCCTATTGGTTCCATTTTCTGGAGAGCCCGGACTGCTAACCCAGGCTTGTCCTATGGGCTCCAGGCTCAGTAGGCACACAATTTGACTTCCCAGGCATCGTATGTGATGGTTCTATGAAATGGATCTCTAGTGTCCCAGCTTCCAATATCAATTTCCTTGCCACCTGCTGCCAGCCCACAGGCCAATGCCACATGTTTTTGATTTTTGTTATGATAGCGTTGCATATGAGATACCAACTTCTGCTTCAGTTAAGGAAACACTAGCTGCTATATCAAAGAAACCCCCAAATACAGTAGCCTTAACAAAGTAGAACTTTGTTCCTTGTTTAAAGTCCAATCAACAGTAAAAGTCAAAGGGAAGGGCCCTGCTCCACACAGTCATTCAGAAACTCAAGCAGGTGAAGATTCTGCCGCACTTAACAGATGGCTGTAAGATATCCTTCAGTATCAACATCCAACAGTCAGGGGTGGAAGGAAGAGAGAGAGGAGGATTACTCAGGTGGTTTATCTGAGCCAGGCCTGAGAATAGTGTCCATGGATTCTTCCCATATTCCCATAGGTAGAGCTTAGTCATATGACTACACGCCGCTGAAAAGAAAAGGCTTGCTGGACAGCTCACCTGTCTCTGCCACAGTTATTTTAGGTCTGCCAGGCTTCCTGGTTCCACCTGAGCTGAGGAGCTGAGGAACAGAAAAAGCTGTGAGGTAGGTGAGTTAGGTCATACCTCCTCATATCTAGCTATGACCTCTGGTTTGTTAGAGGGTCAAAAAAACCCCAAGGGAAGGTGGTGGTCAAAATCCCACAGCTAAGCAGATGAGACCTAATGCACTAGAAATATTTAACACTGAGGTTATATTTGTAGATAAACAAGCTATCAATGATCGGAAATCAAAAATTAATTTCAAATTTTAAAAATTTTACAATTCGGGCATGACTGTTAAAAACGTTTAAATTTTTAAAATCAACCCGAAATACATAGACTTCCCAATATGTGAAAAAATATTTAAGACATCCCCGGGTATATTTCCTTGTTACAAACAAATCACCTGCACTCATTATAAGCCCAGAGATGACATAGTCCCCTCCCGACCAGGAATAAATTCTGTCTCATTTAAAAATCCCAAGATACCAATTGCTCCCCTTCAGGCACTCAGTTCACAAAAACAATGGATTCCCAGTGGCTCAGCAAGGGGCATGAAGCATGGCGAGGTAAGGAGCAGGAACTGGCCCCTTGGAGACTAAATGGACAGTGTGGGCCCCCACTAGGGATGCATCCGTGAATTAAGACTGCCTAAGGCAGCATGCTGCTTTCCAGTCCCGAACCTAATGGACCTGCTGCCTCAAGGCTACCCCAGCTATTAATGCGCAGGGATGGCTGGATTTAACTGCTTTTTGCTCCAGCTCAGCACCAAGGCCTGGGTGGAAATAATCCTTTTATCTCCCAATAAAGGAGAATTACTGGCATTTTGTAGCTCAGTTCTCTTTGAAGAGCCATCTTTAGAAGCTGGAGGCTTTGCATTTCCTAGAGTGGTCAGATTAGAGACGTTTTTCACTGATCTCATTGGGAGATCAAAGGGCAAGTAGTTGATTATATTGTCACCCAGTTGCCCTGTGGAAAGTACTGCCAGGTTCCATTTTAAAAAGTTAGAGCACAGATGTCATTCTCAAGAACTTTTCTGAAAAACCAACCAAGTCTTCACAACCATATTGTTTCAGAGCCAGCTGTTAGTCCAGCAAATGGGGATATTTTGAAAGGATATAATTTGGTCAGCTGTATTTCTTACTTGCCTCCCCTGGGTAAAATCCTTCTGGGAGAATTTTTGGATGTATATAATTCCTATATACAGATAACAATCTAAATGCAGTAATACTGTCTGTTCACTTCCATAAAGGCAGTCCATATACATTCTGAAATACTATCAAAACTTTATTCATCCCAATTAGTAAAGGAATTGACATTCTCATCATAGGGCTTGTCATCTTAAATACATTATTTTGTTTTTATCTTCAAAACTCTGAGTTTGATGCAGGGCGCCTGGCTGGCTCAGTCGGTTAAGCGTTCAACTCTTGGTCATGATCAGATCACGATCTCAGGGTTGTGGGATCAGTCGTGGGATCCAGCCCCGTGTGGGGCTCCATGCTCAGTGGAGAATTTGCTTGTAAGATTCCCTCCCTCTGCCCCTTTTTAAAAAGCCTCTGAGTTTGGTATTTTATGCCTTGTTTTTTAAACTGGGAATCTGAAGCTGGAAATGGTTGGTCGTTGCCTAAGGTTACACAGCTGGTGATTGGTAGAGCTGGAAAGTATATTCAGGTCTGACCTTGGAGTCTCCTTCCCAGGAGACCACCATGGAAATCAGGGTTTTTCAACCTTGGCACTATTGGTGTTTGGGACTAGATAATTCTGTTTTACTCTCCTATGCATCTAAGGATGTTTAGCAGCATTCCTCACCTCTACACACTAGATGCCAATAGCAGCCCCCCCCCACCCAGCACATTGAGACAACCAAAAATGTGTCCAGACATTGGCAAATGTAACCCTCAGGGGCAATATCGCCCCCAGCTTAACCGCTGTGGTAAATGCTTCTGCAATGTTTGCTTCCTTATGCCATGAAGTCTTGTGGTTCTGTGAAATGCACAGAATAATTTGAAGCCCTAACAGTTCCTAAGAGTGGCCTCACAAGGTATACATTAAGAAAGAAAACACCAGTTCTAATTAGCATTGCAGCTTATTGAACATAAAAGCTTCTTCCCATTATTCCTGATAACCGTTTGTCCTCTCCAGTGAGTAAATGTTCACACTGTGGAAAGACTCAGAAGATCCAGTGGTTTGCGGTCGCCTCAGAAATTCAGCCCAGACTCCCTGGGAAGACGTTCTAGATCTTTCCACTTCGGCCTCAGTTCTCCACCCCCCCACCCCGAAAATCAATATCCTTTTAAGCTCCAACCAAGTGAGGTGACTCCCTCATGGTCCAAATACATCTGACATTTTCTGGTTTCCACGTCTTGGGTGAGGACACTCACTCTGCTTCACGTGTCTGTCCCAATCTCACTCCCACACCCCCCAGTTCCACCTCTGGATTCTCTGCATCTGCCCTGCAGCCTTCCCCGCATAACAACGGGGGATGGCTCTCTCCCTCACAGCTGGTTTTCCTCTCCCTCATGTCAGCCAGGCTTGTCCTCACCCAGGACAGTGTGTGACCTTTCCTGCTGGACTGAAACCTCCTAGAGAACAGGAACTCTATCTTAGCCTCTTCTGTTCAGTCCTTATCTTTTGGCAGATGTGCCACGTTGGTCAGATTGGGCTGGATTAGACTGGAGAGGGTCTAGAATAATACTGCAAAGATAAACTTCAGACCAGTTTCCCTGGGATTAAAATAAATTTCAAATGTGGAATCTGAACACTGTAGTGAGGACAGGCAAGCACAGCAATGTACAACCATCCTGCCCCACATGACAGGTGCCCCGGGTAGGCCTTTGACATGGGCCACTGCTAGGGTCGTGCTCATTGAGCCCCAATCAGTGGCATCCCATCCTTGCTTCCCTCGCTAAGGGTGTGCTGGGGCAAGGTTGCGGGCATCCACAGGAAGGGCACCTTTTCCCAATTTTCACAAAGGCGCCATATTGCCTGGCAGAAGCTCTGACAGTGAAAAAACTCTTCCGCAGTGGCAAGGGACCCTGCGTCCAACATCTCCATTCCCAAATGTACCATCTACACACTCCTTTCACTAAGAGCTATCACTCTGAATTCTGTCCACCCTAATCAACTTTTATTTTACCACTACTTCTTAACTAGAGAGTGGTTTGTATTCATTGATTCAACAAATATATATTAATCACTCACTAAGTTTAGAGGATACAGCAGTGAAGAAAACAAAGTCCCTGCCTCCATCAAGCTTATACTCTAATAGATTGGTATACACACGTACCCCTCGTGTGTTTACCATCAAACAACAGCCCACGTAGAATTAAATTATATATCCAGGTTCCTACTTGGGACAGGTTGTTTTGTTTTGTTTTGTTTTTCATATCCCTGGCTTGAGCTTTTGTTGAGAGTGGATCTTCTGAGTTAGATGAACGAATTAGTCTGGGGTAACCATTCTAAGAAAATGGCTTTGCCCTAAGTTCCTGAAGTGACTGGATGGGTAGCTCAGCATTGCCCCCTGGCTAATTCCAGGTCACAAGGCTAATTCCAGCTTTGGCTGATTCAGGGCATTCAGCCAAGACTCTGGAGAAAGTCTGGATGTCCCAATGCATTTGCATTTTATATTAAGCTGCAACCTGAGCAGTTTCTAGCATCCGGCTCAAAGCCATCTTTACTCTGATAATACTCAAGGAGGTCCTCCCAGGCAGAGGTGAGCAGGATCTAAGTGGTCCCATGACAGCTGTGGATCTAACCTATGATGTTCCTATTGGCAAAAACACCACTCCATTTCAGCATTCCCCTTCTGTATCTCCAGATGGAAAGCTGTGCACCAGTTACCACCGAGGGCTCATCTCAAAGGCAAAAATCAAAGCCCATCAAGTATAGCATTGTCATCATTCTGGGTAAGCAAATTCCCTCCTTGTGTTGCAGAACCGTGTGAACATTCCAAAAGCAAGCTTGTCCCAGGAGCTGGTGGTGGAGAGCCCACACAAGAAAGGAATTTGTCTGCAGGCACTCTACCTTTGTCTGACTGGAGAGGAATGTGTGGAATTTATCCATCCACCTGTGTCTCCTTCAAGGGCAGACAGTGGTTCCCGATCCTTCCCTTTAGGACTATAGTTGCCCACCAAGACCATGGGGTGTGGATAATTTGGAGAAAGTTGATTAAGTCATAACTAGCTGAATGATGCTCACAATTACCCAGTTGACCCTGTTGCATTCTCTGAGGCATATTCTCCCCTAAGGCTGAAGTTTATGAGCAAAGAAAGACAGAAGTGGCATTCCATTTCTTCTGGATACTTAATTGCAGGGTCACTACAAGTCCCTTCCTGATGGCCACTTGACCTTGTCCCCTTTCTCTCTACTCCTAAGACGCATAACATCACTTCATCTTAGAAAAAAAACGGGATTTCTAGAGCACATAATATGTGTCAGATTGGTGTGTATTCTTTGCTATTCTCAAACCTTCGAAGCTTCCTCGCCCTTACTCCCTCTTAGTTAATGACCCTGCTTCATATTTCACTAAGAAAATAAAACAGAACCCCCTCATCCTCCCACCTTCGCATCCCTCGACCTATCTGCCTTTCTACAATGTGCTCTGTCTTTTCTCCTATTCCGGTGAATCAACTGGCACTGCTTCTTTCTAAGCCCAGAATGATTGCTGGAGCCCCAAATCCCATTCCGTGCTGCCTCCTCAAGAATTTCAGCCCTCTCGTTATCTCCGCTCCCCAACAGGTCTCCCCTTAACTGGATCGTATGCATGTAAATATTGTGCAGGAGGCCACTCGGTGAACTCCACCGAGTCACCGAGTCTCTTCTAACACAACTCTTCCATGTTTTACCTCTCATTCTCTGGAGCCTGTTTCCATCCGCTTCCTCTCCTGTCACTCCTGAAACCACTTTCAGCAAGGTCATCACAACCTCTAAAAGACCAGTGTCAATTCTCAATCTTCATCTTGACTTGTAAGCAACATGTAATCAGTTTCTCTTTTTAAGAACACTTCCTTTGCTTAGAAATTCTATTTATGATTTCTACTTGAGATCTTGATTTGTGTTTCTGATAAGCTTATCATAGTCAACATGTCAAACTGAAATTCTTGGCATGTTCTCCTCCCCTACACAAAGTAACTCTTCCCCCAATTGTCCCTATTTCAGTAAATGACACCATCTTTCACCCAGTGTCTATATCAAAAACCTAAGGGTCATCTATCTGTTGTTATTCTATTTCTCAGACATCCCACATGACTAGTGCATCAGCAAGGCCTGAAGGCTCTACCTGCAAAATAGCTCTCAAACCCAACCAGTCCTCACTATCTATCCAACTCCTGTCTTAGTCAAAGCTTCTACAAATTTCTGCCTAGAACATTATAACTGGTCTTCTCTTTATTCCTTTTCTGCAAAACAACCAATGTGGTCTTTCAAGATTGTAAATCAGGTATCATTACTATCCTGCAAACCCACCTTTGGCTTCCCATTACATTGGAATAAAACCCTACAGTTTTATTGAGGGATAGATGTGTGATCTTTCCCTCAGCCAGGTCTCCAACCTCACTCCCAGCGCTCTCCTCCTTGCTCATTTTATCCCGGTTGCATCGGTCTTCTTGCTATTTCTTCAAAATGTCCACTTGTTTGCACCTGGGGGACCCCGTGCTGTTTCCACCACCTGAAATACTCTGCTCCAGATGGCCTGGCTCCCTCCTCACATCATTTTGTTTCCCAACAGTGCTTCCTCCTCAGCCAGGCCTCCTTCACAAGTCTTAAATAGCCCTCCTCTAGTCTTTACCCGGCTGTATTTTTCTTCCTCCTCCCACTTCTACCTGAACATTTTATCTGTTGGTCTGCTTACTATCTGTCCCCCCCACTGGTTTAAATCCATGAGAACAATGACTTTTGCTTTTGTGTTCCTTATATTATCATCACCAAAGCCTGAAATAAGATCCCACATACACTAGGTGCTTCATTAATATTTGCTGGGAACAAATGAACTAGGATATGCAAGAAGGAAAGGGATTTGTGTGATTTTCTTTTTATGTAGCTCAAATACTTCCCTCCCTACCCCTCTGGCAGCTCCTGGGAGCCCTAAGAAAGCAGGCCTTTTGTCTTAGCTGTGTATCAGATCACCAAAATAATCAATCTCATCTTTCTGAGATGCCATTCCAAAATGCCAAACAGACCAGGTGCAGAGGGACTCAGCCAGCAGGATAGAGGTGCAAAACAGCAATGCAGGCAGAGCTGGGGCGAAAGCAGATACAACCACCGGGGCTCACAGTCCTTTCCCAACAGCTGATCAAGTAGCGCAAAGATTCTCTTGCCTTCGCAGATGGTCAGAAATAGAGATACACATCCCCTGGATGTTGAGTCAGGACATAAATGTTATACATGTGTTCCAGAGCCGACATAATTATTTGTAATCAGGAACCATCTGCTCAGACCCTGAGGGTCCTTTAGTCAGAGAGCAGAGAGGCCCCCAAGAGGGTCAGCCAGTGTTAACAGCCCAGTCAGACCAAACCAGCCCTTCCTATAACAGATATCTTGGAATGCCCCTTTACCATCCTGAAATGAAATGTATAATTAATACTATCCACCTAACAAGTCTTAAAAGATCAATATGTAAGAACACAAAGGAGGACTAGAGAGAAAATAATGTATAATAAAACAGAGCAGATTTCAATATGTAAATACTTGGCCACAGCTACACTAGAAGAATAATGAAGTAGGCAGCTAGATGTAATAACAGCTACAAAGGAAAATCAATACAGGTGTGTTTTCATAAAGACATGAAAATAAAGCAACATTGCTGTCAGGGACTTGATTTTCTGAGCAGGTAAATAAATCCTGCTAAAGTTCCAAATTAGAAAAAGTAATCTTTCCTCCCTTTGCAAAAGAATTGCCTTTCTGGAAAATTCACTATTTCTTAAAAATATTTGTGTTCATATATAAAACAGAGTTAGGTTTCCAGACTGGAGTAATTATAAACAGAGTTTTCTGCTACATAAATGCTCACTTGGACATTCAAAGGACGTATGGGACATTGGTGGGACGGCCTGCCCCACGCAGAAGGACTAGTATCCCTGGGCAAACCAGATCCCCCACCAACCCCACACATGCACATACATAAACATGCACATTTTTTTCAAAATGCCCCCAAAAGGCAATTTTGCCCCTTCATGCCCCAGAACCACTATTCTAGGCCAATGCTAGGCTTAACCGCCAGTGCCCAGAATGCTCAGTGGTCTTTGTGTTTCAGTTGCTCCTCTTTAGTCCATTGCCAAGGCCTGGGGAATAAACACACGCCGGTCAAACAGTTACAGGGGAAAGTAGGCCCCTGCAAGCAGATGGCGAAGGAACCCTGACTTCTCTGAAGAAAAGTCCTACGGGTGAGAAAGGGGGAGAGGGAGGGTGGAGAGGATGTAGCAAGAAAGCAGAAGAGGACACGTCCATGTCTAGTCAGCCCCAAGACTCTTTACCTCGGTGCATGTGGGTATTAGTCCAGTTCCCCAGAGAAAGAAGAGATATACATGTATGTAAAGAGAATTATTAGAAGGAATTGGCTCACATGATTACAGAGCTGAGAAGTCCCAGGTTCTGCAGACCCAGGAGAGCCAATGGTGTAGTTCCAGTCCGAGTCTGAGTGTGAAGGAAGGCAGGAGAAGAACGATGTCCCAGCTAAAAGGTAGTCAAGCAGGCAGCATGAATCCTCTCTCACTCAGCTTTTTGTTCTATTCAAGCCTTCCAGGGATTGAAGGGGGTCACGCACATTGAAGAGGATGGTCTGCTTTTCTTAGTCTACCAATTCAAATGTTCATCTCATCCAGAAACACCGAGAAATAGTGTTTCACCAAATATCTGGGCACCGCCTGACCCAGTCAAGGTGACCCATAAAATTCACTGTCATGCTCTGGATCTCCCCATATACCACCCATTTCCTCTGAGGATTTGGAGACAAACAGAATCAGGGGCTCACACACAGACTGACTTGGAGAGGGGTAGAGGGCAGCTATTTTCTGGAGTGGCTGACTTAGAAATGGAAAAGAAAATTAAGAACATTGTGATGAAGCCAGATTGTGCTTTGAAAACGTGAGGCACCACCTTTTCCCCCGCCATACCCTAAAACCAGGAGTCACTATTGGTCAAAATGCTTCCTGTTCTTTTGTTTTGTTTTGTTTTGTTTCTCATAGAGCCTCCAAAGAGTTTTGCTGGTTTTCCTTTCACACTATGTGGGATGAGAAGCTGAGGCCATGCCGAGCAGTTCCCAACCTTTCCAATAGGACTCACAACAGGGGTCAAATCGAACCCTCCCTTTACAAATTCACTCAACTCTAGCAACGTATCTGTGGGCTGTGTACGCATGCCTGTGTATATGTGCATGTGTGTGAGTAAACATGACGTTAACGTTAACACACAATGTTCTAAATATTTCTGAGAGATCTCAGGTGCTAAGGAACCTCCTATTTGGAGCTCGACTTGGGGTCGCCACTGAAAGCCCCCCAGCTGAGTCTGCTACGGTGCTAACGGCTCTCTTCTCCCCAGCCTTCATCTGCTGTTAGAGTCCATACTTCTTCTTCGACATATGGGACAATTTCAGTCTTCTTCCAGACACCAAGGAACGCTTCTATGCCTCTCTGATCATTCAGGACCTGCCAGCCTTGAATAGCACCATCAACCCTCTCATCTACTGTGTCTTCAGCAGCTCCATCAGCTTTCCCTGCAGGTAAGGGGCACTCCTGTCTGGGCCAATGCAGATAGCCACTGTACTTGGACTCCAACATGTGTCCTTTCAGGTAATAGTTGAGATGCTTGAGGGTCAGAAAGGCTCGCTAGTGTGACAAATTCAAACCCAGGTTCAGGTCACGCTCTATGCTCTTTCTCCTATACCACCTCACCTGCGATAGCAACCATCTTAATCAGGTCATGCATAGAAGAACTTTCTTTTGCTCAAAGCTTCCCAACATGAATTTCCTCAGTACGATGCTGTGGGGATAGCAGGACCCAAAGCATTATTACTATGTTATAGATAAACAGATGAAGGCTCATGAAGGTAAGTGACATTACGGAGGTTATATGAAAAGTAAGTACCAACGCTGAAATTAGATCCCTCCCACAACTACTCAGTCATTTTTGCTCTTTTGCAGCTGTTTTACTGCATAAGCTATGGAGAGTAGGTAGAGAGATCCATAGGAGATAGAATAGTAAAATGGTTTAAGGCTTGGGTTTGATGCCCGTGGCTAAGTTTCAAATCCCACCATTGCTGATTCATAGCTATGTGTTTACCTTGAGCAAGTTATTTAACTTCCATAAAACTCAGTGTCCTTGCCTATAAAATGGGGCTAGTAGCAGTGCCTACCCAGGCTCTGGTACTGACCATTGGGAAGGAGGGCTATGAGGGGTGGGGAAGGAAGGTGTGTGTGTGGCCGGGTGGGGGGGTCGGGGGGAGGGGGTGGTATCACATGCAAAGTGCTTCAACAGTGTTTGATCCTCAATACATCCTCCATAACTATTATTGTTTAACATCCTTACTTCCCTTTTCATCAGGTCAAATTATTTTTCCCTCCCTGATTTATTCTTTCTCTAGGGAAGCAAACATCACGGGATTCCAGAATGACATTCCAGGAGAGAACTCAGAGGCACGAGATGCAGGTTCTATCCAAGCCAGAATTTATCTAGACTCTGGGGCAGTAGGATTGCTAGGCTGAGCCCCATCAGCAATTCTGGATCCCTGTCACCACCTTGGGTGTGTGCATGGAGCTTGAGCTGACTTCTCCATCCTTTTCCTTCCATCACTTGGGAGATGCACAAGGCAAGCATCCTAAGGAGTGTGTGTCACCTGCTTCAGCAAGTACTGGCCAATGTGAGGTCACCAACTATTCATGCCATCCAAGAAAGATGCTCCCTCCTTCCCCGCGATTCCCAGCCCTCCTTCCCACTGGTCAACACCAGAACCCAATGGACAGAGGCATCTCTGGCCCAAGGTCCAGGCTTGGGCAAGCAGAGGGGACTAAAGAAGTACGGTTGTACAAGAGTCTCCTAATTACAACTTAAGATATAAATCAAGACTTGTTGAAGCCTAGATTTTCCCCCCACTTTTGGATTGGCAGTTCAGCAGTTGTAGCCAAGAAGATATTTATCCTTAAAATGGCAACAAATTCATTCCCAGGCACAGGTACGTTGGGTCTCCTCCGCGCATAGCCTCAGTTTGCAGTTGGGTGTGTCGGCAGCACCTAACCTCACGGTCCTGTTGTATCAATCAATGATTTGTCAAAAGAACCCAATGCTGGCCCTCTAGAGGAAGGTTAAAATTAAGGGGTACTTTCTCTGATGGGAAAAAATAATAATACTAAAAAGTCATGGGCCCCAGACCTCCAGTCTCTGAGAGTTGGGACCTGGGTTTCACACGTCTTTGGGGCTCCCCGACAGCCCCTCCCTCGGCTTTCCACATTTGGGCCACTCCGGGCTCCAGTCCCCATCCTGCAGGGTCACCTCTTCTCCTCTGACCTCTCTGAACCCTCTCTTTAGTTGAGAGCTGAGTCCCTGTGGCTTTTCCAGACACGATGTTCCCGTAAGCTATTGGTTTTGCACATCGCAGCCATTGTCTATCTAACACCTCGGCCAGAAAGTGCTGGTGGGGTTTATTTTGACAAGTCTGGAGTTTGGTATTTATAAGCTTAATCCAAGTGAAATATGACTAAATGTTTTCTAGTCAATTTTTGCCATCAGATTTTTTCCTAAGTGGAAATGGCATAATTTAATTTGATTATATATACATCCCCACCCACGGCTCTGGAATGTGCGTGAGCTCCTTATTTTTAGCCTCACATATATTCTTGACATTAAAATCTCCTTGGCAAAATCCTCCTTCCCAGAATTATTCTGAGCTTAAGTCTTTTTTTTTTTTTTTTTGGCCTACCGCTCTAGTGGAGTCATTAAAATGTGCAGTATATTTTAATAGCACTCCAGTCCTCATTATGGTGTCAACCCAGAAACTGTATGTTTAAGGTCACAGTGGCATTTTTTCCACAAACTCTCTTACCAATTCCTTCTGTCCTTAGGGAAAGTATCTCTTTAGGCAGAAATCAGACTCCTCAGTCACTATCTCTCTGAGAATTATTCTCTGAATTGAGGAGACTGAAAAATCTAGTTTTATGTCGACACAATAGTTTTGAAGGCTGCCTCCCTTTCTGTCCAGCCAGCTAAATGTGAGCAACCCCAGACGGTTTGAGTGGTCGAGAAGTACTTTTCAACGTTTCACTTTAAATCAGGATGTGCCGCCGAAGACCCACACAGAATCGTTGCTAAAATAGCTGCCTGCATGGAAGCCAATTAACAGAGCAAAATCTGGCAGGTGTCCTGGGTGGCAAAACAGGGGCCTGGGTTCTCCTGAGAGATGCTTTCAATCTCTGTCAAGTTCTGGTCTGCGAGAGACATTACGCGCCTACCTCATCCATCAGTAGAGTATGACAGTGAAGGAGAGAGTGGAGTGAGGGGGCTTTGTGTTCTTTTAGAAACTGGGAATGCGATTTTGTAGTTTGCTCTAATGCCGTGTCTCTCATTCCCCGAGAAGACTGGACATCAGTGAGATAACAGCTCACATTGCTATAGGAGAAGGTGCCGCTAAAACGAAGCTTGCTTTGTACTGGTGTGGATTCTGGAATCCTCATCTCCCACGTATCTGCTAAGCTTGGGGAAATCCGATTTAAACATTATGGGAACACTGGTAATTACTAGTCTTCTGACCTTGGGAAAAATCATTTAATGTCTTTGGGCTTCCATCGTCTCATCTGAAAGATGGCAACAGAATAAGGCTGGAGCAGAGGATCTTGTAGGTTCTTTATAGATACAGTGCTGAGACCAAAATGGTTTAAATGACACCCAGAGAGTCAGACCTTCTGAAATTCTTTCCCCAGGGGACCAATGACTTGGTGACTCAACACTGAGTCATTTGCCCTTTATAACTTCCCCATCTATCAGTATGAAGTCAGAGAAACATCTCCCAATCGAGAAATACAGTTTGAGCTCCTGGAGAAAATGAGAAGCTTAGTGCTGTGATGTCATTGTGGGGGGCCGTGGATGCCCAAGTGGGGTCAGAGAAGCCAGCAAGGCGCTATGCCAAATAAAGATGCTTACTGCCTACACCGAGGTGTCACAGAGGTCTGTGGTTACATTATCTCATAGCTTCGGGCACAGGTGAAAATTCAGGATAACAAGAGTAGGTGTGCTTAATATATTTAGCCGTGCTATAGAATAACTGTGTCCACTTTACTGAACCAAATTAAACATGAATGGTAAAAAGCTTCTCTGCTTTCAGGGCTTGTGTGAAGCATAATTTAATTGAAGTTTAATTTCACCAAGCAACATGCCCCACTATTTTTTTTCCAGAAAGTGGCAACATCTTTTTAATGGCTTCAATTTGAAATCAATCATGAGAAAAAAAGTGTCCCTTTTATTTTATTTGTTTAATTTAAATTCAATTAGCCACCATATAGTACATCTTTAGTTTTTGATATAGTGTTCAATGATTCATTAGTTGCGTATAACACCCAGTGTTCCTCACATCACGTGCCCTCCTTAGTGCCCATCACCGAGTTTCCCCATCCCCCCACTCACCTCCCTTTCCAAAGCCCTCAGTTTGTTTCTTGGAGTCAAGAGTCTCCTATGGTTTGTCTCCCCTTTTAAAGCAAACAAACATGCAGCTTAAACTTTCTGCCTCCCTTCATTTTGACAACTTTGTACACACATCCACAGAAATGACTTTGCTTTTTCCTTCTGCATGCATGGTATGGAAAGGGGCTACAAGCCTGGGTCTGCTGAGGAAACAGAAAAACAAAAACACTTATAGCACGAAGTAAAGTGATTGGGTACTTCTAGAATCATCTTAGGTGAGCTACAGACCTGCTGGCAACTGCAGTTCTTTTATCATCATCTGAATATATCTCATTTGATGTGCAGATCTCCCCGTGTTCCCTACTGCTTTTCAATGCATTTGATTAAAAGGAGATAGCCCCATTTAGGCGCCAACCTCCTTGCCTTGGGAATCATGAAAAGCCCATGCCTCATTGCTCTGCAATTGCATTTTTAAAATGCATTATCTACAACAGGGCGGGTCCAGTTAACATTTTAGAAGTGCAGCTCCATGCTTATAGAATGTTAACGTGGACAGCGCCTTGGCTGGTGTAGTCTCATGGTTTTCGGACTGCTCAGGGACCCTCTGAGAGGTTCCTAGGAGGTGTGACTCAGTATTACCATTTCTACACACAAGAGCATATGTCTAGAGAAAACTAAATGTAGTGAAATTGATTACAAGTCCTTGAATTACGTGGAATGAGAGTAGAATATAGATTACCATTAGCCATCGATACACCCACAATGCATATTGTCATTTCCAGAAGGCATGTTGTAAAATAATAGAATCGAAGAGGTATGTAGCTTCTAAACTAAAAGAGAAGGAAAACAGAATGATAAAATGGCTCAAGCAGTCTGAAGGAAGGCAAGAAAAGAAAGAAAGGGGAATATGAAGAGCTGGGACAAATAGAGAGTGCAGAGGAAGATGGCAGGGTTTTTTAATCCAAATATGTTAGTAACTGTAATAAATGTAAGCAGATTAAATGCTCCAGTTAATCAAAGATTGTCAGGCTGGATTTAAAACAAACAACAATCTGTCCTTTACAAAAGACACGCTTAAAACACAAGGACACAGGAATTGTGAAAGTAAAAGAAGGAATTAGGACATTCAATGCAAACAGTACCAAAAGAATGCTCGTGGGACTGTGTTAACAAAGACTAAATAAACTTTAAGGTATAAAGCATTAGTAGAGGTAAACAAGGACACTGCAAATGATCAATGTTTTAGTTCAATAGGATGATACAATAATTCTAAATTTCTGTGCATTTAACAACATGGCTTCAAATATCTATTTTGCAAAGTGCTCAAAACTACAAAATAAATAAGCCAACCCCTAGCCTCGTGGGGAATTTTATCACACTTAATTCCAGTAATTAAAGCAAAAATTAGAAATGATCTAGATAATTTGAACAATGTGAATAACACAGAAAGCCCTTTGCCCTAACACCTCAGAGTAATCAGGCTTTTAAAGCACAAGTGAAGCAGTCTTCAAAACTTTTGAAAGACTGAGCTCATACAGTCAAATTTCTCTGATCATAATGCAATTATGCCAGAACAATCACAAGAAAGTTACCACATGTTTGGAAATTAGGAAATACACTTCTCGATAACTTACGGTCAAAGAAGAAAGTATATGGAAATTAGAAAACAGTTGCACTGA
Source organism: Leptonychotes weddellii (assembly GCF_054177405.1). Lineage (NCBI taxonomy): Eukaryota > Metazoa > Chordata > Mammalia > Carnivora > Phocidae > Leptonychotes > Leptonychotes weddellii. Next base: position 38,362,114 of record NC_138380.1, on the reverse strand, counting down.
GTGATAATGAAATTATATGTCAGATGTGTGGGATACAGACAAAATAATATTTAAAAGAGGAAAAATCTAAAGACAATGAACAAATCATCTATTTCATGAAGTTAGAAAAAAAGAATCACCAAAATAAACCTAAAGGAAAGCTAAGGAAGGAAATAATGAGTAGGAGTAAAATTAAGGAAATGGAAAATAAGCATGATTCAAAAGATTCAACAAAGGTAGAATTCTGCTCACTGAAAAAATAATAAAAATAAACCTTTGGTGAGATTGGTCAAAGGGAAAAAAATGAGAAGGCAAAGTAAGCAGTATCTTTTTTTTTTTAAGGATGTCACTGTAGGTCCTGGAATCAATAAAGGGATAATAAAAGTATATTATGATTAAGCTTATGCCAAAAAATGGAAAATAGACATGGATGGGACAACTTACGATAATGGACATAAGAAGAAACAGATAATCTGAGTAGTACCATAAAGAAAAAATATGCCTTCACTGTGAAGTTCAACCACCATTTAAGTACAAAGCAACCCCTAATGTTACACACTCTTCAGGAAAGTAGAAAAAGGGTGAATTTTAAAATTACTTTTGAGACTAAAAATACTTAATGCCAAAGTCCTACAAAGACATTACAAAAAGGAAAATTACAAGCCAATTTTTTCATGAAAATAAATACAAAAACTCCAAATAAGATACTAGCAAACCAAATCCAGAAAATAAAGACTAACACTTGTGACCAGGTTCCATTCATTCCAGGAATGCAAAGTTGGCTTAACATTAGAAAATCATTCAATAACTCATTACACTAATAGATGAAATGATTAAACAATGTATTATCAACTTAATGGAAGCAAGGAAAATGTTTGATAAAATTATTTGACATCCAGGCATATAAAAAAATTTCACAAACTTGAGATAAAAAGAAATTCCTAACTAACTTTAAAGGTTATGTACCCCAAAATCTAATGATGAAACTTTGAGGGTGTTCTCTTTAAAATAAAGAATGAGCGGAACCACCATCTTCCAGTAATTCACCAAAATGACCAACACAAAGGGAAAGAGGAGAGGTACCCGCTATATGTTCTCTAGACCTTTTAGAAAACATGGAGTTGTTCCTTTGGCCACATACATGTGAATCAATAAGAAAGGTGATATTGTGGACATCAAGGGAATGGGCACTGTTCAAAAAGGAATGCCCCACAAATGTTACCATGGCAAAACTGGAAGAGTCTACAATGTTACTCAGCATGCTGTTGGCATTGTTGTAAACAAACAAGTTAAGGGCAAGATTCTTGCCAAGAGAATTAATGTACGCATTGAGCATATTAAACACTCAAAGAGCCGAGATAGCTTCCTGAAGCGTGTGAAAGAAAATGATCAGAAAAAGAAGGAAGCCAAAGAGAAATGTACTTGGGTTCAACTGAAGCGCCAGCCTGCCCCACCCAGAGAAGCACACTTTGTGAGAACTAATGGAAAGGAGTCTGAACTGCTGGAACCCATTCCCTATGAATTTATGGCATGATAAATGTAAAGAAGATAAAAGACCTCAAGACTGTAAAAAATAATAATAATAAATAAAATAAAATAAAGAATGAGTTAACAATGCTAGCATCATCATTTCTACTCAACCTTGTCCTGAGATCCTAGCCAATGCTGTAAAGCAAGCAAAATAAATAAGATAAAAGATATAAGGATTAATAATGAATGATAAAAACCAATATTATTGATATATATGTGTAGTGCAATATACAAAATAATATATGCAGATAAATTATCAGAATTAATCACAAGGTTTAGTAAGGTAACAGGATACAAATTCCATATGCAAAAATCTGTATCATTTCCACATAACAGCAACAAATAAAAAAAATAAACTTTTCAATTATTATTTACAATAGACTTAAAGGATGAAGTTTCCAGGAATAAATTTATAAAAGATGTGTAAATCTCTATGGAGAAATTTTAATATTATTGAGAGATATGTAGAAATATAAAGAAAGAAAGAAATATATCATTATTACTGTTTGGAAGACTGAATACCATAAAATTATCTATTCTTCTCTAATTGATATACAATATTAATACAGTGACCATCAAAACTTCACCAGGAGTTTTGTAAAGCCTGACGAGGTACCTCTAAAAATGTATATAGAAATGCAAAGTGCCAAGAATATCCAAGACACTCTTGACCAAGAAGAAAAAAAGGGAAAACCTTGATGAACCAGATAGCAAACCTTATCATAAAGCTATAATAGTAAAGGCTGTGGTATGGTCTCCAGGGTGGACAAATTAGCAAATGGAACAGAAAAAGAGTCCAGAAGAGGATGGCCGCATTTGGAAAACTTGATTTCTTTTAGAGGCAGCATTTCAGAGAGATGGGGAAAGGGTGCTCTTTCCAATACATGATACTAGGACAGTTGGGTGTTGACATGGGAGAAAATTCAAATGAAAGCCTAGTGGATTTATGCAAAAGTGGTTCTAGGTGGATTATGGATCTGACTGTGAAGAGAAAACAACCTTAAGGAGATAATGTAGGAGAATATCTTTAAGATCTCTGAATAGGGAAATAGCTCTTAAACAAAACAAAAACCACAGCTCATAAAGAAAAAGAGCAATAAATTTGATTACTTAAAGTTAGAAACTCTGTTCATCGAAAGCCATCATAGGGAGGGTGAAAAGGCAAGCTGTAGACTGGAGAGGATGTTTGTAACACATATAACTGAGCAAGATCAAGTATTTAGAATACATAAAAATTCATGCTAATCAGTAAGAAAAAAACAATGGAAGACAGGCAAATGGGCAAGACTGGACTTCAGGAACGAAGTGGTCCAAATAGCCAGTAAACATTTATAATGTTTAATCCCATTAAAAGTCAGGAGAAGGTAAATTAAACCACAAAAGGAAAATAATATGCACCCACCAGACTGGCAAAAATGTAAAACTTTGACAAATATCGAGTACTGGTGAGCACATGGAGCGACAGAAATTCTCATTCTGTTCTAGTGGGTGAGTAATTAGTACAACCATTCCAGAAAATTATGTACCTTTAACTAGTAAACTTAAGGATGCCTATATCCCATGACCTTGAAATTCCATTCCTCAGTACACATGCCACAGAAGAGTGTAATTATATGCACCGTGATATATGTGAAAGAATATTCATAATAGCAGTGATTATAAGAACCCCAATTGGAGGCAAAGCAAATGCCTACCAACAATAGAATAAACAGATGATGGTATATTTCACACAGTAGGAAACTTTACAGTAACAAAATTGAAAAAAAAAAAAAAAACCACAGCTGCTTACCACAACCCAAAAAAAATCTTTCAAAACATAACATAAAAGTAGAGAAGATTGATACCAAAAGATATTATATATAATTTGATTCATATACAATTCAAAGCCAACCAAAATTAAACTACTGTGTTTGGGGATGCACACATAGATGATACAATTCTTTTTTTTTTTTTAAAGATTTTATTTATTTATTTGACAGAGAGATAGAGAGACAGCACAGGTAGGCAGAGTGGCAGGCAGAGGGAGAGGGAGAAGCAGGCTTCCTGCTGAGCAGGGAGCCCGATGCGGGGCTCGATCCCAGGATCCTGGGATCATGACCTGAGCCGAAGGCAGCCGCTTAGCCGACTGAGCCACCCAGGCGCCCCTAGATGATACAATTCTTAAGCAAAGCAAGAAAACTACTTTTTATAAAAGCTAAGACCGGGGCACCTTTGTGCGGAGGGAAGCGCTATCTTTGAGAGGCGGCATGCAGAAGAGGGATGGACAGCACTCTATTTCTTGCTCTGGGTGGCACTTACATGTTCTAACTGCTCGTTAAGCTATATATTTATGTTTTGTGCACTTTTGTGAATGTGTGTTATATTTCACAATAAAAGGAGTTTCTAAAACCATCTTTCAAAAGCCTTTAGAACAGTTATTCTGGAAACAGTGCGGAGAAGGGAACCAGACTGGAAACAGGGAGATAGGTATCAGTTGGGTATCAGTTACACACAAGAAACAGCCAAGATGGCTGAAAGATCCTTCTGGGTTCCTTCTCTATTCAGAGCCAACATGTATCATTAGCATCCAGTAATAGGGATATTGATGCCAACATTTTTCAAAATCTGCAGAAACGTCTTGGCTCCTTCACAGAGCCTTGGGAGTCAGTTCAGCAGAAATCAATATTCATCTTCTGTTCTCCTCTTGCCTTCGAGGGGGCCTGGAGTCCTTAAGCTTTTCTCACTTCTGTATCCTTCCCCAAAGTCTCCTTCTCTTCCTTGTGCCCATCCTTTCTGCCCTTCCTCATCCCTCAGAGCAGAGCAGGTGTATAAGACACCTGCTAAGACGTTACTCCCAGAGCGCAACTGAATGCAACTCCCATTCCCCGGGAGATTTACATGTAAATAAGGAACACTGGAGATGGTGCTGCCCTAACCCCCAAAGAACTAATCCCCACAGGTGTGTGATTTGAGCCCAGAGTAGGGAACTGGGAGAAATAGTTGGGGCCAGCAGCGTGTAACCCACACATCCCCATAACTCCTGACTGGCTTTAAGGAGACTGATCAAATGGTCCCAAAAAACCTACCTCACAGAATCACCCAAGGAGTTTAAAAAAAAAAAAAAAAAGTAGATTGCTAGATCTCCAGCCCTAGATTTTGTTTCACTGGGCTCTGGGAAAGCCTGGAACTCCATATGAATGGCAAGCACCTCGGGCGACTGTGGTTCTGGGAGATCAGGGCAGCCCTTCCGTGAGTGGGAATTCAGGAGCCCACACGCCTCAGGGCTGGAAGGGTGCAGACTCCATCCCCTTGCTTACCTCCATCCAGTTTCCCTGGGTCTGACCTGAGGATAAATGTGTTCTTCTAAGAGTACAACTTCATCACCTTGCAACTCTTCAGGTATCTGGTAGGTAAACTCAGGATAGCTCGAATTTCTTCTTTCCACTCTGGATTAATGGCATTTTTTTCCCCAAGAGGATAGACTTAGTCGAAATTAGTTCTGCATGCATGTAGATATCCAAAAGTCAGCAAGGATGGCCATGTATTTCTTTTTTAAGATTTTTATTCATTTATTTGAGAGAGAGAGAGAGAAAGAGAGATTGAAAGAATGAGTGGGAGGAGGGGCAGAGGGAGAAGCAGGCTCCCCGCTGAGCAGGAAGTCTGACACAGGACTCAATCCCAGGACCTGAGATCATGACCTGAGCCGAAGGCAGATGCTTAACCGACTGAGCCACCCAGGCACCCCAGGATGGCCATGTATTTATGTGATGGCTGGACACAAGGAAGGATGTCTCTGAAGAGGTATTTTGGGGGCTCTAAAAATATGTGGGTGTGATATGACAACAAAGCCCTCTAGAACAGACTTTCTTAAACTTATTTGTCTCAGGACCCCTTTATGCTTGTTTATGTGGATTATACTCATTGATATTTACTGCATTAAAAATTAAAATGAAAAAATATTTAATATTTATGAATTCATTTACAAGTAATAATAACAAGCTCATTCCATATTAACATAAATATCTTTTATATGGAAAGTAACTGTACCATCCCCCAAAAAAATTAGTGAGAAGGGTGACATTGTTTTAACTTTTGCAAATCTCTTTAAGTTTGGCTTAACAGAAGACAGCTGGATTTTCATATCTTCTGCATTCAATCTGTTGCAATATGTTGTTTTGATGGAAATGTATAAAGAAAATCAGGCTTCACACAAATATGTAGTTAGGAAAAAAAAGGAGTATTTTAATCTGCTTCTGCACTCAATCTGTTGTGCTATTACATGCCACGTAACCTCTGGAAAATTCTACCGTACACATGAGAGAATGAAAATGAAAAAGGCAAATAGCATCCTAGTGCTGCTAGGAAAATAGTTTTGACCTCACACACCATCCCCTGAAAGGTTCTATAAGACATGACCTTCCACCCTCCAGGTTCTGGACCACACTTTGAGGACTGTTGTCTTCAAGAAAACCAGTGTTGGCTTGCCTGCCAATAGCACCAGCCATTACCACTGTCTTGGAGGCAAATCAGAAACAGGGTGAGGTGGGCAGGGTAAGGGACCATAGGCACCTGTTTGCAAAGCTGGGTAAGGCACTAATTATAGGCAATTCTGATTGAGGCTTCCAAATAACACCTCAGGAGGGGATTAAACCTGTCTTTGCTGCGGGCTGGGTTCATAGTCTTACAGCATGTTCGGGACTGGGGACAAGTGATTGCTTAGACTGAGGAACAGAATGGTCAATATTCCCCTCAAAAGCTAGGGTATTTGTTGGGGTTCTGAGTGTCAGCAACAAATAGCACTTCCTGTGTGCTCAAAGGGGCTTGCTAAGTGACGCCACCCAGCCCACACTCTTGAGCACCTCAAGTGCTGATCCAGCAACCCTGGTCCCCCTTCACTGTTCTCGGTTTTTTCTTTGCACCGTGTTTATCACTTTCCAATATACTGTACGGTGTACTTATCGATTATGTTTATTGTTTATTGCCTGCATATGCCACGGGATAAGGATCTTGTCTATTTTATTCCCTGTTGAATCCTCACGACCAGAACGGTACCTGAAATAGAGCAGGTGCCAATAAATAATAACAAATAAGAGAAGCTGGGAATGTGACATCTCCATGTGAAAGGAAACATCAGGAATAAAGAAGCAGCCACCACAGTGACTTTCCTCAACTGTTTGTTCTCAAACTGTTTGTGCTCAACTATTAAGCTGTGGTTAGCAGAGTGCGGCCGTACTCAGAGAAGGAGATCAGAAGTTCTGTGGAGACCTTTCTGCTCCTCTTTCCTCAGGCATGGCCCCGGTGCCATCCACTGCATGTAGGCCCTTCATCTCCCTACTGCTTCTCAGCTCCAAGCCCACCCTTCGGCTCTACCTTTAATCCAGGGGCTGGGACTCTGCAAACTGCATTTCCCAGACTCCCTTGGCAGTTGGTTCCTGTTAGGTAAGGTCTGCAGAGGGCAGGACAATGGAAGAAAGAACACAATCTGGGGAGAATGGGGGGCTTTCTTCCTGTCCCAAGCACCAGCCTCACCATCTCCTTAGAGTTATTAGGAACATCCAGGCTGTACTTCTCCTCAGTTGCCGGGAGCTTGGATCCTAGGATGGTCTCCCAGGATGACTCCGTCTCTTACTTTTTGCTCCCCCAGTTTTAGGGATGGTAGCAGCTTCTTGTCATTACTCATGTCTCTACTACTCCTCCTTTTTTCTCTCTCTGTCCTTCTGTCCTCCAACACCTGTGCACCCAATTCCCTGCATTGAGTCCCCTCTGTCTGAAATACCTATGGTGGCTCCTCTTGCCTGACTGGATGGCCCCTTACTGGTTATGCTCCTTTGTGGATCCCCCTGGGACCACTGGTGGACAAGTTAGAATTGATCCCCAGAGGGCTTTTATATGGGTCAGAAAATCTTCATTAATTAAATCTACTACATTGCTGGAAATTCATTCTCTATTCCATTTCTCTTTCCTAATTATGTCTTTCAACTTTGTTCAGTATAGCTAGAGTGACCACACATCCAACTGCACCCAAAACAGTCCAGGCTCGTGCCTGTTGTTGTGCTTAATTATTAATAGAGCCTCCTTTCTCTCTCAAAACTACCCTAGTTTGGGTGATAAATTATATGGGCACTCTAAATATGACCATTATATGTTCTGCAATGAAATCAAATGATGTTAAAATACTCAAGCAATAAAATACCAATTACAACATGTTCCAAATTTGAGTATCAACCCCTGCTCATCATGAATTTTCTGGGAAGGAATTAAAGTTCAATGATTAAGTTAAAGTCCAAAGATACTAAAGTCCAAAGGATTTAAAGTCCAAAATCATATTCTCTTCCCTTTCTGATTTAAGGTTCAAAGAAAATTAAAGTCTAAATCTCCTCCCAATTTGATATTCAACTCCTACGTTCTATTTCTCAGTGTTCCAAGGCCATGCACCAAATGTTGGAGTTGAGAGGTCCAAAAAATAGCCTCTCTCTTCCCCATGAGAGCTTTGAGCAGATTATAAAGTAAAACAAAGGATGACAGAAGGGAGAATAAAACATCCTTATAACAAATAAATGTGGCTTACGCCGGCAGGCAAGAGAGCCTACTAATAATGAATTCTAGAATGAGACATCCTGGCTGTGGCATATACAGCTGCTCACCAATATCTTTGCAGCCCTGGCTGCACTATATATTTCTCAGCCTCTCTCAGAGGCATCTCTGCTCATATGAGTTTTGGCCAATGGATTGTGAGAAGAGTCACGCACACCCTCCTACCATGATCCATAAACACTGCCTTTGAATTTTCTCCTGCTTTCCTTCCCACCCCCATCGGCAGACTGATTGGAGAGGACTCTGAGGGCGTAGAAAAGGGAGAAGCCGCTCAATTTCCAGAAGTTGCTTCTTCCAGCCCTTCACTTGCTCTGCCTGATATACCCAGCCAGTTTCTGGAAGCACTGACCCAGGATGGATTTTCCTATGGCAGGGAGTTAGCTGCTTCAGTGAGACAGAGGATCATGAGAAAAAAACAAAAAACAAAAAACTTCTGCACCCAGTGGACAGCCCAAGCCCAAGAGAAAGAGAGGGGCTGACATCTTTCCTTTGCTCCCCATCCAGATTCTATTAGCTCTTTTCCAAGATACACACTCCCACCCCAGGCTCCTTAACAGGTATAAAACAGAGGGCAACTGCCTTTGCTTCTCTCTTGAGACTGGCCCATGGGAGCCCAGGCAAATTGTCCTCTGGGCAAAGTTAGATGAAAATTAAAGGAAAAACAATGCTTATTGACCCTCCCTCCCCACCTGCTCCAGATTCCAGGATCCACAAAGGCTTATGCTCAGTAGATATAACAGGAGATTCTTGGCACTTTTTTTTTTTTTAAATGATGGTGGCATTTGCTTACAAGTCATCAGGCTGTTTCTGGGGAAAAATTGTGCTCTCAGCACCTCCAGAGTCCACCTTCCTGGGAACTACCTTTCTTCCACCTTTACTTGAAATGGAAAGAGAAAAACTCAAATCCTCACCATAGCAAGAATATATGCTGGAGTGGGTCCACTTCAGTGTACCTGCCACACCCACAGTCCCTTCTGAGGGACACTGTCCTGCACAGCACTTAACGCTTAGGCCAACATTTGGCCTAGCACCATGTGACCTAGCACCTCCTGGCCAAGCAGATTAGACCAAGGTAGCCCCCCAATCCATGGAGGCTCATCTACAGACTGATCCACAAACTATGGCCAAGAGGCTAAGCCATTTAGTGGGAATTGCAACCCAAAGTTCATGATATTGAACTCTTGTGTGAATTGGGGATCCAATTCACACAAGAGAGGACACAACGGACCATCTCAAGCCCATAAGACAATAACACCCATGAGTAAGGAGAGGAAATTGACTGACAGAGAAAGGACAGTGGAACAGGTATGCAGAGAAATGCAAACGGAGACATGAGAAGGGAAGGGGAAAAGAGAGACAGAGACAGAGACAGAGAAAGAGAGAACACAATTTGGAGGAATCCATCCACGGAGATATCTTGGATCCTGACAGTTGTTCAGTTCTCTCCATGTCTATCCTTATAATAACCTCCTTTTTCCTTGACCTGACTTGAGCACATCACAGTGCCTTGTCTGACTAGAACAATTCATTTCCATAATTGTGTTATCAAACTGTGATGAGTGATTCCCTAGAAAACTATGCTCATATGAGCTTCTTCCTCTTCCTTCCTACCTGTCAGATGCCTTGAGCTACAAACTTTGGGAAGAAGCTGTGAATAAATAATAGAGAGTTTGGCAAGACTGGCACTTTGGGGAGAAAGAACAAGACAGGTGAATTTGTGGTATTTTTTAGGCTTCTATGAGGTTTGGAGTTTAGGGTAAAAGTCACCCAAAGGAAAATCCATGCCAGACTAAAGAATTCTCCAGTCCAGACCATGTGAGGAAATGACGAGGTTTCTTCAAGGACATCATGGTGCTGGTAAAAAAAAAATTAGTTGGCATTTTTTTACTGCTGGGAAGGAGAGAACCAAATCACATCCTCACTGTCATCTTTCAACCCAGGACAGACACTGATCCCTTCCCACTATGGGATGTTGAGGCCTGGGTGAGACCCTTCTAAGTGAAGGTAAAGAGTCTCAAGAGCCCAGAGACATGAGCTGCAGTCACATGGAGCCCAGAACTTCAATCCATTATCAAGACCAACAGATGTCCCCAAGAAAAGGGGCCGTTGTCCTGACAGAGCTGCAAGGGCCAAGAGGCTTAGTGGACAAGCCTCCAAAGCAGGGTGAATGGGAGGAGAGATGTGTGAAGAATTTAGCCCCGAGCCATGCCCTGGAGGGAGTAGCAAAGTGGTAGCTGGGAAGGTTGCAAGATTGGATCCCCAAATGAGACAGGAGATCCTGGCACTTGATGACTCATACTGCACCTTCTGTCCCCATCTTCAGGAGAGGCTTGAGGCTATTCGGGGCCCCAAAGCCAGGAGCTGGAGGGTCAGACAGTAGACCAGATCAGGTCATTTATCCAGAGAATGTAGGTCTGTGGACAATGCCCACTTGCCAGTAACATTATAGGTCCTACTAGAGAAACACGTCCAAGTCCCCATGATAGCTGTTATAGCTGCAGAGGAGGGCCATCTTTCTTCCTGAAGATTTCCCATTTATCACCCAAGGAGAAACAATGACTATTGATTTTGATCTGGAAATAAGAAAAGGGTCACCAGGGACATTAATGGAACTTCTTCAAGAAGTAATATCTCTTAAGAAATTCTAAAGCAAGTGGCTCCCCCTGCTCAATGGTCTCCTTGTGACATAGTGATCCCAGCCTGTGTTCCAAGATGAGTCCAAAACAGTCTCGCATTCAGTTAAGAGAGTTCATTTATGAAAAGGAGGCACTCGGAAACCTGTGGAATGTATAAACTAATGAGGCACGTCTACTCCAAATGCAGAAAGTTCAGCCAGTTTTACTAAAAACTTTTAATCTTTAAAATTTGTAACTTCGGAAGCTATAATATACTGAATTATCTTAATCCTCACCAAAACAAAGAAGTTAGTGAGGAAATCAAATGAGAGGAAGCTAAAACTGACAGTTCAACTAGCCAACTGGCCAAATAATCTGGTGCACATACTAGAATGTTATTAAATAAATCCCTGGTGAATTTCCTGTATTAAAGAGCAAGGAGTCAGCAGAAGAAAGGCAAATTTCAGAAGCCCTGGGGGAATGCCAGAAATGAAATTGAGAAGGGGTCTGGAACCCCTTAGCATCCTCTACTGGAAAGCTGGGGAGGGACCAGGGGGCTGCACCCCTCAGCACCCCCAGACGTCACATGAACAATTTCTAGTTAGCTTCTAGGGGCAGGGTTCCATGAAAATGAGTCCGGTGACGACCATGGGAAGAAGACTGCCCATCTTACCACCCTGTGTGGTAGCAGACAGATCTGTTGCCGAGTGACACCCTCTAACAAATGCAGGGGGGAAAGTGTCCTTCATTAACGGGTGAAGGCAAAAATCAGACAGGGACTGGACAATAAAACAATTCAAGTGAAACAATAAAATAATTCAAGGGGAGAAAATACAGGCCCAGTCATTCACAGCGCTTGAAAGTCATTCTTCTAAAATGCAAATTTGGTGACATCAGATCCTGTTTAAAATCGCTGCCTTTTCCCCAGTCCCACATACCCTGCCTTAGCTCAGACCATAATGAACTAGCGCTGGGATGATTGCAGTAGTCTAACCACCCTCAGCCTTACCTTGCCCCCTCCCCATGTGCTGCTTTCTGGAATCATGCTTTGAACCTTTCTTAGGTTCAGAGGAGAGAGGCATCACAGAACTGCCAGGGCTGAGCGTATGGTATAGTCATTGACAGGCAACAGGAAACAACATCTTTCTGAACCCGAACTCATGATTTGTGCCAAGTGCTGCACTAGGTACTTTCTTATGCTTCATTTCATTTAATTTCATTGTCGCATCCCCTCCTGAGGCAAATGTCAGTATCTGCATTTTGCAGACAAGGAAAATAAGACGCGGGAAAGGTACGCAAAATGCCAAAGCCACGTAGCCATTAAGTGGGACACAGATTCTGAACTTAGTCTTCCTGACATCCTGTCAGCAGCAGCCTTTCCCTGCCCTCCCCTGCCCTCCACTTGCTGTTGGCTCCTCAAAGCCCCAGTGCAACACTAATTGATCCTGCCCCCCACATCCCTTCCCAGATCCGCCGTGGTCTATGTGCTAACCAATCCTCACCTTCACCTTCTGTCCTACCCATGCTCCCCCCTTTCATCTCCCCCTCCCCATCCATCCTCCCAGACCCCAGAGTTTACTACTCCTTCACCCCCCTTTTCCTGAGAAGAGATTAATAGACCCATGTCCCTGTCCCACAGTATTTCTGAGGAAGGAGGTGGGCCCAGGCAGGGGCTGTGTGAACAATGGCTATTATGATAGGAGTTGGGGCTGCGCAAAGCGTGGCCTGCTCACAATGCCTTGCATTTTGTCTGGCTGGCTCCTGCTATTGAAATCCTGTAACACCCAGCGATAAAGAGCCATTGTGCTTCTTTGCCAAACAGAACTGGGCCGTCATTCCAAAAGCAGCTAGGATCCGAGCTTCACCCTGTTATTCAGCCTTTGCAACGCCACCGTCCCCTCTGGTCCTTACTCTCCCCCAACAGAGCAGCCAGGGGGCGCCACAGCCAGAGGTCTCCATTGCCCCTTGGAGAACGGCTTGTGTTCTTCCCTTCAACTTGGGGTCTCCAGACCAATCCAGGCTGGAGGACAGACTGGGAATAGAGCTGCAGGGCCAGGTCTCAGTGGCTTGCTTGCCCTTGCAGCCTGTGATCTCATCCCTCAAATCAGACCCTGGAGCGTAGGGCAGCAATGCTCTTTGAAGGAAGTTCCCCCTTAGGACCATGAGAGACTATGGGCTCTGAGAAACAAACTGAGGGTTCTAGAGGGGAGGGGGTAGGAGGATGGGTTAGCCTGGTGATGGGTATTAAGGAGGGCACGTTCTGCATGGAGCACTGGGTGTTATACGCAAACAATGAATCATGGAACACTACATCAAAAACTAATGATGTAATGTATGGGCATTAACATAACATAATAAAATTTAAAAAAAAAAAGCAGCTCCCCCTTAGGACAGGGCTTCTCGAACTCCAGTGTGTACAGGCATCCCCTGGGATCCTGTGAAAAGACAGGTTTGGATTCAGCCTGAGATTCTGCCTCTAGGTCTGGGGCCCCGTTTCCACCAGCAAGGCTGAGAGGCTTGCTCGGCCCCAGCGGGGAGGTGAGAGCGGACATCCCCAGGGGTGTGTGTGCCCCTCCTGTGCGGGAGCCTCTCAGCTGCAGGGGGTGGGGAAGCCGGTTGTCCTCACACCAGACCCCCGGCTGGAGCCGCACGGGCCAGCCGTGGCGAAGGAGTTGAAGAGGATGAAAGAAATAATCAGAGCCGCTCACAGGGGGAGAAAACGGGGAGGGGGGGAGTAGTCAGAAGGTGAAAAACGGGGGTGGGGGGTGAACTCTATGTGGTATGAGGAGTTCCCCCAAACGAGCTCACACATAGGAAGACCCAGGCCTTATCCACTACGATCCATCTTTCTTTCCCGGGCGGGGGGCTCCTTTCCATGTCAACGCCAGGAGGCCGGCTCTGCCATTCCCTCAGGGAGAAAACCCGGGAGGAGCTCGGTCAGCCCCCTTCCCACGGGCCGCAGCGCCCCCCCCCCCCACGTGCCCGGCGCCACTCCTGCCTGCCTACCGCAGCTCCTGGTCCCCGGGGGCTCCGAAAAGGGGTCCCAGCAGGCCAGGCTGTGTCCGAATCACCGGGGAGGCCCCCCAGAACGCCGAGTTCTAAACCTAGACCTCCTGCCACGGTAGCATATGGGGAAGAGCCCAAGGATCCCCGAACACGGCGATTGTGAAGACGCCAAACTTGGAGTAAAGTACCGATTGCCACCAAATGCTGCTACTATGTGTTAGAAAGGATGTTAACAAAAGGCATTTAGATGCCAGTATTATGAACAGTATAACTCCAGTTATGTGTGTATGTATCTATATATATACTTTGTAGTATATAATAAATAGTATAACGTGAATTTTGTAAATACACACACAGATACATAGATACTAGGTGGTAGGGTGATAGGATTTTCTTTTTATGCCTTTCTCAATTTTCTAGGTTTTCTACAAGAAACACATATTTCTTTCGTAATGAATATGTGCTTTTGTGAATGCTGGGGAGCAGATTGTGACATATTCGGTGTGGGTTTCCTACAACTGGAGCCTCCCAGAGAGGTGTGCTGTTCCTTCCTTCCTTCTGGAGGGAGTTCACAGATGTCTGCTTCAGTGTACTCTTTTTGTCCGGACTGGTGGACGGCCTGGCTGGCTTTTGTAAATGAACAAACACTCATTTCACTGCATTAAGTAAATATATCGACTTTTTTGTTTTTAGCAGGAGTTAAGGAGGAGGTCAGGGACCGGGGCCTGCATTCAGGACAGGGCTCCAGTCAGCAGGAAATGGCAGGACTGGGCAGGGAAACTGATGCTAACATCAGCATGCCAATGCAGCATGGCAGTGCAGCTGGGGCTATGGGGAAGCTCCCGGGCTCCCCGAGACCCTCCGATGCCAGAGCCAGCTCTGCTGTTGTTCATACTGGGACGGGAAGTGGGAGGATCCGGCTTGAGCCCAGCTCGACTACTTCCTGGCTGTGTTTAACATCAGGTGCCCAAGTGAAATGCTTTTCCTTTCATTTTCCCACCTGCAAAACGGGAATAGGAAAACCCACCTCCAAGTCCTGCTGATGGTGATGAAAACTTAAGAGAAGCCCCGTGTGGCACATGGCCCACGACGGCCCTCGCGGAACGCCCCTTCCCTGCCTTCAAGATGGGCTTACATAGTGGGAGGGCAGGAGGAGGGCTTCCCTGGGAGAGCCTGGGAAAAGGGCCCAACAAAGCCCAGAGAAAGGACAAGGGTTGCCATGGCCTTGTTTCTGCACCACCGTCCTGGGGAAGGCTCACGCAGCACAGAGAGCATTGTAGAGGGCCTTCCCTCATCACACTTCTGCTCTCACACCCAGAAGATGGGGGCGACCTCGGGCTCCCTTGTCCCTACGTGTCTGACAGATAGCACTATTGTCTAGAGACAATAGGCAGCTGGGGTCAGGGAGGCCTTGAAGCAGCACGCTTTCGTCCCAGTGCTCGTCTCACCACTTACAAGCTGGGCAAGGGACTTCATTGTTGTGTGCATCAGTTTCCCCATTTGTAAAATGAGGCTAAATAACACCTTCTCCAGAAGGCTGCCGTGTCCCTGGCACAGAACTCAATGTAGGTACTCAACAAAATATTTTCTTTCCTGACTCCTTTACTGGAAATTCCTGCAGATCCGATTCTAGTTAAGTCTCCAGGGCATTAAATAATATCTCTTCCACTTATTTCTGAGGGGTATAGACATTCTTCACTGTATAAGCATGAAATGCATGAACCTTTCCCTGGCCAAGCCCCAGCCTTGTGAGGATCCTCGAGGCCGGGTCCCCAGGCTCTGAGCCCACTGTCCAGGCAGCCTCTGCCATGGGTGTCCTCTCAGAACATGGGAGGGGGCTCTCTTGTTTTCCTTTCTCTAACACAGGCACCCACCCCCACCCAGAGCATTTGGTTCCGGTGTCTGTTTCTATGTTAAAATGTACTCAGGATTTGTGTTAATCAAGTCTGATAAGACGTAGAAACAGATATGACTGTCATGAAGGAGGAAGTCTATACTCACAGATCCCAAGAAACAGCAGACACACCACACCATGCAGGACCACACAGAGAAGCAGCAGGGTCAGTCAGGAGGCGAAAGAAATGAGAGGGGAGAGCACAGCCCAGAGCGCTTACTGGGGTTTTCCCAGGACAGAAGGTGCAAGGTAAGGTAGGCTCAAGGCCCTGAGTAGCTTAGGGTTTGATAGTTTGAATAACCTCAGCAGGCTCTAGGCTATGGGGGTGGTCCCTAGTTGTCCTTAGAACTTGGCCCTGGGGTGGTTTAGGGCAAGGGGAATACTGGCTTGGTGTGGAGAGTTTGATGAAGGTGATGGTTGAGGGTGTGGGCTCCAGACGTGTTGGTTTGTGTACCCTCAGGGGAAGTCATCTGCTCCCTGGAGGAATTAGCTAGCCCAGGGAGGGGCAGTCTCTCCGGAATGAGGCCCTAAATGCTAGAGCAGAAAGAATACAGAACATTTCAAAAATATAAGCAATACAGAAAAAATATTAAATACAGCAAATCAACCCCCAAAAATGCTACTCAGGTCTTCAAATGACACAGAGCAAAATCGATTGCAGGGTAAGAAGTCTTGTGTGTTCTGGACAATCTTGTGAGGTGGACACTGACTTCAATGCTCTTCTACCTTCCTTTTTACAGGATGATTATTGTAATTTTAACACCAGCTTTTACAAAGCACCTCCTCCTACACGTTTTACTTCATTTAATTTGCATAACTATTCTATGAGATAAACATTTGGTTCCCATTTGATTCATAAAGAAACAACCTGCAGGGGTGTTTGGGAGTCAGAGGAGTGAAAAATAAGAGGCAGGCTAACATGTGTGAAGCTCTTCTAAAGGGAGGGTGGCATTATCCTCATTTTGCAGGTGGGGGATTCAGAGGCTCAGAGAAGATAAGTGAACCTGTCATAGCTGGAAGCTGACGTGTTTCTGGGTTGGGCATTGAAACCACATTGGTTTGATCTAAAAACCCATGTCCTTCTGACTATATTCATTGACTCAGCCAATAGTTTTGAACTCCTATATGTTCCAGACACTGTTCCGGTTGCTGGAGATAGAAAGCTGAGCAAAATAAACATGTTCCCTACTCTTGGGGAGCTCTCAGAGTAGGGGGAAAGATATTAACCAGTTAATCACCAAAGAAAATATAAAATTGGAACGGTGCTAAATGCTTTGAGAGAACACTTTCTTGGCACTGTTCGACCACCTTCAAAACTGGGAGCCAGAGGCCAGGATCAATTTTACCCACCGTGCAGCCTAGGCTGGGTGCTGAAGCTGTTCCCTTGATAATAATCCCCGCAGGGCACCAGGGGGGAGCAGCCCTCCTTCATAAAGGCCACTGCTTGACCCTTCACTGCTCACCTTCTCCTCGTCCAGGCTACCAGTCTTATGGCCATTCCAACCAGATTTCAACAATATCAGAAGCCATGGCAGAGAAGAGCCCCAAAAAAGCTTTCCTTCCTCAGGAAGGAGCGACAGTCTTGTTACCAATACCAAGATTCAAAGATTCTTCACGTCTCTTCTTCAATTGTGCCTGAAGGGGTGTGAAGGGAAGATTTTTTTGAAAGGGCGAAGTTGCTACAAAGTTCCCTTGCACTTCGGGGGGAGCACAGGAAGTGACTGATGTCTGGACATGGCCAGAGCCCACTGAGCCACCAAGTCAGCTGTCCCTGAAGCTGCCTACCTCACCACCTCCTGGTTCCTGAGGTAATAAAGTCCCTGTTTAAACCAGCTTGAGATGGGGTTTCTGTTTCTTACAGGCCAACATATTTTAACTGAAGCATAAGAATAAGTTTTATTTTTAGTATCATGAAGATTATTTGCAACCTCACGGAAGCAAAGTTTTTGATGTCTTGTACCTGGATCAAAGATATCTTTTTAAGTAAGTGTTTTATTGAAATGCAGCATTCATAAAAATGTGTGCCAATCCCAGGGGTATAGTTTGATGAATTATGATACTGGGAACACACCGTGTAACCACCTGGGTTGGACCCGGAAGAATGGGGAAAATGTGGAGAAACAGAAGTCAAAGGCCAGCCAGGCATGTTAGGAGAGAGGAGCAACACGAATCAAAGTCCCAATGTAGGACCTTATGAGGTGGACTGGAGAGGATGTGAGAATCCAGGCTTGACAAACGTGGGTCAATAAGATAAAGAAAGAATGTCCATTCAGATTCATTCATTATGTGAGTTCTACCAGGACCTTTCCTGCTTATGGACCCAACAACCAGAGGGGCTAGATGCCTATTAGGAGTATAATGAGGAGGAATCCAAGAAGCACCAAATCTAAAGTGAAGAGCAAAGTAGAAAAACAGGGTTAGTAAGCCACATATATTTCCTTGCTCTGTCAGCTGAGGGGGACCAGAAGCAATGACACACTAGTGGCAACAAGCACACAGTGATTTCTAATACCAACCTCTAATTAAAAAAACAAAAAGCCAGAAGATGGCGGAGGAGGGGGAGACCTGGATTTCGTCTGGTCTCAGGAATTGAGCTGGGTAGGGATCAACCCATTCTGAACACCCACAAACTCAACAGGAGATCGAAGAAAAGAAGAGCAACAACTCTCTCATCAGAAAAGCGACCACTTTCTGGAAGGTAGGACGTGCGGAGAAGTGAAC
>NC_138380.1:38322855-38343296 GCF_054177405.1 Leptonychotes weddellii | reverse complement strand
GGGTATTGAGGAGGGCACGTTCTGCATGGAGCACTGGGTGTTATGCACAAACAATGAATCATGGAACACTTCATCTAGAACTAATGATGTAATGTATGGGGATTAACATAAGAATAAAAAAAAAAAGAAAGAATTCTTAAAAAATAACCACCCATAACAAATACTATTTACTTTATTGTATTGTATTTTGTTTTTTGTTTAAGAAAGGTAGACTGCCACATTCAGTGCCTCATTTGGATGTGTCTGGAGTTTTGGAAGCTTGTCTACACTATGTTCTTCTACAAATGGACTTTGTGAGCTTGATTGAGAGCATAGCTACTCGTATATCCTTGACTGAAGAACGATTTTCCTCCATGGGCGTGGTCATTCTCTTGGATCAAGAACGCAGCTTTGGGAGGTATGTACATGCAGCAGTTAGGAAGGATGGGGACACCTGCCTGGCCAACCAGAGCAGCCAAATCAACCCTGGCATGAATGGGGTGACAAATGTCCCAGACAGATCACCCTCTCAACCTGTACCCTTTATTAAGGCTCCAAGCATGAGGACTCCCACGTATTCCTGAGTCTCCTCTTTCAAGGATTTTTTGTTTTTCTAATAGTGGGTGTAAAAATAAAATTCATTCCTTACGTTCAAATTAAAATTTCTACTATAATTTTAAGTTAAAGACTTCTGCTTCCACCTGAGACAGAGTAACAGGAACTAGATTTATCCTCCTACTGAAATGACAACAACAACAACCAGCAGACAAAATATATGAAACAAAGATTTTCAAGTCACTGGATATTAGACAATGAAGAACAGTGATCCCTGAGATGGCTAATAATGAGCTGAGCCCTATAATTGTCACGGATTACCTTGAGAGAATTTATAGTCTGGAGCATAAGAAGGAGGAAGCCAGATAGAGCCTGATGGACCCCATGAATTGAGAGTCTGGAGACAAGAAGGGAGCTGGGCCTGGTAAAACAGGGTACCAAGAAAGGAGAAAACTGCACAGAGAGTGGTCTGGCCAGGGTCCTTCTTGGGTATCCAGCACAGCAGTGAGCAGTATATACATTTAAGGAAACTACACGATGCTGGGGGAAAACCATCTGGAAAGATTGGAGAACAGTGCCCAGTGCTCACACTGGACTGTGAACAGAGCCTGTTCCTAACAGGCAGAGGGGAAAACATGTAATTCATGGGACATTGGGGAAAGTACCCAGGGAAGTCATGCCTCAATAGTGGGAATAAATAGTCCTAGACTGAGCACAGCTCCGAACACACCAAAAAATATCACAAAAACAAGACCCACAAAGATCTATTCAAAGTAACTTAATTGCATCCCTGAGCAAAGTTTAAGGATATTTATAGGGATATAAAAAATAATCCACACTAAGCAGGATAAAATTCACAATGTTTGGAATCTAATAAAAGATCATCAGATATGCAAAGAAGCTAGAAAATATGACCCACAATGAGGATTGATCAATCAACAGAAACTGGCCCATAACTAACACAGATGGTAGAACAAACAGACAAGGACATTAGTAATGTTTTAATAAGCATTTATTATAACTATTCCAATATGGTCAGAAGTTATATAGAGACATGGAGAATATGTTTTAAAGACCCCAGTGGAACTTCAGGGGGTGAAAACTGTGAAGTCTAAGAGGTGAAATACTCTACATGGTGCCCCTGGCAGACTGGATGTTGTAGAGGAAAAGAATAATGAGCTCGAACACATGGCAAAAGAAACAATCCAAATGAAAGGGAGTAAAAAGGATCCCTCTTCCCTGCTGCCCCCAAAATGAAAACAGCATCAGTGAGCTGCAGGATGGTCACAGGCAGCCTAAAATTTAGGTAGTTGGAGTCTCCAGAAAAGACATTAGAGAGAGGGGTATGGACAGAAAATATAGTCCTTCAAATGAAGAAATAATGGCAAAATTTTCCAAATTCAATGAAAACCATAAACCCATGGATGAAAAGAGCTCAATGAAATCCAAGCATGCTCACACACACACACACAAAAAAACCATTAAGAAAACTACACCAAGACACAACAAAATGAAATTGCTTAAAAACAATGATAAAGGGTAAAGCTGAAAAACATCTAGAGAATAATGACAAGTGACATACAGCGGAATAAAAATAAGAATTACAGCAGATTTCTTCCTGAAAATATTGAGAGCAGGAGACAATGGAGCAATGTCTTGAAAACACTGTACCGAAAGCCTGTCAACCTACAACTCTTTACTCAGTAAAAACATTTCAAAACAAGGGCCAAATAAAGACGTTTCAGTCATACAAGGCTGCAAGAATTCATCTCCAGCAGACCTGCACTGCAGAAAGTGAGGGGAAGTCCTCCATGCAGAAGGAAAATGATACCAGATGGAAATCTGGAGCTTCACAAACATGTGAGGAGCACTGGAACTGGCAAAGCCATGAGCAAGCATGTAAGATTTTTTTCTTACTATTTAAATTTTAAGTCGCTCTTCCTTCCCTTGGTTCTCCATGACCTCCAGCTCTTCATTCAAGCCCTTCCTATAAGTGAAGATGAATCACATTGCCTTTTGCCCATCTCTCCTTCTAATTCACATTCTCGTTTCTATGGATTTTTATTCTCATGATCTCACTCTCTGTACCATTAGAACTCATGCTTCTCATTCTTCTAGCCTCTCCTCTTCTTGTTCAGAACAAGTCTCATTCATACCAATAAAGCCATTAAGTGGCTTGACTGCTACCTACTCTAAAGGGCTTTTGATTGCTTATGAAAACTTGCACATTACCCTGGTCCTGGAAAGTTGTGGTGCATAGTAACTTAAAGTTTCTGAGAAAGTCATTACTAAAGCACTCTAAGAAATTTATCCCAGCATTTCCTCCAACTTATTGACTACTGGATCCTCAGAACACAATTTGAAAATTATTGATCCTATTCAACGTCCTCACTTTATAGATGAGGAAGCTAAAGTCCAGAGAAGTAAAGTAATTTGCCCAAGATCCCACAGAGCAATACAGCGGAGACTAATACTTCAGTCTTCTGGAATCAGTCCAGTGTTCTTCCCTCAGCACTCACCCTGAAACCTTGGAATTCTTGAAACTTTCTTTAGGAATTTCTTGTCCCTCCCAAACCAATCTCACAGCTTTCAACTTGGCCTTTCGTCATCAAAGTTCTTTCCCAGAGTAAAACTCTGCAACTCTAGGAATCAGTGGATGCCTGGGCATTTGGACAGGAATCAGATCTTCAGATCACAAGCCTCTGCAGGGAAAGGAAGCTCGTTGTGGAAGTGCCATCTGAAAAGACAATACTGTGCATCCTCAGAGGTGGTAATATCTACTTGGAATTGGCAGCCATTTCTCTGTCATCACTTAGTCATTTTCCTGTTCAGCTCAGAAGGCAGCCCTGGCTCTGCTGGGAGTGACAGATGCTCTGTTGAGCAGAGCCCCAGCCCATCGTACCCAACCAGCCCCACTTTAAGCAAAGGCTGAGTGAAAGGGGCAGATGTGGAGCCAGACTATTTTGACAGAGGATTGATTCCCACCCCCCTTCTCCCAAAAAGCCTTTTTTCTCTCCTTATGTTTGGATGAATTATTCCTATTCTCAATGAAAAATGAAGAGGAACAGAAAGAAATTATTCCAAAGGGGTTGGAGAGACATCTGGGAGAAAAAGTACAAAAAAGAAAACCTCAAAGGTTTTCAGCATTAGAAATGGTTAGCAAGCAGATCCACCCTGATTTGCTCATCGTGCTGGGCGCTATGATTAAGGGAAGAGACAGGGAGAGAGATGTTCTTTTTTTAAAGCTCTCTGCTGCTTGAGCTTGATAGAAAATTCATTTCAAAGAGAGTTTTGGTCTTCTGGTTGGGAAAAAATAACCTAACAAACGTGTTTGATTAGGAACGTGAAACCCTCTTGGAATAGATCACCCAGATAAGAAGGTTAGATGAAACACCTGAAATCAGGATCTCGAAGAGATATTAGCCTTCCTGGGCTCACTGCATTCACAACAGCCAGTAAGTGGAAACAGCCTAAAGTGTCTGGGAACAAATAAGTGGATTCGTAAAATGTGGTATATACATACAATGGAATATTATTCAGCCTCAGAACAGAAGAAAATCCTACCATCTTGACAACATGGATGAACTTTGAGCACAGTAAGTTAAGTGCAATCAGGTGGTGCCAGAAGGCCAAATCCTTATATATAAGGATTCCACTTATATAAGGAATATAAAATAGTCAAAGTCATAGAAGCAGAGAAGAGAGTGGTGGTTACCATGAGCTTGTGGGAGGAGGAATTGAGAATTATTAATCAGCTGTTATGCAAGATCAAGTTCTAGAGCTCTGGGGTACAACACTGTGCCTATAGTTGACTATAGGGGTTTACACATTAAAAACGTTGTCAGCAGGGCAGATGTCGGGTTAAATGTTCAAACCACAGGGCCAAGGAGGGAAGCTCCGCCCGTGAACAAGTTCCCGAGGTAGAAATGGGGGCCCGACGACAGTACCATGAGGCAGACCCTCCCCTCACCGTTAACCTCAGGGGAAGTCCGGGACGTGCTGCGTCTTGTGTTAGTGGGATTTGGGGGTCTTTAAAGTGCAGTTCCAGGGGTGTGGGGAGAGAAGAGTGAGAGGGAAGAAGATGCTGGTGTGACAGAAAGGCCAGCATGATTAACAACGGCGTGGGTGACAGGATCCCAAGACAGAGTTTACTCTCACAGTAAATGGGAGATGGAGCACAGAGAGCTGGCAGTAACTTGATCAAAAACTATGAGCTCATTTAAACCTCACACCCAGACCATGAAGAATCAGTATCTCTGTTTTACAGACAGGAAAACAGAATTGGACGTGTTACTGCGTTTGCCTAAACTCACGCAGCCTTGTCTAGAGACTGGCAGACCCAGGCTGCATACCCTGCTCAGACCCACTCCAATGCCTGTGCTGCTAACCAGTCCGCTTGTGATGAAACTTGCATGTCCCTAAACCTCATTCTCCAGCTCCTAGATGGCAGGGAATGCGACTTGTTTCTTTTCTAGTGCTTTCCCACCACCCGAAATGCAGCAGGTACTCAATATGTATACGCTAAGTTGCACCCCCCCCAAAAAAAGAAATGACATCCTATAAGTTCTGTCATGAGGAATATTTTCCAGATAGCTCACAAGTTAATTAATTCGCCTGAGATTACATAGCCTGAATGTGACCCAGGCATGCCTCAATAAAACATTTACTATGGACATTCAGCCAACCTCCCAGTGGCCCCCCTGGGCACAGAGATGGCAATTCTTTTTCATCCAGGGTAACACCCCAAAGTCGGGATGAAATAGCAGGCAATGGAAGGTTGGATGAAGGGAGAAACCAATAAAGGAATCAGTCGTTCATCCAAAAAAAAAAAAGAAAAAATGCTTTGCAAACAGACTGTGAATGACAAAGCCTCCCAACTTCAGGAAATTGATTCTGGCAAAAAATCTTTGTTCAGCTTGATTCTTCTGGTTCCCATAGGGATCTCTCCGGGATAACAAAAGCTCTGCGTGTCTGGAGTAAACAGGAAACAACAATAATTTTTTTGTTTGCACAAATGTAACTTGAATGTCCTGTCATCTGGAACCAGAAAGAAATTTGGTTTGAGTCTCAAAAATAAGAAGCAAGGAGCACGAAGAAGACACTGAGCTAGAAACCCCAATGTGCGCCTCTTTGTGGGAGCACACCCAGAGACGCGCGGCCCGGCTCTCCTGCGGCGGGCGGCTTCCGTGCCTGGGCGTGGGCGGAGTTGACGATGTCACATCGTTTCAGCCCCCTCCTCCGCTTCTCTCATGGGTAGGAGGTAGAGGAGGCAGCTGGCATTGATTATGCTCTGACTGTGAAACTTTCACATACAGTACCTCATGCAACAGCCATAGGGGACTGGCACGATTTCTAATCCCCCTTTTACCCAAGGGGAAATTGGGCTTTCCAGAATGTAACTGACTTGGGCTGGCTCATAGAGCTAACTGAGCTTCAGAGCCTGGATTCCAACCCAACTTCAATGTATTCCCAAGCCCATGTTCTTCCCACCTTCCCGAGGTGACCGGAGTGCCTTGGGCTAGGACCCAGAGAGCTACTTTCTAATTTCAGCTCTCCTACTTGAGTAGGAGTGTGAGCTAGGCAAATCTACTTCCCCGCTCAAGGCTCAGTTTCTTGATTTGTACAAAGAGGTTTTCCTCAACCATGCCAGTCAACACTTCCTTCTAACAGTCTGTGGTTTTGTTATCCTGAGTGGTCACTGCTGGCCTTTTAAATCAGACACCTGTTTCCTTCATCCCTCTCGTCCCTTCACATTGAACTGAGGGTCCATCAGGCACCAAGTGTCAAGGGAAATCCTATTTACAAATTGTGATTGCCAGAGAAATTGAGGATTTCTTCTCCACTTCCTGCCGCACCTATTGGGGATTGTTCTTTTCATGTGTATTAGCATCTGAGAGTGTCTACTTGTTTTTCCACTATTGAATATTTGTTGAAGAATATTTATAAAATGTTTACAGTATAAATAATTATCAGGGGTGCCTGGGTGGCTCAGTCGGTTAAGCGTCCGACTCTTGATTTCGGCTCAGGTCGTGATCTCAGGGTTGTGAGATCAAGCCCTGCATCAGGCTAACACACTGGGTGTAGAGCCTGCTTAAGATTCTCTCTCTCCCTCTCCCTCTGCTCCTCCCCCCTGCGCTCTTTAAAAAAAAAAAAAAGTATAAATAATTATAATAAAGTTACATCCACATATCCACTACCTAATATCAAGGAACATAACCTTCAACTTTGAAGACCCCAGTGTACCCCATCTTCCACTCCATCCTTTGAGAGATGACCACTAATCTAATTTTGTCTTTATTATTCACTGGATTTTCTTTGTATTTTACCTTGTTTCAGGCCCTTAAAAATAGATTAATTTTACATGTTATTGAACATTCCCTAAATAAACTCACATCACATGTATTGTTCTGCAAATTAGATTTTTTTGGCCTAATGATAATCCTGAGAGTCATCCAAGTTGTTGCCTATTGCTATTTTACATATTCAGTAGGACCCTTTATCTATCTATTCTACCATTTATTCCAGACGCATGAGCAAATGATCTCCAGGTTTTTGGCTATTATGAACACTTGGCAGTGACCTTCTTAGACATGTCTCCTGATGCACATGTATAAGAATTTTCCTGGGGTATATGTCTAAGGAGTGGAGAAACTGGGTCATAGTATGTACATTCTCAAATTTATCAGGTAATGCCCTTTATTTCCAAAATGGTGACCTTCCACCAGGAATAAAGGAGACTGTGCTTTTCCACCTACTTCCCAGTGTGTACTTTTCTTAAACCAATGTCGTGTTATAAATGTTATCATTATGGTTTCACTGTGCATTTCCCTAATTATGAAGAGGTTGGATTTTTCTTTAATGATTCTGGCTCATTTGCATTTTTTTTTTCTGTGAAATGTCATGTCTTCGGCCAGTTTTTCTAATGAGTTCTTTGTATGTTTCTTACTATTTGTCAGAGTTTATTCTGGATACTAATCAAGTATCTTCTACACATCATGGCTTGCTTCACTTTCTTCGTATTTTTTAGTGAA
Organism: Leptonychotes weddellii; assembly: GCF_054177405.1. Taxonomy (NCBI): domain Eukaryota; kingdom Metazoa; phylum Chordata; class Mammalia; order Carnivora; family Phocidae; genus Leptonychotes; species Leptonychotes weddellii. Next base: position 38,335,731 of record NC_138380.1, on the reverse strand, counting down.
CAGAAGTTAATAACCCTAATGAATTGATTGATCCTTTCTTCTATAGGTTTTTGTTAGCTTTTGTTTTGGAAGTCCTTCTTTGAGGAATTCCTCCTTGAGGACATGAGGATATTATCCTATGCTGTCTTCTAGGTTTTCTAGTACTCTCTCTCCTACTTCGGTCTTTCATCTATTTGCAAAGTTATTTTTATGTATGATGTGAGGTAGGGAAACAATTCATTAATTTCCATGTAGATAACCAGTTATCAGCCTCATTTGTTAAATACACGCTCATTTGTTCTTGAGCTATCCTCTTTTATGAGTCAATTTGTATATCCTTGTGCCAATGCTTCTACAGCTGTTGTGATAAATCTTGTTATCTGGTAGGAAAAAATTCCCCTATCTCATGTCCTTCTTCAGACTTGTCTGGACTGTTCATCCATAAAAATTTTACATTCAGATTGTCAAGCTCCATTAAAAGCCTATTGGTATGCTGATTAAATTATAGGTCAATTTGAGGAGACCTGGTATTTTTCTATCTTATGTCCAATTTATTCCTAGGTTCTTGTTTGCATCTTTGTTCCTGCATGTAATAAACCTGCACTTTCCTTTTACTGCATTAACCCCACTCTGCTGTGGCTATTAATGTTACAATCACCTAAAAAATGGAATTCTCTAATTGTCTATTCTCTAGATGTTTGTATAAGATTGGAATCATCAGTATCTTGAAAGTTTAGTAGAACAAACATGTAAAACTGTCTAGGTTATGTTGTTTTCTTTGAGGGCAGATGTTTCTTAAAATTATTAATTCAAATTCTTTGCTGGCAATGAGATTGTTCCTAATTTCTATTTCTTCTGGGGTCAGTTCTATTAAGTTGTATTTTTCTAGGAATTTAACCATTTATCTAAGTGTTCAAGCTTACTGACAAAATTGTTCATAATATCCCCATTATCTGTTTACTCTTCACAGCTTCAGTAATTTGCCAATCCTAATTTTTTATGCCTCCTCTATTTTGTCTTATGAATGATTTCAAATAACCAACTTTGGCCTTGTTGATCTCTGTTTTCTATTTCATCGAGTTCTGCTTGTTATTTCCTTTCATGGGTTGGGGAGAGGGTATGCTGCTGTCCTTTGTTTATATTTCTGACATAGATATTTTAATTCATGTTTAGTTTAATACGTGCATTTTAGACTAAATAGGAAAAAAAGTATACCTCTAGACCTTCTTTAATTATACCCCACAAGCTGTTTGTGGTATATCATTGTTATGGTTTTTTCCTCAAATTTTTTCAGTTTTTTATTCATGGATTACTTAAAACTTATTTATTTTGTATTAATTTCTAACATAAGGGGTTTTCAATCAGTAATTTTTTTCAAAGTGCTATTTGGTTCCACATATGATCAATTTTTTTGGACAAGTATTGAGCACTCATATATGCCAGGTATTGTTCTAGGTGCTTGTGAACAAAACTGACCAAAACTTCATGCCTTTCTGGAGTTCATGTTCTATTGTCAATTCTTGGAAATGTCCTACATACTTACCTGGAATGTGTATTCTTCACTTGTTCAGTGCAGTTGTTTTAAATATGATATTAAATCAAGATTCCTTTTCCTATTACTTAAACTATGTATATCCTTACTGACTTTTTTTGCGGGCTTATTATATCAATTTCTAGGAGAGATATGTTAAAATTTCCTGGTGTATTTGTGAATTCATCTATTTCTCCTGCTTTTAATTACCACCATAGGAGGCATATCCTGTTGAAAGATATGAAAACTGATTTTCAAAATAAGAAACATGTCTTATCTTACAAAGTTGGTAAAAGTGGAGCCAGGATTCCAATTTAGTTGTCTCATTTATGACAATATTGTGTTACCGTCATGTTTTGTCTAATATCCTCATATAGCAACAACACATCAATTGCTCCCCATTTGGGGGAAATTTCCTCTCTCATACTTTAACCAAATTCCTAGAGTTCTCTGCCTCCTGGCCAGCAATGAATGTGGCCAGGACTGGCCATGAGAGTATCTTAAGCCACACAACCTAAACCAGGCCAATTTTCCTTCCTCTGGAGATAGATGTATCTGTGTTTTTCATATTGCTTTCTAATAGTTCCTTGGATACTAGCCATGTCTGAATGTATCAAGGTACCTAGCCAGAATATGTCTTGAGATTAATTTTTGTTTTGCTGTTTGTCAAGGATATTCTTTCCCTATAAATGATATTAATGTCACCTGAAGATATTCTGAATGTCCTTATTATTTCATCTCCACAGCTAGAACACATAATCTTCCATTTCCTTTAGTTCACATAAATAATTTTTAGTGCTATGTGGAGTTTACTGCATTGTTGAATGAAGTATGGTTTATTTCAAAAATCATTAAGCATTACTATGGGCCAGGAAGTATGCTAGGAGGCACTGTAGATTCAGAACATGGTAAGATAGAAGTCCAGTCTATCAGGACACAATGCAATACAAAAAGTCATGTTCAGTGTGTGGACCATAGGAGTTACAGGAGCATGGGCAGCGGGGGAAGGTCACTCAGCCGAGAGGTAGGCCGTCAGGGAAGGCTTCCCGAAGGAGGTGACACTGAAGTTGCATCTTGAAGTGAAACTGATCAAGAAAGTACAGTCCAGGAAAAAAGAAGACAAAAGCATCTGGGAAGAGAAGAACCACGATTCTCCACACGAGTATTGAATTGTCAGTGATTTTTTAAAGCAAACTCCTTTTATTTTTCTGCTGTTATATTCCCATTTCTCGCTGACACTCTAGTCGGGGTTTATGGTAGCAGCATCCATGCTGCGACACTACCCCGCGGCGGGGCCTCCAACTGAACAGAGCCTTCTTTCCTTATGGAGTCTACTCAACATGAGGTTCCATGATTCATAAAGTAGAAATAGTCCATCATCCTGAATAAAAGAGAGTGTACGTGACAGAAACTTGCTGCCCATTTCTAATTTGGGTGGAGGAGATGTGGAAAGGGTGGGTTCAGAAGTGAGGCAGGGAGGCCAGGTTCTAAAATATCACTTGGGCAGTTTTAAAAGTTCCAAATCTTAGGCCACACCCTAGACTGATTCAATCCCAAACTCTGGGGGGGAGGGGTGGGGAAGGAGGGAAGGATTCAGTATTTTTGAAGCTCCCCAGGTAATTTCCAATGTGTAGACAAGTTTGAGAATGACTGCCATTTTTCTCAGAAAAAGTCTAATTCATCACAGACTTAAAGGGCTGGAAGAATTACCAAATTGCATTTCCTGGGGAGGATTGTTTTAGGGCAAGAGGGAGGCCTCTGAATCTGGACTCTTGTCAGTGAGCAGATACCAAGACTGAAGACCTGAGGGGGCTGGCCAGTGAGCAGGGCATTGTCACCCTGGGGCAGAGCCAGAGATGTGAACTGTGTCCATAAAACCAAGCTGAAGAGCTGGCCTTCGGGCACCTTTTCTTTAACAGTTTTTTTTTTAAAGATTTTATTTATTTGACAGAGAGAGAGACAGTGAGAGAGGGAACACAAGCAGGGGGAGTGGGAGAGGGAGGCTTCCTACCAAGCAGGGAGCCCGATGCGGGGCTCAATGCCAGGACCCTGGGATCATGACCTGAGCCGAAGGCAGACGCTTAACGACTGAGCCACCCAGGCGCCCCTTCTTTAACAGTTTTAATGGCATAATGCCAAATCTACTTAAAAATGGTCATTTCTTATTTCATTTCTTTCTATGTTTTTAGAAATGGCTAAGTACTAAAGCTTTAAGGGCAATCGGCATAAAAACTGAATGAGCTTAATTTTGCTACACTGAACTTTCTTTCAAGATATTAAATTTGCATACAGAAAAAAGCCCAGGTACTTAAAAATCAATGAAATGATATTATGCTCAATTAAAAAGAACATGCCTGTGTAAACACAACACTTGGTAGCACTACCATTTATTTGAAAGTCATTTTGACAACACACTGCTTACTTAAGGCATTAGAATTTTGAGTTAGAGATAATGAAGTACAGAAAACACTGCCTTGAAAGCAGAGCCAATGTCAATACCATCCTAATCTCTTTGCACAAAAAGAAAAATCTACCTTTTAACTACACTACAATGACTCAAAATCTTAAGAGAAAAAGACCTTCAACTTGTATATTCACTCAGAATTTTAAAATCTCTCTCATGGAAGGAAAGGTTAAAGGAGAGAATTTTCAAGACTTTCCTATACCTTAATGTCCTTTTCAACTCCAAATGTAAAACTGTATTTGCACTGATATAGTATTGTGAAATAAAGACCAATTCAAGAATATAATGAAGTTTAAAAGCAGCTTCTCTTTTCTCTGCACAGGGAACAATTTTACTGATTTAAATAAGAAACTTCTAGTTGTGGGGAAAGAGAAGGGGAAGGCAGAAGAGAGAAACGGGTGATCCGTGACTCAAAGCTGGTCCTTAGCTGCTCTCTAAAAGAGGGAGAAGATTGAAGATTTCTGGGGCCAAACAAAGGTAATAAAGTGAAAAATGGAGTTTTAAAATCCACACACATCACTGAATTTATCCATTTTCTTCTAGACAAAGTAATTTTACAAAAGGAAGTTCGATTTTAAAGGATTTCTCTCGTTTTTCCATTTCTGAACTGAAAAGAAACTGAAGTCCAGTCCAGCTTATGGTTTTAAAATATTTAAATGATCATAAGCCACCTGTTCAGCAAACACAATGTAAATAAGCTGCATTAACGTTCTGGTTAAAAACTACCTGATCCGGTCTTTGCTTCTTGCAAGTTCTGTGAGGCAATGCCCCCTAAAACACAAAGAGGGGACTCTACAAAATTCAGTTTCCAATATAGGGACCGTGTAGCCTGTCCTGTGGGAGAAATGCTGTCAAGAAGGGAACGCCCTCTAGAGGCCAGTCATCCACATAGTCTTTTGCAATCCATCAGAGCAGCAGTTCTCAAGTGTGGCCCCTGGACCAAGAGCTACTTGGTCTCACTACTTGAGACATGGTTAGAAACGTCAATTCTGGGGACCCGTCTGTTTAGTCCATTTGGGCTACCCTAGAGACAACAGAAATTTATTTCTCACAGTTCTAGAGACTGAAAGTCCAAGATCAAGGCGCCAGCTGATTCAGTGTCTGGTGAGAGCCCGCTTCCTGGTTCATAGATGGCAACTTGTAGCTGTAACTTCACAATGTGAAAGGTCCAACGGAACTTGCTTGGGATTCTTTATACGGGCACTAATCCTATTCGTGAGGGCTCTACCCTCATGACCTAATCACCTCCCAAATGTCCCACCTCCTAATACAATCACCTTGGGGGTTAGGATATCAACATATGAATTCTGGGGGGACACAAACATCCAGACCACCCCACCACCTTAGGCGAATTGAATCAGAAAACTCTGTGGTGGGGTGCAGCGATCTGCGTTTTAACAAACCCTCCAGGTGATTCTGAGGAACACTAAATTTGAGAACCACTGGATTAGAAACACTTCACTCCCAAAGATGTCAGAGAAGGGTGTCACTGTGTAAAGAAATTAATTATACAGGCATGAACTAAGCTAAACTGTCTTTCCTCCAGATAGATAGATAGATAGATAGACAGACAGACAAAGCTAATGCTTGTATCAAGCAAAAACATGGAGATATAATTTAGGAATTATCATGAGACCACACTATAGTTTAATGTATGGGAAAACGCTTTCAGTAACTCTAAAATTATCCCCAAACTACGGCTTTAAAGAATGATTGTGTCCCTTGATGTAAATGCTAAAGTAATGTAAATGTGTAATAGCATAAATATAGAAGAGTATGGGTAACCCCAATACCTACACGGCCCCAGTGAAGAGGACTAAGTAGTTTCATGGACCCCACTGTTGGAACCCTCCCTCATCATTGAGGACTACAGCCTGCCACACACCAAGTTCATGGTTATCTGACTACAGAATGAGGCTGAACATGTGAAGAGTCAAGGTAGAAATGAAAATAATAAAAAAAACCTTTCTAGATTTTTCATTATCTTTTTTATTGAACATACATAGTACATGTAAAACAACTGGCATAAAATTCATAAAAATACAATACTTCTATGTGATATCACTTTATTCCTGATACAGTGTTTCACGTTCTCCTTAATATCATTGTCCTGTTTTAACACAACACTTTTTCTGCAAAGCGTTTTTTAGAGGCTTTTCTGCTTATAGAAATACTGCCCCCACTTTGTTTTTTCATATGTGACAGCAAGAGCTATTTTTACCACCTCCTTGCCATCCTTACCTTCCTCACACTAAAGCAAAAAAAATATTTTTAAAGGCTAAAAATGAGTAAAATACTGAGCTTTAATACTGTTCTGTCATGTGTATGGAAACTACTACTATTCTATGTTGCCATAAAAGATACTGCTCATCTACGGCACTGGCTGCTAGCAGATGTGACCAAGGCTGAGTGTGCCGTGTAGCCCAAGGCCTCTGTTCTTAACTGACTGGCCTAAACTACAATCATAGCTTGCTGGTGGAGTTACATTACTAAATACCGTTATAAAAGGATTCCTATGGCGAGAAAAAAGAACAACCTAATTGGACCACTTTCAACCTTTCCCAGCATACGAAACAGTCAAAACGGTATTTTGGTGTTTTTCCTGTACCGAATTTCCAATCATCACATGTGAACTCCTCAGGAAGGGAGTGACTGGAGGGTGGGGAGAAAAGAGAGTGACTTTAAAAGCACAGTTTTTGAAAACCTGGCCCCGCTGCGTGTGTGAGCCAGCCACGTCTCCGTGAACAGTGTCACAGGGCGCGGAGCGCGCCTCCTCCCTCCTCCCGCCCACGGCGACTCCCAGCCACCTCGGCCTCGAGTGCCCTCGTGCCATTTTTCTGGATTGCTGCATCATTGCTCAAGTTCTACTCCTAATCCACGACTCCCCAGCTGCTTCCCTATTTTCTGAAACTGGCAGAAGCCCAAGAAATAAAAGTCACCCAGCGAGCGAGCGAGGAGGAGGGGGCAGGCACCCGAAGACACTGACGGCAGCTCCGGCCAGAAGGAGGCTCCCCGGAAACGCGGGCTGCGCGCTCGCCAGCCCAGGCTGTCCTTGCAGCTGTCTGCTCTAAGCAAGCTAGCGCTTCCCCCAGACCAGGCTTGTCCTTGGGCTCTGGTGAGAAGGCGGAAAGGGAAGAGCTCTTCAGTGGCTCCCAGGAGTGGGCACCGGAAACCATCCCTGAGGACTCAGGTCTCAAGGACAGTCCACAATGAGGTTAAGCTGCCTGTGGTTAATAAAGAGAACACTGTATAATTAAATGTGTAGTCCATCGGAGTCATGGTTTGCTTAGACTTTAAAATCTTAAAACCGTTTCTCAGAACCATGAGGATTCACTGTTTTGAAGAATCTCATTTCACACAAATTAACTTCTAAGAAACAAAAATTCATACTAGGAATTCAGAGCAGGTTTGGGAATCTTTCAAAATGAAAATAAATACAAAGGAAAAAAACATAAAGAGGAAGGCTGAATATATTCATTCCTCGTACTGAAATGATTGTTTTGGGGATCCAAATTATAACATAAGGCTTAAGGCTTTGTCTTACTAAAGACAGGCAATTTAAAAAGTAAAATATAAAAACTCCATTTCCTTCTCATTATGCGTTTACTTTTTTGACAGAAAAATTAGTCATGTTTTACTGTATCTTACTAGTAAAAGAAAAACTACACATACTACAGTCTACTGTTCCACTGTAATTTATGTCTACTCAAATACACATTAGTTTGTAGATGCATTATATTTGGGTCATTCAAAATAGTTGATCTTAAAACTATAATTAAACATGAAAAATTTTTACAGTGGTTTAAAGGTATTAAAATATAAACATCTGAATAATACTAAAAACGAGAAAAATACACAATTGCCATTAAATTTTTTTTAACCAAGAATAAGTACTTTCGAAGCATCTAAACGAGTAAATGACACTTATTTGACTAAGAATGCTGGGAGAGAAAGAGGGAGAAAGGGGAGCGAGAAGACATGCTAATGCCACATGGTTGGTAACTACAGGAATTTGGTCCTGACCACTAGATCCAAGAATTTGGATTAGTAATGGGCAGGAAATGCTTCATTAACAAGAGCAACAAGAAACAAAAGAACATGAAGAAGTGAAACAGATAAGTCCACATAGCAAATACCCATGTCTGCCCCATCTGCTCTTACGGATGTGATGACAGGGGCCCAACACGACTGAGGAGCTTACGACAGTCACGGAGATGTCCAAATGACAAAAGCAAGAGGCAGAAGAGGAAGCAAGGAGCACCAAGAGTCCATAAACTAAAATCAGCCTACAACGGTCAGAACTCACGATATTTTCATGCCTTCCTTGTCATGACCCATCATGTTTCTTTTACAGGTAGCTTTGCTCACTCACTTTAGCACAAATATTTAAGTCAGGTACAAACATATACTCATTTGCATAGCAAATTTTAAAGGGCTGCATTGAAATAGTAACCAACTGATTAAGTTATAAGTATTTTTACAATCAGAACAACATTTGAATTGACCAAACAAAATGTTTTCTATTTGAAAACAGTTACCTATAAAAGTTTTTGGGATTTGAATTAAAAACAAGGCATGAGTTATTAGCAAAACATTAAAACCATTACTGATGTACTTCTCTGTAGGTCTGTAGGCAGCAGTCATTCTTCTATAACTTCTAAGACCTTGTAAACACTGTTCTGGAATACAGTGGTGAAGTGTGGCTTGGAATCCTTCACCAAGAGGTTACATAAGGGAGGTTTCCCAACATTAGCAGGATCTTCCACGTCCCAAATTTCAGGCATACTGCACCCAGGCCTAGAGAAATTAAGGTACAGAGTAAAAATCAAAGTACATTATATATGGCAGATGAAGCAAAGCACACTTTTTAGATTCCTGCCCCCATTTCATTTTTTCTATGTAAATTAAGTTAGTTTTAAAAATCCTATTATAGTTATTTATACTTATTTAAGCTGCCATAAATTCTCTTTAGAACAAGGTGAATGCAGCAAAGTTGACTATAAGAAAAAAGAAAAAGACATACAAAAATACATGAATTCAGTTGATCAAGAGAGATCTTGCTTAAATTCTGCCTCAGCTACTTAGCAAGAATGTGGCTTTGGATAGCTCACAGTCTCTCCCCGTGTTTGTCAAATGGGGAATACCCATGACGTGGGTGTGTCATGAGGACTTAGAGAGAGAGAGAGAGATTGTATCTAGCTAGCACTGTGCCTGGCACACAGTAAGAGGTTAATGTATTATATTGACTTGAAAATTATAATTGGCATATATGCTTAGGTCACATTTATGCAACTTCCCACTACTGTCTCCTAGAATGAGTCAATTTAAAGAAAATCCAGTGGTGTTCAGCTCACGTTTTAGCTAAATGCACAATTAAATTTTAAAAGCAATATATTTTATAAAGAACAGCAGAACTGAAATTGGCATTGTGTGATATTTGTCCCAATAACATCTGCAGATAACTGCAACATTTTTTTTAATTTTTTTTTAAAGATCCTATTTATTTGACAGAGAGAGGGACACAACGGGAGAGGGAACACAAGCAGGGGGAGTGGGAGAGGGAGAAGCAGGCTTCTCGCAGAGCAGGGAGCCCGATGCGGGGCTCGATCCTAGGACCCCCTGGGATCACGACCTGAGCTGAAGGCAGATGCTTAACGACTGAGCCACCCAGGTGTCCCTGTAACATTTATTTTCAATCTAAAGCAGTGTTCTAGATATAACTGTTGGCTTTCACTAGGTTCACAAATTTCTTTTTTCTTTTTTTTCCTTTTTTTGGCTTTTATTACATTGAAGATTTTTATGTTCTTATATTCCAAAATGTCACTCTTTTCTTTTAGGGATGGTGATTTTTATGTCTTGTGTAAGGAATTCTTCCCTATCACGGTATCATGAGAATATACATTGTGTCTTCTATGAAAGTTTTCGAGTTCTGTTTTTCACAGTTAGACCTATAACTCATCTGAAATTAATTTTTCTGTATGGTGTGAGGTAGAGATTTAATTTAATTTTTCCACTGAGATAGCCAAGAGCTCTAGGTCCATTTATTAATTATTATTTATCAAATCCATCCTTGCCCCCACTACTCATTACCTGGTATATTGCTTTCAAATCTATATTACCAATGTAATAACGGATTCAGGCAAGAATCAAAACTGGATGCAAGAACTATCTGGTGAAAGGTTGTTGAGAAAGAGGATAAACAAATGGACTCCAAGTATCTCCACAGATTTCTTATTAATTCTAAAGGAGATCTGTCCCCTTAATAGATCAAGTGATCAAACTTAGCATCACCAATGACAGAACAAAGTGATCTCTACCTCCTCAAGTGACATATGGAGAGTATACAACCCCTCTGGGGTAATTAATATTCCTGCCACAGTTTGCTCAACTAAATCTAATCATGAGGAAGGAATTAGACAAATCCAAACATGGAACATTCCTAGAAGACAACTGGCCTGAATTCTTTCAAAATATCAATAAAAACAAAAAAGGCAAAAGGGAGTTCACAATTTTTATGTGCTATTTGAGAAATTAAAAAACCAGAAAAATACAAAACACAAGAAAAACTATAGAGAATTGGCAACTGCTTATGTTTTGTCATGGTTGCTTCACTTTAAGAGAAAAAAACATTTCCAACATGTCCTTTTTATTCCCAAAGGCAGCCCCACTCCCCTGCTCTCCACGAGGCAAGCACCATGGCACGAGTACATATGCTCTCTTTTTCTTAATAACATCTTTAATTTAAAGCTAACTACCATCCAAAAAGTGCCAAAATATAGGCCTCTCAAAATAAGAAAAAAAATGAAAGTCACTGTCACTGCCAACGCCATTTCTCAGAGGTGGCTTGCGTACACAATCCAGCACACATTCTGCGAGGCCTCTTTCATCCAAGTTCAGACACAAGTGGGTACAAACATAGGCACAGATTTATATATGTAGATGCTCCTGGGTTGCTTTTACAAAAATGAGATTATTTTGGGACTCCTCACTTGACAAGAAAATGTGGCCATTTTTCCACCTCAGCACCTGAAGATCTACTTCACTCTTTTGAATAGTTGCTAGTATGTCTATGTATTAATGAACCACTGTTTCATGGATGGATATTCTGATTCCCATTTTGCCGTTGTAAAGTGATGTTGATAGAAACATTCTTGGGCCGGTACCTTTCTGCAAGCTAAACTTCTAGAAGCAGCACTATGGCTACATCACAGGGCTACACAATTTTCACTTTGCCCCTGTCAGATTATCTCCCAAAAGGTTTTACCAGTGAGTGTTCTCAAGAAGAGTGTAGAGGGCACATTTTTTGCACACCCTCCCTGACACCAGATTCTATCAACACTGAGTACTTATGACAGTAAGATTGGGCTTGGGTTCTCTACCACTTAATTTTCTCACACACGCTGAGGCCCAACTGTGACTACACGGCTGGCTGTGGGCAGTAGAGAGCACAACACACAGGCAGAGAAAACTACCTGGCTCCTGGGTTCACCTGCTTTCAGGAGAAAGAGAAGGCTAAGAGCTGCCTTTGTGAGCTCCGTCGGCCTAAGTGAAACACCCTGTAGTCCTTATCCAGTTTCTGGAAGCTCCTCCAGGAGCCAGCCAGCCAGATCTTTAAATAGCATTATTGAAAATGGGAATGATTTTCTTCTGAATTCATGTGTTTTAATTGTATGTCAACTCTATTATTGGAATTAATGAGAAAGAAAGCAGAGAACTGAGAATAAAAGAGTAGATAATTAAAAACTCATCTACAACTTGCATTTGAGTACATTTTCGTATTGTATTTGAACACGTGGTGTCAAGTATTTAAAGAAGAATCAAGCCACACAATTAAAGCCACTGTGCTGAGATCACATAAATACAGTGCTTACCAATGTGCTGGGCACAGTTTAAGTGCTAGATGTATATTGAGTCCCTCTTCCCTTTCTTCTCCTACTGAGTCCCTACTTCCTCCCCCTGTTCTGACACACTTTTCTCTTCCAGTAACCTACAGATGTCTCAGGCCTAACTGAAATGGACAGTGGAGTCCAAAGCATTAAAGAAGATCCTTCTGTCAAGAAACTCAGTTTTCCTACTGCACTAAATATTAGTCCTTCTTCCCTTTCCTCTCCTGCCTCAGTCCCCGATTTGCTTCCCTGGCAGAACAGAAACTGCAGCTTGTGTTTTGTTTCAAGGTTTAAGCAGAGTGCACCTGCCTAAGGTTTCCTGAGATTTATTATCAGCTTAAATCTTGCAGTAGACGGAGAGTGCTTTTTTAGTTACTGAGGAAAATAGATTAGAGAAAGTCACTTCCCTTAGCTTCCTCCTCTCCATTCCTGCTGGAAAAACACAATAGGGGCAAGTCAAGGTCCAGATGGGGAAATCGAGCACACACTCCCACCCCAGATTCTCAGTCTCAGTGCCCATAAGTGAGCGCTAAATGGAAATGATCCAAAGTCATTTGGATCTGCCCATCAGAACATGAGACCACTACAGTGAGGCAAATCCAAGGAGCTCCATCAACATCTTAGAATACAAAGCGCCCCAGCCTCTGCAATTCCCACATATTCAAAACACTATGCACGGTCTAGAAAAAAAATGAATAATCTTGAATCAAGGCTCATCACTAGCTTGGGGACAAAAAGGTCAAAAGCATTATTTTTATGTTCCAGTAACCTATAGGTGTCTCAGGCTGATCACTGAACTAGAGAGTGAAGCCCAAGGCAATAAAGAAGATCACAATGTGGGTGGAAATCTCTGTCAAGAAACTATGTTCTCCTAAAGGGGAACCCTCCTACACTGTTGGTGGGAATGCAAGCTGGTGCAGCCACTCTGGAAAACTGTATGGAGGTTCCTCAAAAAGTTGAAAATAGAGCTACCATATGATCCAGCAATTGCACTACTGGGTATTTACCCCAAAGAT
>NC_138380.1:38310102-38322355 GCF_054177405.1 Leptonychotes weddellii | reverse complement strand
ATTGAGGAGGGCACGTTCTGCATGGAGCACTGGGTGTTATGCACAAACAATGAACCATCCATGGAACACTACATCTAAAACTAATGATGTAATGTATGGGGATTAACATAAGAATAAAAAAATTAAAAATAAAGAAATAAAGAAATAAAAATTAAAAAAGAAACTATGTTCTCCTGACTGCAAATGTCAACCTACCATTCATTTACATTACGATGTCCTCATAAAATTGTTATGAGAGATGCTTGTGACTTTTTCGCCCTAAGTTTATATAACAAAGTTAATTAAAAGCGAGATTCTTATGTTCATAAGGAACTAAAACATTTTCTGAATTACAACTCTAAGAATAAGAACATTTTGTATAGATCCTGATTCAATTCAAGTCACCTGGGACCCATTCATAGGAAAATCATTCAATAATCAACAATCGTTTGAGTTTCCTTGTGGGCAATGTGGACAGCTACTGCATCACAGAACGATTCTCACTCCTGAGTCAATATTTAATTATTTTGTCTTAACACCCTTGTGTATCACTGAAATACATGGTGAGTAAGTATGATTAAGCCACAAACACAGCAACCTCCAAAGGCCTCTGTTTAAAGGGAAGTGAGAATTTTTAAAATAATAGTATTCCATAAAATACTCTTGATCTCTAATGAACTTCTCATGTCTGTGATCCTCATGGAGCCAATGCTTTGGTATTTTAAAAGCAAGCTCCTGTCATCGGCTGTCTCGTCACCCAGGTGTAAGATTTCTAAACAGTCAACTTCACAATTCATATTTGCTTTGCAGAGCTTACTAACTTTTGCTATTCTATGCTTAATGGACTTCTCTGAGTGGAAATAGTTTTTCAAACTATAAACCCAAGAGAATGTGGGTCACAGTAAAGTTAATTATTTCCCCACTCAAATTAGATGTGGAACAGCAAGAAGGAAGGGTCGCTCTGAGGTGACGCTGGGATGGGGGGCCTGTCCCTCACGGACATGGTGCAGACACGTGGCACACACAAAGGGGGCCCTCTCAGCTGCCTGCCTTACTTCATTACAGTGAGAATCGCCATTATTCGGTTGCAGACTCTGCAAGTCTTTTTAAAAGAAAATACATCCGACTTTAAGTTAAAAGTTTTTAAAAACATCAAAGGCAAATATGAGCAATTTGGGAAATTGTCAGTGCCAATATAATACCTTTAAGGTAGTGTATGCATGCAAATCATTATTAAAAAAAAATCTGTAATGAGTAGAAAGGAAAAAATTCCAATTCAAATAATGATCTAAAAAGTTTTACCACTTATACTATGCTGAAAGTTACATATATCCCCCATATATGACGAGTAAAGCATTTGCCATAAGACTGAATTAATTTTCATGTCTTATGAATATAAAATATTAACTGTGTTGAATACTCACTTGGATCTTCTTATACACCAGGACTCTTCTAGAATGTAATAATTCACTTGTAACTTTATCAATTCTCGCTTCACTTCTTCAGCTGCTTTTCGACTATACATTGAGTAAACTATTTTCGTTCTGGCTCTTTAAAGAAAAATAATTGGGCAGAAGATTTTCAAGATTAAAAGGATGCAATCAATCTATTTGGAAGAAAGCACTGAATGGGAACAAGAAGAAAGACTGCAGAAGAGTCAGGTCAAGAGAACATTCTTCACAGAGTTCCTGCTCAGGGGCATCGGGGAGGTCAAAAGAAAAAGGCAGAAGCACAGCATAAGAGTCCTGGGAGAAGAGGTTCAGTTTAAGGCATCCCTGCATTTCCAAACTTAGTCTTTTTGTTTGTTTGCTTGCTTGGTTTAGTTTTGTATTCTCCATGACCCCATCATACGTGAGAGGAAGGCATGCCGTGTGTGGATGAACACAAACACAGCTACCAGACCACGTTAAAGCTACACCGCAGTCCCAACTATGACGCAGCCAGAACTGGCATTCACAGCTCTCTGTTTTATTCCTAGATTAAAAAACAAAACAAAACAAAAACCCAAAAAAACAACAACTAAACTTATTCAACACAACTGTTCTGGAAATAAGCTTACTGAGATTGATTTTTAGTGAAAAGATTTTTTATTTATAAAATAGAAGTTTCACTGTTACACAAAAGAACAGATTAATAGGATTCGCCCAGTCACTTAGGAAATGAATAGCTTGACCTAACCCAGAAATTGCATGAAAATTAAGTCTATGTCCTTTTCAAAGAGAACACAATACTCTAACTTATGAAAAATATAAAAAACAAAAACCAAGACCATTCTAGTAGGCTATATGGGTGAAAATCAGAATAAATTCAAATCTCTGAATGGGATTCCATCAACTGACTCCTCAGAATTCAAGAAAAATAGCCAAAAGGAAACCTTAATAAAAGATAGAGGCTCATGAATCTTCTGGGGAGCTTAAGGAGGGTGATGACTAATAAGGACCTGGGTGTCTTGCAATGCACTTCACCTGCAGAAGACAGACATGCTATGATTTCATTTTGCTGCCTAGTAGAGAAGAGAACCCCAGAGGTTGTAGTTTTATTGCCCAATAAACAGTTTTGTATCTGACTCAGCCCTCTTATTTCAGCATTGTTTTCTGCCCTAATTCTATAAATCCCCATTTGCCACAGCCTCCTGGAAACACTCATTATTTTACTGGTTCCCTCACTCAGGATTTGTGTGAGAAATTTGTTTTGGGTGATGTGAGAACTGTGTACTAACCTTAAGCCTGCATCTTCATAATGCGGATGATTCACAATGGGCCGAAGCGCAGAGAGCTTCACACTTGCCATTGTGGGCATGGCACCTGCAAACACTGCGTCTGCAAAGCAGGAAAGACGGTCTCAGGAAGACACTCAGTGAGCGTTACAAGGGTCTCCTTCTGGTCAACTCGGTCACTTCCCAGGTGAGAAAGTGGAAGCCCAGAGAGGTTCACGACTTAAAGATTCAATGGAAGAACCAGACTGAAGTCAGCTGGCTGGTAAAATGGCTATCAGCCCCCTGGCTTGGATAAACCATTTTCTTTGGAAGTTAGGGCCTCCTCCTTTCATCAGTGAGGATTCCTGGGGCTTTGTTTGTTTGTTTGTTTGTTTGTTTTTGTAATGTCTTAGGAATCTGTCCTGCTTCTAGGAAAGAAGTTTAACGAATTGGCTAGGAAAGTTTTATAGCACCAAGGAATTCTGGGAAATGATTTAAAATTCAGTCATTTGATACTCAGATAACAACAAAATCTCCCTTGAATAAAGTGTCATATTCCATGAGTTCACTTCAAGAAGGAATGTGCAAGACTAAGATTAAAACTCATTAGGAAAATAAGCACAACAAAAATTATTTTAAATCATGCCACATAAAACTTGGGATAAATTCTGAAAAAACATTAGAATTTATGGAAAAAAGCAAAATAGGTTACTAAGAAAATATAACATTTCCTTTGCAAACCATTTAAGTAAGATTGACATCTCCCTTTTTCTGAATAATCTAGAAGCAGCACTGCTTAGAAAGAGTGAGGTCATTGGAAGTAATGTGGGTTTAAGATTTTGCTGTGGCATATAAAACTATGGGGGAACCTTACCTGGTTTAGTACTGTATTTGATCCATTCTATAAGTTCTTCTTGTGGCAAATTGCTGAACTCCCCTACAATATTCCACTGGGTTTGCAGATTTGCTGAACCTTGTATTGACATTGCTGCTAATACAGCAAAAACAACAGCCCCAGGATGTACTTTGCAAAAGAGCCAACCAAACAGCTGAAACCAAATGCAGAATACATTGATAATTGTTAGTACAAAGCAGCCTGCATCCAATAAACAAAAGTTCTTCCCAGAGAAGAACGCAGTGTCTGGCAGACTCCCAGATAAAGGACTAATTATTCTAAGAAAAAGTTCCAGAAACAATGACCAGAGGGATTAAAAGAATTTGGCCATTAGCCTTACATAGGTGGGACATAATTTAAGAAGCGGTTCTCTCAACTTGTTCTAATTCCAGGTTCAGGTAAAGCCAGGACCACCTACATAATTTGCCAGGCCCAATGCAGAATGAAAATATGGGGCCTCTTGTTCAAAAATTATTTAGAAGTTCAAAAGAACAACAGAAGAGCATCCAAGTAGGTGTAGGGTCCTTCTGAGGGTGGGCCATGTGTTCGCAGAGGTCCCACACCTGTGAAGCCTTCCCCGGGGCAAGGTTCTTCTGCAGTCATGGTGCAGGCTGGGATTTAAGACGCAAGGCTTCCCATTAGCCTCCTTTCCTGTCCCAGCCTGGGGCAGTCAGGAAGAGTGGCTTCCTCCCTAAGCTGGCCTCCAGTAAGCATTGCCTCTCTAACACAACACCACCATTCTGACTGGGAACCTTGAGGCTGACTGATTTTTCCATTCAAATAGTCCACACGCAATAACACTTTGTCCCTATCATTCTCTCTTTAAGTTCTCTATATGTCTGTAGAACTAGATCCAGCTTTTTGAGGGAATATATATATATATTTTTTTGCTTTTTGATTTTTCTATTTACCATTCTACCCTCATCTCCAGAGCGTGCTGTAGATGCTTAGTAAATATTTGCTAAATGTAAGAGAGCTACTGCTGCTGCACCTTGGCTAATGGTCTGATGAAAAGGGGACACTGTGTAGAAGCATAAATCTGTGGATACAGAGCAAGGAGGCAGTTAGCCAGGAAATATAAGTAGCAAATAACCAAAACGGCTAACACTAAATTTTAAAAAGTCAAGTCAGGGATGTGCATACAAATGTATACTCAAATGAAAAAAAATATTTTTTAGGCCTGATACCGAAAAAGAACATCTATTTGAAAGTACCTGCAACTTGAAATCACTGGTTAGAATTCTTTGGGGTAGGAATATCAAAACAACAATAAATTATTTCTACAATGAAGCTCTGTTTTCTATCAACATCTGTAGTAATCACTCATGAATTCAGCCTACACTACTTGAGTATTCACTGTACGCCAAAGACTATTTTAGAATAAATGACCTGCCTTGGCCTTTGCCCTTTAGGAAAGGTTAATACAAAACCATGAAGTACTTTCACTACAACAGTTTAAAGAATTTTGAGTAATTCAGTATTATTTTAGGGGGCCACTCAATAACCAAGGCGGGGGTAAAGTGATCATAGCAGCTCTAATGCCAACATAACAACCATCTTACCTGTCTTGAACAGATCAAGGAAGCCATAACACACATGTGTGGTGTCAAGAAGAGTTTTAGTCTCATAATCAAGATACCGAGGACTGTATATGCTAACAGTTGCAATGCATGATAAACTAGCTGAAAGAAAGAGAAAATATTTTTTCACTCCTACTATTTGTGAAGTTTAATATATTGTTAAATAGATGAATATCCAGAAAAGGGTGCTTTTTCTTAGTAACAATATTGTGGTTTCTGAAATAAACGAGTCTTAAAATTCACTTTCAAACTGCTCTATCCTTTTTTTTTTTAATCTTTTAAAAGACAAGGGAGGGAGGGAGGGAGAGAGGGAAGGGAAAGGGAAAGGGAAAGGGAAAGAGAAAAGAAGGAAGAAAGAAAAACAGGTGGCATCACCAGGAGAGGGAAGCAGCAACCATTCACACAATAAACCAGATCATCGTGAGGATGATCAGAGCAGATGAAATGGGCTTCCTACTTAACTGCTTTAACAAATGAATGGTCGTGTTTGTAACAGTCTCATAAAAACACATACAGACCTATTTTGAAGATGATTAGTGACAATTACCAATACTTAAAAACTGGAACTAGAAAGAAAAGTCCAAATATACACAAAATTTTAGTAATATTGAGTCTTTACCTCTCCATGATCAAACTGGTGTTTTCTGAAATGGAATAAGAAATACTACTATTGAATCATTACTGAAGCATTGACTTCAATTATTTGCATTATTATCTTACAAATATGAGTTTTACAACTTGCATAATATTCCAAGGACACGTATATGTAAATAAAAATAACTAACAGTTACGAACCGAAACTGGTGCCACAATCTTTTAAAAGACAGTTGACTTTGCATACCCTGCACGTTTGACTACATGGACAATTACTGGCTCAACAAAAGGCACACTGTGGTGTATGAGATACCTCCCTGGGGATATTCTGGCAAAGCAGGGAGTGAAGGGAAGCCTGAAGCCTTCATACTTCCATACCCCTGCTTCTCGTCACCAGTGGTCCCTGAGCTCCCCCATAAACTGTAGCTGCTACAGAGATCATTTAGGAAACCACACATGAAAGATGTTTTCAGCAGCGGCTATGGAATATACAAATAGCCACTTCAGTTTTGCTTGACAGTTTCAATTTCCTGAGAAGGATACATGCTTAAAGGCCCATATACCCTCCCTACATCTCCCTCTGACCCCACACCACCCCTTCCCGGCCATCCCGTTTCAATTATCATCACAGTGGTGCCAGCAATTTTTTGAAAATGGTAATCTAGTCATGCCAATTCCTTACTTAAAACCCTCCAGTGGATTCCTTTTGTAATGAGAATAAACTCTCAAAGCCTTACCATGCTGCACATGTTCTTCCTACTTCTCGTTCTTGAAACTCATTGTCTACCGCGTTCCCTCTTGGTCACCGTGCTCCAGTCACACAAGACTAATCTTACTCCCTCAAACATCAGAGAGACTCCCATATTCACTGCCCCTCTCCATAATCACTCCTACTCCATTTCCCTGTCTTATCTCCTCAAAAGTGAACACAGTTCACTGGTTTGATTACCATCTGTCTCGCCCTACCAAAATGAACCCCTCGGGACTACAGGGTACAAACCCACCCATCCTCAATTTCATTGAGCACTGATAACAGTGGAGATACAGCAGGAAATAAGACAGGAAAATACCTTTGCCCTCAAAGAGCTTACATAGAAGTCAAGGGAGACAAACAAAAAGCAAAGGAGCAAAAGTCACACGGTGATAAGTACTGTGGAGAGAAAGGAAGCAGGGCAAAAGGTGCCAGGAATGCTGGGTGACCAGGAAGGTGTATGTCAATCTATATGGTCACCAACTGAGTGACATGTGAGCAAGGCCTGAAGGAGTGGAGGGTTTGAGGTTGAGCATCCCTCAGGCAGAGAGAGAGCCAGTACAGAGCCCCATAGCAGGAAAGTCCTTAAGGGGTTAACTCCAAAGACAGCAAGACTAGAGAAGAGCGAGGTGGAAGAGAATGGTGGTGCCCCAGGAGACAGGCAGCACACCAGTGTTCAAGTATAAAGGGTGATAAATGCTGAGAGAGAAGATAAAGCATGAGATAACGGCGAATAACAAGCAAGGAGACAAGGAATCTCCTCAGAAGTGATGGTCAGGAAAGGCTTCTTGAAGGAGGTGACGTTTAAACAAGAATTAAAGGAGTGGGTCACATGCAGAGCCAGGCTGTGGGGAGCGGAGGGCACAACCAGGGCAAAACTGCAGAGGCAGGAAACAAGCCGCCATGGTTAAAGAACAGAAAGCAGGACCATGGGACATGTAGCAGAAAAGAGAAAAATGAGAATTTATTTTTCTCTCAGTTGCCTCTTTGTGTCCTTCACTCATTTTTCTAATGGGGTTTTAGCATTTTTCCTATTAATCTGTAGAAGTCCTTTATGTATGCCAGTCATTAGTCCTTTGTCATATATTGTGAATATTTTCCCCAATTTGTCTTTTTCTTTGAACAATGTTCACAGTATCTTATCAAACCAAAATACTTATCTGGTCAGCCTTTTCAATCTTTCCTTCTAGCTTACAGGCTTTATGTCATACTTAACAAGGCCTCTCTAATGCTAAAATTCTAAAAATAATCTCTTGGTTAATATTGGGGTTTTATTTTTTTCCTACATTTAAATCTTTGCTCCATCTGAAATTTAGTTTGTGTAAAACATGAAGTATGGAATCAGTTTTATATTTCCCTGCTCTTCTCTCAAAAGACAGTCCATTGGTCCTAAAACCATCAACAGAATAATTTATTTTCCCTGCTAAACTGAAGCACAAAGCTGTGTCCTTCACATATAGATTATGTGTAGGCCTACCGTAGGAGTGTACGGATGGAATTTGAAGTATGAATAAGTGATGTTCTGAGCTCTGCACAGATAGGGAATAATGAGAAAAGCAAAGAGGAATGACAATCAAAAACACCAGTTATCAAATGTTGAGTGCAACAGGAACTATAAAAATACATCGTAAATATCTACTTAATAATGTAACAAAATGATTAATAGCATATTTACCTTATATGTGCCTGTTGTTTAGTTAAGACACCCCACATGTCACTAATAATCTGCAAATAGATTTTTTAACACTTTAGAAGAGCTGTGTTGGGAAAAACAAAATTTCAACTAAAGTATCTTCTAAACTTTCAAACTTCTACTTAAAAATATGATAAGTATGGAGCTAAGAGATAACTCAGGACGTAATTATAACACCATACTCTTCCATTTATACAGTACTTGATCATATCTAATAGCCAACAGCCCTGTATTGTAGATTGTATTATCCTCATTTTGTAAATGAGCAAGAGGCTCAGATGGATTAAATGATCTCCCAGAAGGTGGACAACAACCAGGAGGCATTGCTAAGCCCTGAAACCTGACCTTCTTTCTGGCTTCCAGTTCACATGTAGAATTCCACCAGGCCAAGGTTGTTGGCGATGCCTCTCCTTAATCATATATACACATATCTGGACAACAGGCTCAGAGACTGATAAGGACAACTAACCAAACACTGAGTTTGCATATTGAGCAGCAACTGGAAGGTCATCAAATCTGAATCCTATCCCCAGTGTGAGTGTCCTCTAGGACACCGCTGACAGGTTTTCATCCAGCTCTTGGAAGAACCACCCAACTGCTGCTTGAGTCTGTAACACTTTCTTAGTCAGCCCAGATCAATTCTGGTCAAAAATCCTTCCCCCTAGAATTGGCCATGACTCTAAAGAGCCAAAACGAGTGTAATCTTATTTCCAAGTGGCAGGCTTTTAAATATTTGAAAATAATTATCCTTTTTCCCTTTGAATCCTTCTTCTTTAAATCAAACATCTCAGTTTGCATCATCTCTAGCCATCCAGGTTGCTGTCTTTTTAATGCATTCTGAATTGCCAACGTTGGTATTCTTTGATTACCTACTGGGTGCACACCCACATAAGGTATGCAAAAGGCAAAGGAAGCACAGAGTGGCACAGAGCAGAAACTGACTGACTATAAACTCATTAGATTTGAAAAGCTTGTGGGACTACAAAGCTGAACACGACACAACACCCAGTAAGGGGGGAAAGGTGCCGAGTTTGATTCTTGCTATTCCCTTGCTTTTTAATGGACATGATGTGAGGCTGGCAACAACCTCTCTGATCTTCTAAAGCTGCATCTGTCAAAATGGAGATAATAATATCCCCTACAGGGCTGTCAAATAAGCAGGTGCAATAACACATGTGATATGTTCAGGGAGAGTACAAATATATAATGTGAACAATAATTATAGTACAGAATATTCTACAAATATATAACATTGTGTTAACACAGAAATTACTAACTACGAATCAGAAAACCTTTAGGGTCTATCATCTGTTTTTTGATTACAGATTAATCTTTATTCATTCTCTTAAAACACTTGCAGTTACAGAATTCACCAACTGTTAAAAGAAAAAAGAGAATATCATACCTGCTCTTGGCTAAAGACTGGAACTTCCCTGACCTGATTTAAATCTGGGCTTAGAATTTCATTATCAAAGCCAAGTTGGGAGTCTAACAATTTTATCGATGTTGGTAATACATTATTAATATTCTATTTTTTTGATCAGTAACAATAAACTCGATCCAGGAGTTTGTGAGCAATGCACAGATGACTTAGAATGGCATACATTAAATATTTTAGTGAAATATTACATAAAGCTAAAAGTCAGTCAGTAATAATTTACAAAGAGAAAAATAACTGTATCTGGGTCAATATGGTCTCTTTGATCATGTCTTTCAAAAATACATGACTACCAAAACTCGAGCCATCCTTTTCCTACGTCTATTTTATGCTGGCAGATAGTAGAATATTTTTAAGGCTTGTAAATGTTCATCAAGGGCTAGGAGTAAGAAAATACAGAATATGTTTCAACAAATCCATATAAAACATCATGTCATATTAACATGTAACTTAATATACTTAACTATTAGGTAGAAACAAGAAAGTGCTTTATTATAAGAAAGAGCTCTTAAAGATAGTAGGAAAAATGAAGGGGGGGAATCGGAGGGGGAGACAAACCATGAGAGACTATGGACTCTGAGAAACAAACTGAGGGTTCTAGAGAGGAGGGGGTGGGGGGATGGGTTAGCCTGGTGATGGGTATTAAAGAGGGCACGTATTGAAGGAGCACTGGGTGTTATACACAAACAATGAATCATGGAACACTACATCAAGAACTAATGATGTAATGTATGGTGATTACCATAACATAATAAAATTTAAAAAAAAAAGAGCTCTTAAAGAGCGCCTGGATGGCTCAGTCGGTTGAGCATTTTGGTTTTGGCTCAGGTCATGACCTCAGGGTCATGAAATCAAGCCCTGCATCTGGCTCTGCACCCAGTGGGAGTCTGCTTGAGATTCTCTCTCTCTCTCCCTCTGCCCCTCCCCTCTAGCCCACTCTCTAAATAAATTAATTAAAAAAAAAAAAGAAAGAGCTCTTAAGTGACAAGCCTTTTTTTAATTTTATTTTATTACGTTAGTCACCATACAATACATCATTAGTTTTTGATGTAGTGATCCACAATTCATTGTTTTCGTATAACACCCAGTGCTCCATGCAGTACGTGCCCTCCTTAATACCCATCACCGGGCTAATCCATCCCCCCACACCCTTCCCCTCTAAAACCCTCAGTTTGTTTCTCAGAGTCCATAGTCTCTCGTGGTTCATCCCTCCCTCCGATTTCCCCCCCTTCATTTTTCTCTACAGTCACACCACCCTGAACGCGCCCGATCTTGTCTGACAGACCTACCTTTTTAACTATTGCAATAAACACAACCAGAACGACTGGAAGCAACAATGTCTTTGTATACCTCAGTGGAGTCTGAAATTCAAAGAGATGTTTTGAAAATATGATTTTCAGATAAATTTCATTTTAAATAATGAACAAAATGAATTTTAATAAGTATATACAGAGCCTTCACCCATCTAGGGTCCATCCAATATACCCACTTACTCCCATCATAAAAATGAAGATGCACTTCCATAGAAACAAACTTCCCCAAAATGTTGAGTTGAAAACACAAATAAACACAGTCCCCAAACACTTGTAAGTATAAAATGTGACTGGGACTGGAAAGATTATTGTTCCCTCTTTGCACACTACTTTTCTAACTAGAGAACTCAACTTAATATTCACCTAAGGTCAGCAGAACTCCTTTAAATGGCATGCGCTTTTCCTGTACATTTGGTGGGGGATAAAGATCTTAACCATTATCCCAAGAGACACACACACACACACAAAATAATGACCAATATTTACAAGAGAAATAAAAACATTTTTACCTTTTCTTAATAAGAACCACAGAAACATTTAATAACAAACCCCTACACATTGCAATCCTATATATTTCTCAATCATTTGACGTCACAGTCTTAACTCTAGGCTTGAAATTTCTCAATTGCAATTGATTTGCTTACCACCAACATTTACCCTCACAAAAATAATCTTGTATTATTGAGTTAAATAATGTATACTTTCCCAAATATGTTTATCAAGAGGAATCTAGCTTTAACCGTTTTAAAAAACACTGGTACATTTTAATCCTACAAAATATAAGGAGTATTTTCTGACTTTCCCTCTAATTAGTCCACTTTTCTTGCTTGTTATTCTGTATTAGAAAAGTAATTTTGATAATTTATTAACCCCAAATGCATACTTCACAGTTCGAAGTCCCATTAAAAGAAGATTTTTTGTTTTTATTTCACTATTTACCTTTATAAACATTTGCACAGTACTTAATCTTTTAAAATACATTTATTTCTATTTTGTAAATTTGTAATTGTCTTAACCTAATCAAAAATCATATAACCAAAAGTATTTTATTATTCAAAAATTTAGATATTTGCTAATAACAGCTAACAATAAATGTAAGAAAAGTTGTGAGATATAGGGTTTACCTTAAAAAGGCAGTGTGTCAAAATTGCTTTTAAAGTATTTAACAAAATTTAACAAAGAATTCAAACAATTTTAAAATTATATTCCAAAACTTTGTTTTTGTTTTTAAGATTTTATTTATTTATTTGACACAGAGAGAGAGAGAGAGAGAGAGAGAACAAGCAGGGGAAGGGACAGAGGGAGAGGGAGAGGC
>NC_138380.1:38154407-38310002 GCF_054177405.1 Leptonychotes weddellii | reverse complement strand
GAGAGCCCTATATGGGGCTTGATCCCAGGACCCTGGGATCATGACCTGAGCCGAAGGCAGTCGCTTAACCACTGAGCCACCCAGGTGCCCCTCCAAAACTTTGTTTTAAAAGTATTTTTTAGGGGCGCCTGGGTGGCTCAACCGTTAAGCGTCTGCCTTCGGCTCAGGTCATGATCCCAGGGTCCTAGGATCGAGCCCCACATTGGGCTCCCTGCTCAGTGGGAAGCCTGCTTCTCCTTCTCCTACTCCCCCTGCTTGTGTTCCCTCTCTCCCTGTTTCTCTCTCTCTGTCAAATAAATAAATAAAATCTTTTAAAAAAAAGGTATTTTTTAATATTTCTCATAAAAAGAAAAAATCAGATTAGCATCAAACTTTGACAGCAACACTTAGGCTGGAAGATGGTGGGGTAATTTATTTAAGACAGTCAAGGAAAACCCCTTGAGCCGAAGATTCTGCATCTAGCCAGACCCTCCCGTATAAAAGCCACTGATAAAATATTTGAACATGTAAAAACTCAAGGATTATGGCTCCTATGGCCCTTCCTGAGGAATCCACTGCAGAGCAAGCTTCACCCAATCAAGAAATGGCAGGAGAGGCTTCAATCCCAGAACATGCAGCATTAAAAACACCAACCTACAGAACTGCGACAAGGACGGGGATGTAAAGGGGACAGAACAGCATGAGTGGTCACGTGTGCAGACACTGAACGTGCAATGGGACTCTTACAGTGGGGTCAGAGGGGAGAGTATATGGGAAGTAAAATAATGTCACGGATTATAGTATTACAATAAATTAGAAATGGGGGGAAGTAGTGGAGGAACAAGAAGTGACTAAGATCAGTATAACTCTCAGCAGGAAACCAAGAGAAGGGACTCGACTTAATATATAAAAGTATTAATATAAAGGGAATAAAATTATACAATCTCCTCAATTCCAAAAGATCCATCAGATAGAGTGTATGCACAAGGACAAATGCAAATGAAACAAACCACACAGGGAGAGGGGTATGCGTGTGTATACATGCGTGTGTGCTACTAGAATTACAAGTTCTTTTTCTACGAATGCTTGGTTTTATTCTAAGCATAAAAGTTATATATGCTCATCGTGAAAACTAAAAATGCAGAAAAAATAAAGACAACAACCAGTTTCACATGTTAATCAGTTATCAGCATTTCCTCCCCAATGGGTTGTCTGTTCATATCCTTCCCCCATTTCTACATATGTGTGTGGGAGTGGGGATGTATTTTTGGTGGTGGAGAAGGGTAAGAGTCCTCAGTAATTTTTTACTGATTTGGACAATCTCCTATACTTACTACATTAATCCCTAGATCCATTTGTTATATTTATGGCAAGAGTCATCCCAGTTAGTCATCTGCTTTTTAATTTTTATAATATTTAAGGTACAGATGTTTTAAGTTACACGCAGTCAAATCTATTAATCATTCTCATATGTGCTTTGCGCTGCTATTATGCTCATTAAAAAAATGAAGCTAATACTCATTGAAATGTCTCTCAAATTTTTCAGGCTTCATTTAATATTGACACGTTAATTAACTGAATTGAAGTTTATTGCATAATGTGACACAAGGCTTTAACCTGACTCCTCACCCCAAATCCCGTATTTCAAATAATATTTATGAAATAATGCACTTTTTAACTATTTATCTGTGCTTCTCGCTTCATTTCATTATTAAGTAAATACACATAAACATAGTTAAGTACATACACATGGATCTATCCAAGCGTTGTCTATTTTTGGCCATAAAAATGTTCCTGTCTTAGTATCCTTGTACTTTAAAGAGTGTTGCTAACCGTTTCCATATCTAGAAAGGAAAGATCCCCCTCATTGTTTTTACTTTACTTTAAAGCAGAATACAATTGAAATATGATTATTGTTGAAAATTTTGAAGATGTAAATTGCAAAACAAGTTAATCATTATCTCTCCAGCCAAAAACCACTGTTAAAACTTTGCTCTCTTACACCTTATTCTATGTGTGTTAACTATAGGTCAATACGGCCATACCATTTTGTTCATTCCATTATACAGGTCTTTCCGTATCAGCATAATATCATGGGAAACTGTTCCGTTTTCCCCAGTGTATGGCTATGTCAGACAATGGACGCCTTCTCTGAACTGGCACCATCCTGTCTCTACTGCACAGGCCCTGTGAAGCTACCTATGGAGATGCGGCAGAGCAGGCTGCAAACAGCTCTCGGTCGTCTTCAAATTAACTGACGTCATGCTATGCCTCAATAAATTTCTTCTATCATCTAACTGATGGTGCATACTCTCAGGTTACAGTGGCATGAATATCCTCCATAATGTCAAAGGACCTCCGCCATATCCTAATGGTCTGCCGATGTTTACCTTCTGTTTCCTTTACCACTTG
Source organism: Leptonychotes weddellii (assembly GCF_054177405.1). Lineage (NCBI taxonomy): Eukaryota > Metazoa > Chordata > Mammalia > Carnivora > Phocidae > Leptonychotes > Leptonychotes weddellii. Next base: position 38,307,611 of record NC_138380.1, on the reverse strand, counting down.
CTTGAAGGAGTCTTGATTTTCTATGAACATGCATTTGAATGTCTTGGAAGACACTCTTCCTTAGTTTCTTTCAGTGGGCTCAACACTATCATTCATACACTATTTATTAGCCACTATGTGTCGAAATTTGCCAGAACCTGGCAATGGAATGAAGACTGACAGGTCACTGGAGTAAACAGTCCATCTGCAGCACATGCTCAATTCAGAATGTCTGGTTGATAGGAGTTTGCAGTGTGGTACACTATCATCCCCTGGTCTGTAACTCAGGACACAGAGGTAACCACCCAGCGGGGATCAAAGGGAAACAGAGTATTGTTGACCAGTGTCAGACATACACACACATAGCTTTGCAGGAAAATGTTTCACAGATAATAAAATATCATAATAAATTGGGGCCACATGGGTGGTGTTAAAAAAGACACACATACATATATACATGCTTGTTGAACCAAACCAGCTCACTGATTGCTGCAAAATAATATTTTATATAAAGTATCATCAAAATATCAAAGTACTTCCCTACATATCTCATTTGGTCCTCACAATATCTTTTTGCAGCATACCACTAGGAACTGGTAAGCTATTACAGAAAATCAAATGAGAGTCGCTTGTCCAAGAACATCAAGTAGTACTGCAGACTTCCATCTCACAATCCCCCACACTACTCTCTGGTTTCTTTTTAAGCATCTGAATATAGTTTTAGAAAGAAAAACATCATTGGAATGAAAAACTTGTACTCAATGATACTTCAAAGCAATGAGATCATTCAAATCAACAACCACTGAGTAAATGGAAATGTGAGAGCTTGAGAGCAGCACCGAATTAATGCTATCCCTGAAAAGAGGCGACTTGAAGTGCTTCTGTGTTTACTCATCCAAAACACTATTGCTAGTCTGAATGCTTGCTTCTAAATTATCAAAATGAGAAAAGACCAGACATTTCGGGATGCCATACTAACGGAAGTAGGGATGTCCTCCTCCAAACCATCACTTTCCATTCCTTCCCACTGAGGTAACAGCACAGAGGAGAGTCTGAGATAACAGGAGCACCCTTCATGAAAAATGAATAGACCAAAGCCTGAGGAAGGAAAATTAGAAATTGCATCTTACCTCCTTTTCCATAAAGTCAAACTCCGCTGCACAGGTATACAATAAAGTATCAAAATCCTTGTAACTGAAGAATTTTGATGTTAATAAGTTGCCAATATGAGCCTAGGAAGGAAGAAAGTGAGGTACCATTAGATTATGCCATATACTGTAGTAGCGCATGTCAATCTTAATAGTATCTAAAAAAAGCTTCCACTACGTCATCACAGAGCTCGCTGTTCCCATGCCAGGCTTGCTTCTGTTAAAGCGCTGCAAGCTCACGGTTCCTCCTTCTCTTGTTGGCAAATGACAGCTCCCGGCAACACCCGCCTTCCACGATTCGTCATCAACACACCGAAGGCTTTTTATCCGTGGGTTTTCCCTGCTCAGTGTGCTAAACCTGACAAAATACACTATACAACATCTCCTTTTCCCGAGCCTATCAGGAGGGGCAGGCTTGGTAACACACACAGACATCTGTCAATCCTAAGGGACAAAGTACAATGGAGTGAAAGAAAAGAAAACATGAGTATCGATTTCTGAAAAGGGGATTGAGGGATGCCTGGGTGACTCAATCGGTTAAACATCTGACTGTTGCTCTCAGCTCAGGTCAACCTCAGGGTTGTAAACTCAAGCCCCAAATTGGGCTCCATTAAAAAAAAAAAAAAAAGACTGAAATAAGTAGAAAATGGGCAGGCCTTGGAATAAAATCCACCTTTGAATGATGATCAATTATCTGTGTGATTCTTTACACGCTACCAAGTGCTCTCACATCATCTCATCTACTTCCCACAAAAAGCCATATGAGGAAGGTGGGAGTATCTGCAATTAACAAATGAGAAAACACTTGCCAAATTTTAATTCATTATTGTGTAAAAAAGCAAGAACCAAACAAAAAGAGGGAAATTATATAAAACAAACCATAGCTAAAATCCTAAATGATACGTATATGAAGCAGGGGGGCTCCGGGAGAGTAGGAACTAAGGGGTGGTGGGAATGTGCTAAAGAATTCCAAAATACTTTACTTTGTTGGGGAAGAAGTGTATGCTGATAAGTTTAAGAAATCAAAAGGGAGAATATACAGTGCCTTAAATAGCATAAGAAAACTATCCAATGAAGAGGAGAAAAAAATCTAAAAAAGCAAGTAAAATAGATGGAAACTCTCAAACAAAATGGAAGAAATAAGTCCCAATATAATGGTAATTGCCATATACGTAAAGACCTTAAATTCGCAAATTAAAGGACAGATGCTCAAACTGGGTTTCAGGGATAAAATTCAAATTTATATTGTCCACAAGAGACATGTTTAAAACAAAAGTATGTAGAAAGGCTGAAAATGGAAGAGGACAACAAAATAAGATAAATTGAACCAAAGAAATCTAGGTTAGCAATTGACACCTATGAAATTGGACAAAACTGTCAAAAACAACCATATCACGTTTTAGAAATTCACCAAAAAGAAAACAAATGGAGAAGCACTCACCCCTACAAAGCTGGCGGATTCTGAATGGAAATAGTGGGTGTCTGCGGCATGCGTGCCCGGGCTGCCCCCATCCACCATCAGCAGCACCACCACTGCCCGGGCGGTGGGCCCAAGAGTCCCACCAGGGTGGGGCTGGCCATGAAAAGCAGAACCTTTGCTAGAGGAGGGTGCTGACTTGTTTGGGGGCAGGGAGCGAAAAAAATCTCTGCTCAGAGACACTGTTAATAAAAGTATCAAACGGCAGGAAACGCTCTGTCAGCCTAATGCTGCATTATTCCTGCAGTGAACAGCAGACTGGCAGACTAGCTAGAAACTTTACAGAAATTCTGGAAATGGGAAAACCAACAAGGGGGTACATCAATTCTCCCATCCCTGGTGGCCTGGAAAGCTGCACACATGGGCTGAGGGATCCCGGAGCCCAGGCTCTCCACAAACCTATGACTGGCTGGGTGGTGGTATGCAGATTCACGGAAGACCCAAGAAGGCGTGGAAGAGAGGAAAAGATGGGGCAAACTTGATGTTCAGACGAGAGTTAACGTAGTGGGCCTGATGCTATCCTTGAAAAATCCGCCTGCAAAGCTGGTGCTTGGCTGGCATCAGGGAACTTAGATTTCAGATGGCTCCTACCACTCCAAGTGAGAATGAGTAGCAGCTCCCTATACCTAAAACACTCTGGTTTCTGTGGAGCACCCACATTCCTTCTGGGAGTCTGAAATTTTGATAAGCGTCAGGCAGAAGGTGCCTATGTTACCAGCCCCCAGTAAAAAACTGTGTGTCCCTGACTACTGACTAAGCTTCCCTGGTAAACAACCTCAGACTTCTACCAAGAAGAGTGTTGACAGGAGCAGGGATGGGAAGTCAGGATGTACTGAGAAATTGTTCACGTGGTTCCTGAAGAACAGGGAAGTGTCTATTTATCTTAATAGGGAAGGATGAGCGGAAATGCTTCTTAAAGGCTGTGTGGCTTTGCCAGTCTCTTCCTTTGACCAATGTCACAATTCAGAATCTGTGAGCTGATGTCCTTGATCAGTGTTACAGATTTCTAGAAATATTGAAGTTGCAATTCAATTACTTCTAATTTGTTTGGTCCTGCTACGACATCAGGCTGTGACAGAAATGACATCACTTTAACCCAAATCAATACCGTAACCGGTTTGTCTCCCCCAGTGAGGAGACAGATTCCATTCACCTACAACTTGGGCTGTCTCCCTTTTCTTCCTGCTCATTCTCTGCATCCTCACTGACTCAATCACCGTGTAGCTCTCCTCTTCTCAGCAAACTTCCAGGAAGGAGCCTTCCCCGACTCTCCTCCTGTGTGTTCCTGCAGCACTCTATGCTTGCTTTTATCACAGCCCTTTATTATGTTATATATCGTCCCGAGCTCCCACGAGACCATGTCTTACTCGGTTCTGTATCTCTAGGATGCATTCTATCGCCAGCCACATAGCAGGTACATATTGAATGAGTGAATAAGTAACTTTAGACTATAGTTTTCTACTTTAAAAAGTCTTTCCACAGGTTGTAGATCACCCAGTGAACAACCCAATTGCTTTCCATCTTTTTTAAGCAAAAAATTCCCTTGTTCAAATGAAAAACTGCATAATTGTCCAATGTACAAGAAATTAAACCTAAACTGCCTTGGGTAAAAGAGGGGCTGCCAAGGAGGTTGGGAAGTAGGCAGACCCCAAAGAAGAGTCTGGAAATTCCAGGACTTCACAAAACCCAGTTTCAAAACTATAGCTTTAATCTATTATGGATGAAGGAAAGATAGTCAATTAAAATAAATTACAGAAAAAATATGTGGTTTGCTTTACACTTTCTGTGTCTGTGGTTGTGTTGCTTCCTTTTTAAATTTAATCAATGTGTTACTAAAACACCAAAATAAAATAGGCAAAGCAAGATTATGGATAGGAAAAATCTTTAAAGTTATAAAGCAGAATTCTTCTCATCTTATTTTCTCTCCTAACAAAACACCAAAACAAAACAAACAACAAAAAACCCTTCTCTTAATAAGACTAAATGGATTAAATTACCTATAAGTAAACCTTTCACAAGCACTGACCAGGAAATGGGGTTGGGGGAATGAGACTATAATATGGTCTATAGTTTCAGAGGCTCTGAAGATGGCATACTGATGTGTTACCAAAGGAGATTATAAAGAAACCAGAGAAAAATGCCTGTATGGACCTTAAAATTTGAGCTGAAGTCTTTAGAGCTTTCTTGCTTTAAAATTTTAAAATCTTTGTGATACAGAAAGACTGATTAAAATAACAGAATTGTGTCAAGAAATTAATATTGGAGAATAGAGATTATACACAGAGTCACATTTACTTTCTATTACTGTAAATAGATAAAATAATAAGTGAATAGACGTCATATTAGAATTTGGCTTAAATAGTGGTACTTTAATAACTCAAGTAATTCATTCTTAGCCTGTTTGATTCTTTACAAGTCTTTCAAATTTAAGCAAAAAATGCACTTACATCATCTGCAATGCCAAAGATTTTAGATGTCAAATACTTGAGTACGACAGTTCCAAATAACCAAAAACATCCTTGGATAACCTCCAAAAGGAAAACAAAACAAAACAAAAATAAACTAATGCTTCATAGAGACATTCCTTAGACACAGCTGAGGAAGAAAAAAAATTAATACTTTAATCACATGTGAAAGAAATATTTACATACCCAAGAAAAAAATGCTAAACAATGTAGCTTAAAGAATGTTATCCAAAATCAAGGGGCTATCACCAAAAATAAAAATATACACATATGATACTTTCAAAATTAACATATCTTATAGATTTACACAGCAATTGCAGTTACATTCCCCCTCTACTAACAGTCTCTTACACACGCACTGCTCCCCAGAAGAAAAATGGGTGATAAAATAAGTAAAACCAGAATTCTTCACCTATCCAATTTTAACTTGCCACATGAAAAGGGAAAATTGAGCCCTAATTATATCATAAACCTGTTAGATCTCCTGCATTACATAAGAATAATTTCCTTAAAAGTAAAACATAAAACTGATGATATATTTATTTTAGAAAAGGAAAAACTTATGCATTCAAATAGATTGATTCTTACCCATAAACTAAGTTCGGATACATTTATTTTCAGGAAATGTGGTTTCATTTCCAGTATACCCTTCATGGAGAAAATAACATAGCACACAGTTAATACTTATATACATAAATTCAAGTACCAAAAAACATTTCTAAATAATAAGACTCTCAAGAATCTAAAATTCAGCACATTGTCAATGTTCCATATAGCATCACCACAAGCTCATTGACTTTAAGAAATAGCTCTATTTTATCCAAAGCAGATTAGACCAGTTAGTGACTTTGTAAAATTGAAAACAGAATTACCATATGTAAATTTCTATGACTGATTTTACATCCCTGATTTATCTCAGAAGCAATATAATATATAATAGTATATAATATATATGTGTGTGTACTGTTATATATGGTATATAATAATTTCAGAATTTTAGACAGGTGTCTTATAAGATTTTCCTTAAGTTAAAAATGATCAACTCTTAGAATAAACTACAAATGAGTTTTTAATGGATCAACTAAATATTTCTCCTCTACCAAATCTTTTCTCTCTCTCTAGGAAATGAACAGACTACCAAGTATAGTACCTACAGGAAGCTAAATCTACTTCAAACTTGGCAAAAAATATGATTGGAGATCAAAGCATAAATACATGAACCCAAATTAAATCTCTTCAGAAGTTTCTGAATATCTGAGAACACAAAAAGTGATAAGATTTAGGTTTCAAAGAGATTACCACAAACGAAAATAGGCAAATGTGTGTTTATAGTTAAATATGCATACATTCTCTATATTCTGTAACTGTTGGCATCATTCATGTGTAGACACCCAAATAATGAAATATACATAAATATGCTTAATTTATACCCAAGACACATCTTACTTTCGAGCACCTGAAAGAAAACCTGATACATTGTAGGTACTGGACTGAAGTTTCCTGCCATATGGACTTAGGTTAGATTTTACTGGCACCTGAATACAAGTATTAAGAGTCATGTACTTTAAGTAATAGCAGGCCTTGCCTGTGTACGCGTGTAAATATAGAACTGGGTGCACTGTTACATTTCCTGATTATAAACAGAATTCACTGACTATAAGAACTATCATTAATCTCAAAGTACAGCAACTCAATTAATGATTTTTTTGACATTGCTGAAAACCCCACATCCTCATATCCTAACTGCCAGTATCTGTAACTAAGTACCCTTGAGCCACACAACCTGAAAAGGGTAGCAGTCCAGACTGGGAAGAGGCATATTCTTGGAAAACAGGATCTTAAATATAATTTGTGAAATAGGACAAAGAAATAGGAAGTTCCCAAGTTGATCATGGGTTCTAGAAGTCAAGAAAGCCAAAATAATCTGGGTAACTTAAAACGATTATTCAAGAAGCAGAATATAGTTTAATTAAGACAGTACCATATACTTTTTTCTTCAGGAAAACAGCCTAATACTAAAGCACGTGCACTTTAAATATAGGAGTAATTTTTTTCCTCTTAGGTTAGCAAAAACAGTGTAATGGTGAAACCTACTAATAAAAAAGGCATACTCACATCTGGAAGTCCTTAAATGTAGGAAGACTTCTATTTACAAAGTCATCCTGCCAAAAGTGGCAGAAGGAGTTAGATGACTTTTCACTGTTTGCTCTAATTCTAGAAGACAGTCTCCCGATAATCTAAATCTGCTCTTTGTAGTGATTTAGCAAAATATAACCGAATCATCACCTGATTTAATCTATTTAAATATTTTATACAAATAGACACAAGGAGTAAAAAAACTAAAAGAACCCAAGGCCCCAAGCCTCTGATCCCAGAGAAACCAGGAGAGACTGCTGCGAGATGCCACAGGGAGGCAAGGGAGTCAGAGAGTGGAGCAGGAATAGGAGAAAAACTGCCAAGGGGAGGAAACAAGAAAAAGAAGAAAGCACAAAACCTTTCTAAAATGAACCCTGGACCAAAACTCATGTGACAGAAAAGATGAGGAAAGAGAAAGGGCAAAGTAGGGGTATAAGGCAAGGTGCTATGTTTTCCAGTATTAACTCGTGGGTTTCTTTCTTCCTGGGGATGGGACTACTGGAATACTCTATCACATACACATGGATTCAGTAAAACACCTGAGATGATTCTTATCAAAAATTCTTATCAAAAATCCCAAGCCAGTGATTAAAAACTGGTGAACCATTAGTTTCAAAAATAGCCATGTACTTAAGAGACACTTACCCAAATAATTACCAAAGAGGAAGCATAATAAGAAGTTAATAACATTGAGTTTCCAAACATCAAAACAAAACAAAGTGCAAGAGAAATCTGGAAAAATCCAAGAAAAATATAATTAATGCACATAAAAGACAATGATTTTTATTCTGAAAATTGCACATGCCCATGATGAAATTCAAGCTGTTCAAAAGGGGATATACCATGAAAATAGCCCACGTTCTATCCCACACTTTAAACCCAAAAGATTGCCACCATCAACAGTTTCCTGTGCATCCTTCCACACATTCACAAGTACAAATTCTAGTTTGTATTTTTTAAAAACCACAAATGGAAACTTGGCCCATAAGCTGTGCTACTGCTTGCGTTTACTCTGTTTTTCAGAGAGCCTTCCACATGAAAACCAATCTAATTCATTCTGTTGAATAGCTGAGAAAAGTATACCACTCTAGAGTCATACCGTAATTTACTGACCAGTCCTAAGACTACTGCTGAACAGTAAGTACTTTCCAGTTTTATTTTGCTGTTATTTTGTTTTTCCTACTACAAACACCACTATGATAAACATCCTTAGGTATGTATCTTATATACATGTCAACACACTCATGCGATAAATTACTAGAAGTGGGATTGATAGATTAAGGGTATACACATTTTGAAATCTGAAAAAATACTGACAAATTGCTACACAAAATACTGTACCAATTTACTCTTCCACCAGTAGGACATGAGAGCTCCTGCTGATGCACACTCTTACCAATTCTTTAAAATGTTTGACAATCTCATACAAGAAAAATGTTGCCGCATTATTTCACTTTTCCATTCTTTTAATATTCAGTGAGACAGAGCATTTTTCTTCTATTTGCTGTCTTTGTTGTGGGTATGAATTGCTTATTCCTACAACCCATTTTTCTACTGGGTTTCAGTTATTTTAAGAGCTCTCTTTATATGTTATGAAAACATCACTCCTTAACAAGCAAACACATCGTAAATATTTTTCCGAGTTCATTTTTATCTTTGTAGCGTTTCTGCATTATGGTTATTTTCCAAATTTTTATGTTAGCCAAATTTATCATTCATTTCCCTTAGGTCTTCCATTATTAGAAAAGCTTTTAAAAATAAAATAATCCAATCTCGGGCGCCTGGGTGGCTCAGTCGTTAAGCGTCTGCCTTCGGCTCAGGTCATGATCCCAGGGTCCTGGGATCGAGTCCCACATCGGGCTCCCTGCTCGGCGGGAAGCCTGCTTCTCCCTCTCCCACTCCCCCTGCTTGTGTTCCTGCTCTCGCTATTTCTCTCTCTGTCAAATAAATAAATAAAATCTTTAAAAAAATAAAAATAAAAATAAAATAAAATAATCCATGTTTTCTTCTAGAAGTTTTATTTTTGATCCATATATTTGAATTTCCATCTGAATTTTAGGATCTGCTTAAGTTTCAAAAGCTGACATTTTTATTAGAACCACTTTATTCAATAGTGTACATCACATCATATTTGGATACTATTGAATCTTTACATCCAAAAATAACACATTTCCACTTTAAGTGTTCCTTTACATTCATTAGCAGAGTATAAAATTTTCTTCATATGGATCTTGCATATTAAATTTATTTCAAAGTATATTATTTCTGTTGCTATTGTATCAGGAATCTTTTCTCATATATTCTGACTACATACAGAAAAATTATGTTAAATATGCAGAAATGAATACACTTTTTCATTGTTTCTAGTAGTAATTTTGGTTTTTTTGGTATTCAAAATTATATCACCTACAAACAATATTTCTTCATCTTTCTAGTTTTCGAAAGCCTTATTTTTTAGTCAATTGTATTATTTAATATTCTTGCAACAAACTTAAGTAATAAGCATGGCAGTAGGCATATTTGTTAAGCTTCTGGCATTAATGGGAATATTTCTATTGATTCATCATTTTGTGTGATGCTACTAGCTTTTGAATTGAAGTATATGTATTTATTTAAAATTTCAATGAAATATCCATCTATTTTCATTTGATTAAGATCTTAAAATCAGAAAGAGCTACTGACTTTTATCAAATGCCTTTACAGCATCAAAGGAAATGATCATATTGTTGATCTTTTTAAAATATACTGATGTGGGGGCGCCTGGGTGGCTCAGTCGTTAAGCGTCTGCCTTCGGCTCAGGTCATGATCCCGGGATCCTGGGATCGAGCCCCGCATCGGGCTCCCTGCTCGGCGGGGAGCCTGCTTCTCCCTCTCCCACTCCCCCTGCTGTTGTTCCCTCTCTCACTGTGTTTCTCTCTGTCAAATAAATAAATAAAATCTTTAAAAAATATATATATATACTGATGTGATGTTATATTGATATAATTTGTAATGGTGTCAAATCATTCTTGCATTCCCAGGAATGAACTTAACTTTTCATGGTATATTATTCTCCTATAGTTACAAAACAGGTAAGCAACCAAATCCTCAAAATTTTATGACAATAGATTTTTCCCATAAGTGCTAAAATTTAAAACTAACTCTAAACTTTCCCAATCAATTCTGGCAGAATTTAGCAGAATAACATCACTTTGAGTAAACAGATTCATAACCAAGAATCGGGTAAAGCAGTGCCAAGGGTATTCAAGAAAAAAATATAAGGCAGTATTAAAAAAGGAGGTGCTAAAAGTCTGGAGAGAGATTTGCGGTCCATTCCTGCCTCAGCAGCCAATCTGGTCAATGCCCTGCTCAAACCCTCCAAAGGCTTTGATTCTCAAGGGAAAGCCAAAAGCCTTTCACACACCTACAGACCCTCTAAGGCCTACCCCACTAATATCTGGGACCTCATTTCACATTATTCTTTCCATCTTACTCCAATCCAGCCATCTCTTGCACATCCTAGAACATACCAGGTACACCCCCACCTCAGAGCATTTATACTTGCTGTTCCTCTTAACCTAGTGGCTGGCTACCTCAACTCCCTTAGCTATCCCCATGTAACTTCTCAGTGAGGCCTTGTCTTTGCACCCTTTTCAATTCCGACCTCCCCTACATACTCAGCAAATCCCATGCAACTTGTCTGCTTTATTTCCTCACTAATACCTACTAACAATTAACATAACTGTTTATCTTACATATTTGCTTTCTTTGTACACTAGAACATAAGCTCCATAAGGGAAGGGTTTTTTATTTCCTTTTTATTGTTTTTATCACTGCTGTTTCCTTAGAACCTAGGAAATGTTTGACACACAACTGGTTGCTCAGAAACAACAGCAAATTTAAATTCAAGGAAGAAAATTTGAAAATAAGGCAAGAAAATTGAGAACTTAAAAGGTACAGAATAGAGATTATTATAAATTATTTAGTATTTGTGTCTTTGAGTATCTGCATTTCAGCAGGTTAAAAAAATAAGACAACAATGTTAGTGAACTTTAAAATTTAGATAGGGACAATTCCTAGCAAAATAAAAGTTACCAAAAATTACTCGAGACAAAAGTCTAAACTGTCTTATTATCATGAAACAAGTTAGATCAATAATTTAAAATCTGTCCACCAAGAAAACAACAGGCCCATGTAGTTTAATAGGCAAGATCCACCAAACTTTCAGGGAATATTCTCCCAATCTCACACAAAATCTACGACAGAAAGAAAAGGTAGGGACACTTAACAATTAATTCTATAGGGCTAAAATAAATCTGATATCAAAATCAGTCAAGTGTAGCCAGAGGATTCTGGAAAAATGGCAGGAATCTGTCTTCTCACCTAGACAACAACCACACTGCCCAAACCTGTCTGATGGAACTATTTAGGAACTCGGGACTCTCCCAAGACTTGCAACTCCCAGGAGAACTCTTCGATGGGAAACTGAGTTATTTCGAGTGAATTTCAGCTCTGATCTCAACAGCAGCTGCCCATCCCTCACACACCAGCCCAGATGCAGACAGTCCTGCATGAGTTCAAAAGCACAGGCAACAAAAGCAAAATAAACAAGTGGGACTATATCAACCTAAATAAAAAGCTTCTGCACAGCAAAAGAAATGACCCACAATAGGAAGAAGCAACCCACAAGATGGGAGAAAATATTTGCAAACCATCTAGCAGACAGAGTTAATATTCAAAATATGTAAGTCATTTTCACAACTCAATAGCCAAAAAACAAACAAAACCCCACAGGATCTGATTAAAAATGGGCAGAGGACCCGAATAGACATTTTTCTAAGGAAAACACACAAATGGCCCACAGGTACATGAAAAGGTGCGCAACATCGCTCATCATCAGGGAAATGCAAATCAAAACCACAATGAGACATCACCTCACACCTGTTAGAACTGCTATTATAAAAAGACAAGAGGTTAATATTGAGGAGGATATGGAGAAAAAGGAATCCTTTTTCTCTGTTGGTGGGAATGTAAATTGGTACAGCCACTGTGTAAAACAGTATGGAGGTTCCTTAAGAAATTAAAATTAGAACTACTATATGATCCAGCAATCCCAAGGAAAATGAAAACAAGATTTCAAAGAGATATCTGTGCTCCCGTATTCACTGCAGCATTATTCACAAAAGCCAAGACGTGGAAACAACACAAATTTGCATCAATGAATAAACAGATATTGAAACTGTGGTATGTGTGTATACATACACACACACACACACACACACACACGATGCAAAAATTATTCAGCCATAAAAAAGGAAATCCTTCAATTTGCATCAACATGGGTGGATCTTGAGCACATTATGCTAAGTAAAATAATGCATTAAGAAAAAGACAAATACTACACGATTCCACTTACATGAGGTACCTAGCATAGTTAAAATCATAGACATAGAAAGCAGAGTGGGGGTTTCCAGGAGCTGGGGGGAGGGGAAGAAGGAGAATAGGGAGTTATCGTTTAATGGGTATAGAGATTCTATTTCACAAGATGCAAAGAGTTTGGGAGATGGTAGTGGTGGGTGGTGTATAACACTGTGAATGTACTTAATATCACTGATATGTACACTTAAAAAGATTAAGATAGTAAATGTTATGGGTATTTTACCACAATAAAAAAATGGAAAAAAAAATCCTTTTGGGAAACAATTCTGTATTTTTTTCCTTTATGTAACTATAGGGATTTAGGAATTTGTAAAGTGATAATGGAAGAAGATATTTCACAGTAAGAAACTGGTTCCATAGTAAGTCACATCATAAAACATAAACCATTCACCCAAGATAGGTCCTACTACAAACTAAACCTCTGTAATGTTAGTACTTTTATAACTATAATTGAGTCAAACACTCCATCCATAGTTACCTATGTGGCCATGTGGCTGACCAACTCTAAATGCTAACCAACTATTCTGATTTTTACTGCAATGCAATGAAAAAAAAAAAAAAAAAAGCTATATTAGACAGTTTGGAAAAAAAATAAGCCAAGTGTAAAAAAAAGGATAATTACTGTCCAATCCCACTCATGAACAAAGATTTAAAAATCCTAACAGCAGCAAAGTTAATCCAGCAATATATAAAAATTGTGTTTAGGGTGCCTGGGTGGCTCAGTCGTTAAGCGTCTGCCTTCGGCTCAGGTCATGATCCCAGGGTCCTGGGATCGAGTCCCACATCGGGCTCCCTGCTCTGCGGGAAGCCTGCTTCTCCCTCTCCCACTCCCCCTGCTTGTGTTCCTGCTCTCGCTGTCTCTCTCTCTGTCAAATAAATAAATAAAATCTTTAAAAAAAAAAAAATTGTGTTTAGCCCAGAAAAGCAAGGTTTCTTAATGTAGAATATCAATTAATGTAATTCACTACAGTAACATATTAGAGGGAAAAACACACAGGATCATGCAGACGGATGCAGAAAAGCATTTGATGAAGCTTAGCTTTTATTAATTTTTAATAAATTATTAATTTTTAAGAAGTGCTCAAAGCTTGAGGATATGTTAAAAGGACAAAGAAGCCAGCTTAAAGTAGTTGGCCAAATCAGGACCAAGTCAAGCATAAAAGCATAAAAATAATGAAAACAGTGGATTATACCACAGTGAATAAAACAGATGTCATTTTCTCTTGGATATAAGAGAGAAACTGGTAAAAAGATTTGAATAGGAATGCCACAAAAATAGGAATGTCACCAAAAAAGGAAACACAAAGGGCCCATAAACATATCAAAGACCTTTGGCTTTATTGAGAATCAGAGAAAATGCAAATTAAGGCCCTAAGATACCATTTTATACTCACCCGATTGACAAAATAAAAAAGGATGTACAATAATATGAGCTATATATTATACATTACTGTTCGAGGTAGTCCAGTCATTTTTGAAAAATAATACAGGATTAAATTAAAAAGTTGAACATGTATATAATTTACCACCCAGGAATTCTACTACTTGGTAAAGACCCTAGAGAAACTCTTAATATATATGCCTCAGGAGGTATATGTGACAATGTACAGTTATTCATAAAATAAAAAAAGAAGAGGAAAAGAACCTAAACATCTTTCAACAAGAAAATGGACAAGTAAATTGTGATTTACTTATACATGGAAAATATAAAGGAAAGAAACTGTCTGATCTCTAATAACATCCAAATCTCAGAAACCTAAGTAAAAATGTCTCAAAAACAGATACCATTTTTACAAAACTTAAAAACAATACTAATACTCAATAATAAAGATGACAAAGAGAAGACATGTTTTTAAAGGGTAAACAAGCCTCAAAATCAACTATCCAGTCTTAGGACCTTTGTTCTAACTGTTCCACCAACCTAGAAAATTCTTCTCCGTGACATCTACTTAGCTAACTACTCCCTCTCCTCCCAATCTTTGCTACACTCTCCTCTTCTCAGTAAGACCTGCCCTCACCACCTCATTTGCTATCTTACTCCCCTGCCCCCTAACACTGGCACTCCTGATCTCCCTGGGGTACCATGACTTGTTCCTGTTCCTTTTTTTTGATTATCCTTTATCACCTTCTAACATACTATATATAATTTGCCCATTTACTGTGTTTATTATTTATCCTCTGTCCTCTCGCCTTCCAAAATGTGATTAATAGGTATACTGGGATCTTTGTATTTCTATTCTGTGGTATGACCCACATGCCTGGATAGTTGGTGCTCAGCAAACGAACATTCTGCTTCATTATAACGGAAGGCTCCTAGATAATATACAATTCCGTGTTTCTCTCTCTCATGAATTATCTCTTTTACTTATAGCAAGTCAGGCACAATCTCAAATCAGATAATATGACCCAAATTAAAATTTCCTGGGTGGCCTACTTAAAACATGGCCTTTAATTATATCATAGTATTTGAATGACACTTGTTTTAGTTATGGAATCCTGTTACAACTAGTTTCAACCATGTGCAAAACAAATACTAATAATCAAGAGTCTGTTTTAAGGTCAAACTAAATGGAAAAAAAAATTTTAAACCATTACCATGTGTATATAAATGATCTTCCGTAATTTGCATATATCAATGTATCCCACAACATATACTGCAAATAATGATGCAATCTGAAATTTAAAAAGAAGTTAAATTACAAATAAAAATTACATATATAATGAATAGCTCTAAGAATGAAAAAAAGATTATTTTTTATTGTTTTGTCACATTGATTTGTATTTATATTCAAAGGGAATTCTTTAGTTTCCCTCTTACTGCCAAATTATTATTGAACATAGTCAATATATTAATATATTAATATAGCAAATACTGATTTTTTCTTCCATGAGCAGCTTTCTCAATTAACCATATGAATAATCTACTTTGTGGATTATTCAAAACAATATTCATTTTAATGTCAGGGTGACTCTACTGTCGTCACGTACAATTACAAAGTGCTTTGCTCAATCAAAAAATATGAAAATTTAATTATAACATATTTAATTATAACATATGACAATTAATACATAATTGGGAAAGGTACATTAAACTCAAAATTAATTATGTAATGCATGTGTGTGTAAAAGTGCATTAAGTTCTGCTTATTAGTCACTCTTTACAAGAATCTCCATTAGTGTTCTTTCGTTTATGTAAATATTCAAGTGTTCGTTGTAATCAAATTTACCAAATTTCAAATTAGAAGGAGTACTTTCACTACTTTTAACTTTCTTTACAATTTTGAAGAAACCTGTGTAGGTGTTGACCAAGAATTCAAAGAGTACTGGAGTTATTTAGGTGAATTAATTGATTAAATGATGATAATGTAACCCTTAGTAAAATGTAGTTACTATGTCAAACGATGCCCCTCCACCCTTCTTCATGGAGAAAGCAACTCAGATTAAATCCCATGCTTCCCGTACTACACAAACATGGTATAAACCGCAAAGTAGTTGAATACTTAAACACATAACTTAAGTTTCATTCATTAAGTTTTTTACCTTCAAACAATCTATGACAAATTTTTTC
Organism: Leptonychotes weddellii; assembly: GCF_054177405.1. Classification (NCBI taxonomy): domain Eukaryota; kingdom Metazoa; phylum Chordata; class Mammalia; order Carnivora; family Phocidae; genus Leptonychotes; species Leptonychotes weddellii. The sequence goes on along the minus strand of NC_138380.1, from coordinate 38,291,420 downwards.
ATTAGCAAGAAAAACAAGATTTCCCTTTCCCCAGATTTATCCTTGGGGAACATGCATTGCTTAAGAATGAGACTCATATGACACAACAGGTGTGAGGAAGTGTGCCTTGCTATTCAACAGAAGCCCCTCACTCCATGAAACACCCTCCTCCGCTCACCCCCCCAAAAATCAGTCATCACCCCTAGCTGGAAGCAATGGGAACTCTCCCTTTCCACCCCAGGGCCAAGCAATACACAGCAGGCCTACAAGGTAGAATCTTCAAGAAGTGTCTTTCAGGGACTTTTTTGTTTCATTTTCTTTTCAGGGACATTTTTAACCAGGAACATTTAAAATGTCACCACACTAAAGAAGGCAAAGGAGTCTAAAAGGTAAGATCAAAGAAAGAATTAAGTACAAATAGACTCTTTTTAAAAAATACTGATAAAAGCAGCTAACCTTACAGACATCTTGCTAAGTACCAGCAATGTTAAGTCTTAAATACATTCCCTCATCTGATCCTAACCCAATAAAGCAGGTTCTTTTATTTTCTCTATCTCACAAATGAGAAAACTGAAACTAAGCACAGCTAAGCAGTTTGTCCAAGTCAAGCAGCTAGTGGACAGAGTTAGGACTCAAACCCAGATCTTACTTCATGTCTCAAGCAAGACATGTCCCAGAAGATTGCAAAACAGCTCTCAAGCTGCTTTAGATGAACATGAATATGGCCAGCATAGCGAGGAAGCAGAAGTAGGTGGGGGTCGGGTGCAGCAGAGAGAGAGACTGGCACACAATTTACTCCCTGTCTCAATAAGCACCTTCACCTTGCTTCATACACCTCTATTTGAAGGGAAAGGGAGGCAAGAATGCACAGAAAAATGATAAATTAGATTGGTAGAGGAGTTATATAAATAAGAACTGCTTAGCTATTTGTCCTATGTTAATCTTATGTGCATTTATCCCATGGGTAAGAACGTACAGCATTATTTATAAAAGAAGTACATTTATTTAAGAGAAATACTTAAGGTTACAGCACTAGTCCTCTTTTACGTACACTAACAAAACTGAATAACAAAGTATTCTTATCAATTTGAATTCAATAAATGCAGTCCACTAATAAGTCAATAATTAACTTTCACTAATAAATAAATTGCACATATTTCCCTACCCTGAATTTTGTTTAAAAGTATTAACTAAAAAACATTTTAGGACTTAGAATCATATAATATCTCAGTTCTATAATTTTATACAAATGAGTACACATAATCAAATATACTAAGCTTAATTCACCTTAAAAATATAAGCACCTTACCTGAGTAAGAAGTACAAACTGAGCAAACTGCCACGGAAGCATGAAAAATACATTGGAAATGCAGAGTGCAATCAAGCTTCCTCTATAAAGTTTTGTAGCCCTTGGGAAGAGAAAATAAATATAAGTACATTTAACCACAAGGTATTCTAGCATGGGCCCAAACTGCTGCAAATTAGAATCTCTAAACATGATCTGGTTGTAACATAAACCAGACATAAAATGAACCAATGGGTTAGAAATTATACTTCCTGACACTTAACTACAACAACTTCCCATGAAAAGTAAATACCCATCATTACTGTAAGAACAAAGCTTGTCAAAGAGAGAGAGGGCAGCTGGGTCAGTATATCCGTTGAATTTTGTCAAACTCTATTTTGGTGAATTCATAATCAAACACATTTAATGCTGCATCCAATAGCTTCATTTGGAGAGACAGAGAAAAGCAGAGAAAGCGGCATAGTCTAAGTGTTAGCAGTATTCTGCAGACAAGGAGAATTCAGAAAATGGGCCGAGCAGAGGGCGACTCCGTGGAAGATGTGAGGGGACAGTGGGGTCCTGCACAGGGAGGACAGAGAAAAGAGAAGAGGTGGCAAAGGCCAGGGGCCAATCTGGAGCCACCTTTAAGAAGGCTTCATTTTGATCCTGACTTGTAATTTAGGGGATTTTTAGGAAGGTGAGGTAATTTTATCTTTCATTCTAGTTTTAAGAAGTATTTTTCTCCTAAATCGGTGAGTTAATGCGAAGCCCCCAACATACCTAACACCTTCACAAAGTGAGGTGTATATGCAACATCTCGAGGTTACAGGTATGCACCTTAAAGAAATCTTCCTCAGGGTAAACCTACCTGGGGCACTAAGCACCACCACAAAATGCCTTTCTTTACTTCCATAAGTATCCCTTCTCTAAGGACATCCCCCTCTGCTATTCATGCCCCTAAATCAAGTCTTTTTAAAATCCAGGTAACCTGTTTGTGAGCTATGAAATAAATTTATTAGATAAAAACCGCATTTTTTTTTAAAAAGATTTTATTTATTTGAGAGAGAGAGAGCATGAGAGAGAGAGAGCACGAGCAGCGGGGAGAGGTAGAGGGAGAAGCAGAGTCCCCACTGAGCAGGGAGCCCGATGCTGGACTCAATCCCAGGACCCTGGGATCATGACCTGAGCTGAAGATAAAGGCTTAACCAACTGAGCCACCCAGGTGCCCAAAAACCCACAATTTTTAATGCAGTGAATATATCCCACATTCAGAGAGAGGCCTGTCTAGAAACACTACTTAAGAGACAAGGCCACATAATGACCCTAGTCCTGCTGAAGTCATCACAGGAGGAAACGGACCATCCAAAGGGTTTGGTGTAACAGACTTCAACCAGCTTCTCCTAAATTCTGCAGATCCTTAAAGGGAGTTCTTAGTCTGAGCCATCTTCAGATTTTCATCATGCTTCATTTTTTTTTTTTTTCCCATAGTCCCCATTTTGTTTTATTTTTACCCTCTGAATCAAGGTAGCATCTGTCCATGCTCAGTATTTGTCAACAGAAAGGGGAGAGAACTGTTCTCGGTTCTATTCTCTTCCACTCATATGGTGCTTGAATCTCTGTGCAGTCTCTAGCTGAAGGCTAGATGAACATGGGAGAACCCAATCCAATCCTGAATTTCCAGCAGGAATTTTCCTAGTATAGCTCCAGTCTCCTGAGTGGTTTCTTTCTACGCCTACTATCTGATGCTCCAGGACACTAAGCAAATATGGGAAGAAGAATCACATGTTAACATACCCGGCCATAATTACTCTACAAACTATTCTTTCCTCTGAAGGACTGTATCGTACAGGTTACACTCTATTGCCATCAGTCATCCCCCTTCCTCCTGCCCACTTCTGGGAAGCTGTGGTGGTGGCAGAGAATGATGTGAGAAAGCTGAGATGGCAGAAGTGAAAGCAAATTTGCTGCTCCTCGAGCAGCTCCGTGGGCCACTACGAAAAAAGGAAGAGACTGGAAGGCAGATGAAGGAAATGTTTTTGATAGTAAATATTCTGAAGTTACACCCTTAAAATAACCATGAATTCAATGTAGCAACATCATCATAATTTTTTCATTATACTGACTGTTTTTATTATGGAAGCTTAAAAAATTCTAGCTTAAGTTATTCAATGCAAAACAAACACACAGAAGACCTAAGGATAAGTCAAAGTTACCTGAGAATATGAGTCACAAGCAACATCTGAAGTACAAGGAATGGATAGGAGAAGCTTTCGCGGAGGGGTGGTGTCCACATCACACGAGTGCACTGAAAACACAATTCATAATGTATGGTCTCTTTGCTAAATTTGTTAAGTAAGACATGGTAATCGAAAGCAGCTATTCATAAACACAAAAAAAGTTTTTTCACACATAATTTAAATGGTATGTTGGAAAGCAAGCTGCTAGGTTTTCCACCAACAGCAAAACTGAAAAGTGAGAAGGAAGCATTATTGAAAGGGAGACACACATGGCATAAGATCTTGTGAAATATTAACATGAACTGTCAACAGCAAATACCAAAAAACTTCAACTAGAGCCTAAAAGGAAAGTAGGGGAAGTACCAGCAAGAAAATGTTCTGCCAAAATTAAAAACATTTCACTGGAATTGGTTGTATAAACCACTTAATTTGTCCGTCCACTTGAATTTCAGCAAACCTCTCCATAACCAATACTTCAAAACTCTTTGTAGTCATCAATGTTAGCATTTCTATTCACAATGCTGCTAAAAAAAAGAGCACTCCATTTCTGTTTTTACTTCTTCTTTGCCCAAGCTACCCTGGGCTACAAAAATTTAAAAGGGGAAGAGGGATCAAATAAAAATAACAAAAGTCCTAAAATGACATGTACCAACTCTACTGAAGAACTCACTTTGGACTTAATTAAGTAATGTTCCATCCCATTCTCTCTCTCTCTCTCTCCCCCTGCCCCTCCCCCTGCTTGCACATGCATGCTCTAAGATAAATAAAATCTTAAAAAAAAACTAATATTCCATCCCAGTTTTAGCACTCCCATTTTTCTGCATCTATACTAAATAAATTAATAAGTCTATCTTTCAATTAAAGGAAACTGCATTGGATGAAATATAAATAATCTGATATTAATTACCCCGACTAAGCTAGTCACACTAGAAGAAATCATTACGTCTTTCAACTCAAGCAGTTAAAGACTATATGAAATTACAAAGACCACAGTGGAAATAAGCCTTTCCTTTATTTTAGCTCTACCTCAGACTGTTAGATATTTCTACTATTGCTACAAAAGTTTGAGCCAATTTACTTCTCTTTTTAACCAAAATTCACTATCCTCTATGAGATTTAACATAGATATCTATTTATAAATGAACTATACACACAAGAGAATTCTGAAAAGATTGAAAAAGTCTTTTTTAAAATGTGTATTTGTTGTTACTGGAACACAACTTTAAAAATCTGTTAGTTCACGAAATTAACTAGAAATTTCAATATGATTGATAGTAGAGATATATAACCACAATTTATAAAGTTATCAATCTCTGTGCAAAAACCAAGAAGAAATTAGTTAAACAATGTAATGTACAATTTAAGAATTTCTTCATACAGACTGTTCACTCACACTTATTTTGTTACCCAATTTTAACTATGGTGCCATCTCTTAGAAATTTCTTTCCTTAATAGCTAAAGGCACTCAATTCTCTCAAACTCAATTACATCCTTTGTAAAGCTGGATGAGAAGGCTAAATTACAGAATTGAAACAAAGAGCAAGATCTTTCGCCTCTATAATGTTAAGGGTGAATGAACGCAAATATGTGAAAGTGCTTCCTATTGTTTCTCCAATAACACAATGTGCTTTACTCGAGCTGCTACAAACATAATTGCTGGTCCAGATGACCCCGTGTAATTTGAAAACAGTACACAGATTTGCTTTAATCATACCTTAAGTTTCAACAAATAAATATTTTTCTTTAATTATAATAGGTTGACAGTTCAAAACGCCAATGCCTTCTAAAGGCATTGTCCTCAAATTTAGGAATTAAAGAAGGGAATAAATGTGCGAACTCCTTCACAAGGGGTTACACCACTGTATGAAGCACTCAGACAAAATACAAGACATTCCTGAATTGTGAAAATGAACTCAATGAAAATCTCACTTTACTTAAAGTGTCCTCTAAGAGTACATAATTTTTAGCACATATTTCAAAGCACTGAATAATGCTGCAGCATAATACTGCTTAGGTATTGACAAGAACAAGCTCCTTCTGTCTGCTTAGGAAAGCCTGAATTTTAAATCATTTACTCAAGAATCAAAAACCAAGGAATTTTAGTAATAGGCAGCTTCATTTGTCAAGCTCTACTTTCAAAATAGTTCAGTTACATTATTAGAAATCTATCACCTAATATACTTTTCTCTTCATAATGTAAAATGAAATAGGAGTACAACTAACTATTGAATTATAAATTATAGTTAATATCAAACAGATCATATTTAAGGCTTGTTCCAAGAGTTTTGACTAGAGCTGATATTTATAGGATCAGTCATAAATTGTTGTTGGTATAATGTTTAGGTTTAAAACAAATTACCCCACTTCTGAAAGCTACACAGCCTCATTAGTTATAATACTGCTTTATATTGCTTAATGTTAACTATAATATTGTGTTAAACCTTGCACTTACGAATGCTTTCAAAAAAGATTTGTGGCCAACACAGAATTAGAATCTTCAAAAAAGAGAGAAAATGAAAAAAACAAAATATTTGAAGAGAAGATAATGGCTAAAAATTTTCTAAAACTCATAAAAAAAAAAAAATCAACCCATGGAACAAAGATGTTCAGTGAGCCTTCAACTGGGCACATACATCTAAGTTTTTTGTTTTTTTTTTTTAAGATTTTATTTATTTATTTGACAGAGAGAGACACAGCCAAAGAAGGAACACAAGCAAGGGGGTGGGAGAGGGAGAAGCAGGCTTCCCGCGGAGCGGGGAGCCTGATGCGGGGTTTGATCCCAGGACCCTGGGATCATGGCCTGAGCCGAAGGCAGACGCTTAACGACTGAGCCACCCAGGTGCCCCTACATCTAAGTTTATTACCATCAAACCAATAAAAACCAAATATAAAAAGAAAGTCTTCAAACCACCAGAGAAGAGACACTCTACATGCAGAGTAACAATAAGAACGATAACTCATTAAACAACGGAAACCAGAAGACAATAGAATGACATTTAAAGCGCTGAAACGCAAAGCTACCAACCTAGAATTCTTATCCAGCAAAAATACACTTCAAAAAATGAAGGCAAAATACAGACATTTTTAGACAGGCAAAAGCTAAGAGACCTTGCTGGCACCAGATCTTCACCACAATGCTAAATAAAGTTCTTAAGACCAAAGAGAAATTATACCAGATGGAAACCCAGATCTGTAGGATGAAAAATATTACTGAAACCCAAACAAATATCCAGATGTGAAGGATGACCAGGAGATAAAAAAGGAAGGAATTATACAGGGCATAGGAAACTATGTACCAAAGCCCTGAGGCAGGAAAAGGAGTAGTCCTCTCTGGAAACTAGAGAAGAAAGGACGGTGGGACTGAAGCAAAGAAAACAGCCTGGACAGTGGTGAGACCCAGCAGGGCCCAGGTCATGAAGGGGGATGAAGGCCAGTTCTACTACATTATAGGCAGTTTTCATGTAAGCAATAGATACATTCCCATCTAAGAGCAGCACACTCTTTTTTGGGGGGGGTGGGGGCTTTTGGAGTTAATACAAGTTTAATGTAAATTCACAAATCCATAAGCACATCTCTCAATAGTCTGAATAAATAATGCATCTTGCACTCATACTATTTTCCAAATTAATGTAAAAAATAATTTAAGCCGCATCACTCTTCTGCATGTAACTCTCCAATGGCCTTTCCACCTTCTCCAAATGAACCTTACAGTGACCAACAAGGACTACAGAAAAGGCTCCTTCCACATCCCACCTTTCACTCTCTGCTCCTGTCACAATGGTCTGCTTGCTGCTCCCCAAATAAGCCAGTATTCCCCCACCTTAGGTAGAAGTGGTCCCACCTTCACATGATTATCCACAAGGAGAGGGATCTTTGTTTTACTGACATATCAACATATCCTCAACATCTACAAGTACCTGGCATACAGTGAGCCCTCTGTATACATTGTCTTAATTGAGCTGAATAAAAAGAAGACCCAGAATAAGGTTCCTGGCCAAAATGTGACCCTCACAAGAAAGGGATGAAAGAAAGGCAAGAAGGGAGGGAGGGAAAAAGAAGAAGAAAGGAAGAGAGACAGAGAGAAAGGGAAGAGAACAAGTTTCACAAATTAGCAAGGAAAGATCTCTGTACTTTTTACTTGAAAAGATAAACTGTGGTATTATCTTTGAAATCCTACTCCCCTATCTAAGAGCTGTCTGTGTTGAGAGAAGTTTGGAGAGATTACTGGTTAATCGAAACTTAGAATCCTATCCCTGTTTCACAACCTTGAGCCAACACTTAACCTTTTAGTGTTTCCAATTATTATGCAAACTGGAATATTATTATTTGCTACTTATCTATCATACAAGAGCATTCTAAGGATTAATGAAACTGTTTTCAAAGTGTCCTAAGAATAGTTTTCCAAATCTTACATAAATAACATAACTATGTCAAAAACTAATTAGGAACACAGACATTTATATGTACATTATCTCAGTTCAGTTCAAAAATATTTAAGAAACTAATATGGGTCAGAAATATGTTGTGAGTAATAAAAATAGGTTAATTAGATATGCCTCTAAAGCAAATCTTTCATATACTATTTTGACTTACTTACTTTAGTTTAAAAAAAAAAGGGGGAGGGACTTTCCTCCTCATAAATGTGCCTATCTTTTTATCTGTGAGCATGTTTTATATAAAACACCATCAATCATGCTGGGTAATAACTTTTTAAAAATCTCATCATGAAAAAGTTAAACGAACCTATTTCATATATAATGAATTTTTAACAGTCAAAAATTAAAGAAAAATATTATATTTCATTTTTTTCATATACTCTTCTAAATGCTTTTCAGTCAGCATGCGAAAAATCCTGCAGCATCAAGCCACAGGCGCACACATCTGATCGTATAATAAGGAAGGATTTAAAAGGCAGAGTAAAACTGTTGGCTTTCCTCTTAGCAATAATTTTCAATAGGGACAGAATCAACATTTAATAAAAAAGCTTGATAAGTGAAAACATCGACATAATTTTTATTATGAAATATATAACCTCAATATTATTGATCATTACTATGAGCAATTAGTGAGTTCTTTATTGCATCTTCACAGGGTCCAGATTTAAAGGTTTTCAACTTCTGTTTTAAATCATTTGATTAATCCTTTTCTACTACACATCTTGTAGTTCTTTTGTTGAGGCCAAAATTTTCCCTTGTAAAACCATCTGAGTGAAAGAATATTTTCAAAAGTACACTATATTCTATCTTAGACTCAAATAGAGAGCAAACTGAATAATGGAAATAGAACTTAAAAGCAAGCAACAATTCACAACTATTTTCTGGTACATAAACCACTCACTTGCAAGATTAAAATAACTCTCCTAAGAAAAAGGGATACCAAGTACCAATTAGTAACCCACCAGCAATTTCAGTGAATACACATTGTGATGCTCTAAAAAAGTTCACTAGGGGCGCCTGGGTGACTCACTTGGTTAAGCGACTGCCTTCGGCTCAGGTCATGATCGTGGAGTCCCAGGATCGAGTCCCGCATCGGGCTCCCTACTCGGCGGGGAGCCTGCTTCTCCCTCTGACCCTCCCCCTTCTCATGCTCTCTCTATCTCATTCTCTCTCTCAAATAAATGAATAAAATCTTTAAAAAAAAATAAAATAAAAATAAAAAAGTTCACTAAATGTGTGAATGGGTACTACCAGAGTGGATGCTTCCCACATATAAAAATTATATGCTTTGGGCAACATTTTTAAAATTCAGAAAATAATTGGGTCTGACAATCTCATAGTCTGAAAACCAAAACAGTTATTAAATTATAATAAAATGGTTTTAGTTACTTAAGTTCTCACCCTTATTTTACCCAAAACTACAGTTTATTCCCTCAATTTTAATGTCTTTACTCAAAATGGTCACTTTTCTACTCGAAAGCTAAGTTGCTGATATAAAGTACAATTATCTACTTGACTATTTCAGAAAAATTGCAATTCTAATTCTAATCACATTTAGTCTACCCTTTCCTAAGTAGAAAGTGATGTCTAAGCATGTTTAAACACACTAAGTAGGTGAAAGGTATTAAAAAAAAAAAAAAAAGAAGTCTTTCAACCTGAAAAATGAACTGAATAGTCCAAATTTCATTGGTATAAACTGAAAAGACTTTGTGAGGAATGATGCTCACGCTACATGAGTATCAAAATTATAAGAAAAACATAAGATCAGGAATTGAAAACCTTTAATTTAGACTGAGGGTAATACAGTAGACCTTTCTGCTTAACAGAGAGCTGTCTTTAAAACTGCACCTTGGCTTCAAATTTTTCTATAATCTCTTTCCTCCAACGTCTTATTGTGAACACTCAATGCTCCTTTCCTTCACTGTTAAGTAGTCACTTCCGATTTCTTAGGTCATTCTCACAGGATCTGTGCCTCCACATGTTCTGTGGTCCACACTATGACATTCAGAAGCAACCACAGTCAAGAAGAGGCAAAAAAAAAAAAAAAAAAATTTTTTTTTTCCCTCAAAGGCAAACCAAACCATATTGCAATGATTTTTCTCAAATGCTCTAATCTGTAAGGCCACTCTGGCTTTAAATTTCTGTGATTCTAAATACTAAGCATGTGTTACTTCAACATCCATTAGTAATCCACTGAACAATAAAAAAAAGTTCAACCTTGGCTCTATAGTTAAGTTTTAGTATGCTTACTCTTAGGGCTTTACAATATGTGCATATTCAAATATTATACACACTGAGTTTATAAATGCATAAAAGGATTGTTACTTCATACAAAACAAGCTGACCTTTCTTTTCTTTCTCTCATACAAGATTTACCATGAAAGAAAACCAGGTATAGATATATTAATAAAAATTCATTTACAACTACAATTGATTTAGTGGAACGATTTCAGTGGCATCCTGAATTTCTATTAGAATTTAATCTAAACTAAGTTATTAATAATGATAATACAAAGTAACAGTTACATAAATTAAAAGCAAATAACAATTCACAACTATTTTCTGGTACATAAACCACTCACTGGCATGATTAAAATAACTCTCCTAAGAAAAAGGGATACCAAGTACCAATTAGACTATGTGCCAAACACTGCTCCAGGCACTTTACACTTATGAATTCACTTAAACTCGCCAATAATCCCATGAGATAAGGACCATTATGACACCCATTTACAAGGGGAAACTAAGGCAGGTGAGATTAATGATTTGCTCAGGTCTCAGAGCTGTTAAACAGCAAAGCCAGGATTTGAACACAGGTAGCTTGGATCCAGAGTCAATACTTTCTTTGCTAGTGTTCTCTTTAAAAAACCCTTGGACGTGTGCAAGTTTACAGGTATAATACTCTGCAAAGGAGACTTAAAAATAACATCCAAGTTAATAAGATGCATTAAAATAGAAACACACTATATAGCTCCTACAACAAAAAGTTATCCCCACACAAGGAAATTAACTTTATCCATGGTTGACTTATTTCTATTATAGCTAAACTTTCAAACTTTTAAATTATATAAAGAATTGACGCAGACCCACTATTACTTCAAATCACTAAGAGATATATCACAGAATCAAGATAATAATGTTCATGAAAAGTTAACTTAAAATAAACGCTAATGTAAAACTTGAATGAAAATAAGACCAAACATTTAAAGAATGCTACTATAGACTAAATTTAAAGAAATTAAATTTTAAAAAGAAACCTGTAGTTCTGGAAGTAAAATCTCCTAGAATGTTTTAAAATATTTGACTGACTACTTAAAGAAGAAACTTGTATTTCTAAAAGTACAATCCCCTAAAGATTTTGAAAATATTTGTTGACTACCTACCTCTCCATGATTGAAAAAGAAGCACAGCACTGTAACCAGGCCTCCTAATCGGCTGCCGCTGGAAAAGAAGATAAAAACCATAACTCAAATAACAAAAATCCAGGTCAATCCTAATGAAACCTTGAAATAATATAGTATGATAAACTTCCAGTTCTACACAAAGTGTTAGCCACACTAGAACTCTACTATGCTTATTTACAAAATAAGTATCTATAGTATTATTAGTCAAAATAAGTTTCATTTTTAAAAAGTCATCTTCCATATTCAAAATGTACAAAAAAACCACAGAGACAGGGAATAAAAAATTGTGACTAGTCACGTTACCGGGCATCATGCAACCCGATCTTTTTCTTTCTCTCTCTTTTTTTTATTTTTTAGTGCCACATATTTATTTGTATCCTCTAGCAGTTCTCAAACTATTTTTCTAGGGACACATGATATACATTCAGGAAAGAGGAGAGAAGTGCAGAAAGTGGTCATAAAGATAGAAAACACCATACTTGGAAATTCACAAAGCAAGCCAGCACATTTAAGAGTTAATTAATTCGGTATTTCCCAAGCCCCATCCCAAGCTACTTTCCCATAGAACATGCTTGGAGAACACTAGTTTACAAAGTTTTATCTTTCATCTGTTTTGAAAAACTTGTAAAAGAACACAAATATCAAAATATGACCACCAGGCTTCTAACTCTAGCTAAGAAATCGCAACGCTGTGGTTTGGCCATCCTAACAACTAAACCTTCATTTGCTTAGGTAAGAGTAATACAGGTCTCCCACTTTCCTCCCACCCTGGCCAGAAGCATCTGGATAGGGGAAAGAAAGGCTATTTTAGGTCTGTTCCATCATTTCTTTCATCTTTACTCTTGAGATCTTGTACTCTCTTTAGCTCATGCTGTTTTCTCCTGATTTTACCCAAATATCCTTCTTTCTTTCTACACAAGCATGCGTAGAACATAGACAAGCCAGGGAGGTAACAAGGAGTCAGACACAGGTATTCTAAGCAGTGCTACTTACTCCTGGGGATGTATGAATGAGGAAACATGGAGGAGATACAGGAGATGGCCGGGCTAATCCATGCAGTGAGCACACACCACCTCCGCATCCCTCCCAGCCTCCCAGGAGACCGGAAGGGCTAGCAGCCCCAGCACAGGTGGCCAGTCAGCCTTGGCACAAGACAAGGGTTACGTCTGCATGTTCAGCGGCAAGCAGTTTATGGAGTTTCCATTTTCCCTACAGAGTTTTGAGCTCTGTGCTGCTCTAGAGAAAGATGGCAGTGCAAGAAGTTGAGGAAGGGGGTTGTCTGAAATACCACTTGCATTTAAGGACGGAGCTAACAAGGGAAAACAGAAGGGCTGCAGAGCCATCTTAAAGGGATCATGGGAAGCTGGAAGACCACAGATTTACAGGACACTGCTGGAACAACTATGCTTTTTCTCCACTGATTATCAACCTGGTCTAGCACAAATGAAATATAAAGGGGCAAAGAAACAGCATATTGGCCAGAAAATGGCTGAAGTGATGAATCACAGAAATGAGAGGGGCAGATAAAGGAGCCGGAAAGTCATACAGGCCAGGGAGTGGAAGTCAGGGCTCTCCCCTCAGAGGCCCAGCACACCTTCTTAAAAGGCCAGCCAACAGGCCAACGCCAGGCTTCATGGCAAGTCATAAAACATTAGATAAGTTAAGTGTGAGTTATGGGTTTAAATAAATAGTAATGTTTTGACTTATGCCAACAAGACAGAAAGTGCAAAGGTCTACATATTTCAAAAATCTGTTTCCTCGTTGCCACCCTTCTCTCAATCCTATTCACCTAAGATAATCAATAGTAACATCTGTGTGTGTGTCCACCCTCCCAAATCTTTCTCTATACCCATATTTTAATGCGATCATGCTATTAACACCTCTCTGAAATTTGTTCCTTTTCTAATTCATCTATTATAAAGATTATTCCTAATCAATACACATAACCCAAGGCATCCTTATTAACAGATACCAAACATTGCATAGTACAAATGTACTACAGATTGTTCAGCCCTTTCCCTATTATCGAACATACAGATATTTTTTAATCTCTTACCGTAAGAATAACATGTTAAAATAAATATCCTTGTGCACATAAATACCGGTGCTTTTACTTCTATAGGACAGACCTAACTGTGAGACTGCCAAGCCAAAGTTGTTATTTTGATCTGTACCTCTTGCCTACTAGTACGGGCAGCATTTTAATGGGTTTTGGGACAATGTGCATTTTCTCTTCTGTGAATTGCCTGTCTACATTCTTGTCCATTTTCCCATTGGATTGTCTATTTCCCTATTCAAAGATTAAGGGTATCCAGTTTTTGACTGTTAGATGTGTGATTAAGTATTTTGATATGTTATGGTGTATTCTGCCAAAAAGGAATTTTAAATTTTATGTAGTTAAATGTCAATGTTTTCCTTTATTTCTTCTGCATTTCCTGTCTTGTCTGTGAAGACCTTTCCTACCCCAAAATGACACAGTGTTCTAAAATATCTTCCAGTATCATTGTATTTTACATTTAAATCTTTCACCCACAAAAATGTATGTGTAAAGCCTTAATTTTGTTCTCTTTGAAACAGATAGCCAATTATGCTAACGACCATTTATCAAATAAACATTCCTTTTTCCGGTGTAATGAAATTCAGCCTTTATCATATATTAATTTCTCACAATACTAGAATCTGTTAATTCCAGTCAATTGATTTAATTCTATATTTTCTATATCACAATGTCTTCATTACTGTAGCATTATGGTAATATTAACATATGATAAGGAAAATTCCCCACCCCTAAGTATTCTTTTAACATTTTTTAGGTAATTCTAACCAGTGCCCCCTCCCACAAAAAAAAAAGTGTTGGATTTCTGATCAGAATGTCATTAAATTTCCATATAATTTTGGAAGAATTGTCATTTATATGATGGTAAGTCTGCCCATTCAGTTGGATAGTATGTCTCTCTCCATTTATTCAATTCTATTTCTTTAAATAAAAATGATATGGACAAGCAATACAGCCACCAGATATCTAGAGCTAAAACTTCTAAAAATACGGGGATATGATAAAATCTGATCATAGTATAGTATTTTAACACTTTCAGACTTTGGCAGATCATATAAGCTAAAGAAAACATACCAAGGATTCAAATGAGATCAGTAGGCTCAATTTTATAAATCTATATAGTACTTTGACTATACAGAGAATATACACGATTTCTATAGCACCTGGAACACCTAGCTGGAAAGACACCTCATTCTCTGGTTATAATCCAAAAACACCCTACACAAGAGAGACTGAAAAACAACAACAACAACAACAACAACAACACTTTGGGAAATTAATGTAAAAATTCCCTTTTAAAAATACCCTGAAAAGAAAAAGAGTCAAAGCTGAAATTTTGTAAGTTCAATTTTTTTTTAATGGCAGAGTAAAGACAGGGACAGGGATAAAAAGAGGACAAGGACAGAAGAATCCCAAGTCCAATTTCCCAACCAAATCTCATGATGGGGTCTGCTCAAGAAGTCTTCCATCCATACTACTGGACTGCCATACAGCCTGTGGGGCTCAGGGACTGGACATTTTCCCAAAGGCAGAATCAGTGCGACATCACTCCCCTTAAACTAAATAACCACAAGATGGGTTATGGCCCAGCATCTTCCACGAACACAGACAGCTTTGCTTACCTAACCAGGGAGGCAGATTTTCTGGTACACTTTCATGCCCTGCATAGCTAGGAGGGGAGAACAAAATTCGCTTATCTACAAGAAATATCTGACTTACAATCATTTTGAAATGGTGTGACTTGCAATAAATCTAAAATAGTGTCCCCAGCATTTACCTCCTTTCCCTCGAATCCTTACAGACTATCATATAGGTCATTTTATTTTGCTAAACAGAAAAGATGTAATAATCAGAAAACTTAAGACTGATTTTTTTTCCCCCATTACAGTTGATCAGTTGATATTTCAGCATTCCCTAGTGGTTTAAAAAAAAAAAAAAGATTCTTCTGCAATATTACCACCAACTGTCAGAAAATATGAAAGCTCCCATTGTGCAAATTTTAAAATAGTCTAAGCTTGCACATTTACTCATACATCTCATTCACCTTTTGAGCCTCGATTTCCTCAGGTACAAAATGAAGGAGTAAAAGATCTTAATACTTTTCAGTTCTGACATTTAATAATTTACAATTCTCTTCTTTCTCACATCTTTAAGTAACATGAATTCAAATCAATCATATTTTGGTAGGCTTAGTTAATCACGGACACGTGTACCTCTATTTACCAAAAAATGATAAAACATACAAAGTTCAACATTCAAGAAGAAAAAGTAATCATAGTTAATTCAAAACGTTATTAAATAACCCTTGGAGTGAATTAAATTAACTAACTTCTGCTGTATGAATGCTTATGAAAGAGAAAAGGAGAGAATAATGTGGAACAAATTGAATCAAGAGAATTGCAGTCTCAAGTTTGAGATGTAAGGCATAGGCACCTTGCTAGCCAGATGAAGAAATGCCCAGCAGGCCTGCTGAGAGCTGAGCATCTTCCCCTACACTTACACGTGGATCCTCTGGCTTTTCTGGAGCATAAAAGAAAGCCCCAGAAAGTAAAGGTGAGGACAAGAATGACAATCAGGAAGGCGAGGAATGGTCTCAGCTTAGTCCTTCCAGTCTGTTACAGGCAACTAATTAATGCCTTTAATTTAACTCTTTGTCTGCCAGGGCCAAGAAACAGAAGATTTTATTTACTAGACTGTGAACTTCCCAGTTCATCCTGGTAGTTCCCATAGTGCCTTGCCTATGGCACAGAGTCAAAAGGTATCTGAGGAGTAAATGAAAACATAAAAACTATCCAATCAAAAGTTGGCTGGCATTCCTTTTTGAGGAGAGGGGGCACTTTCAGTCAAACACACCACACCTCAC
This sequence comes from Leptonychotes weddellii, assembly GCF_054177405.1. Lineage (NCBI taxonomy): Eukaryota > Metazoa > Chordata > Mammalia > Carnivora > Phocidae > Leptonychotes > Leptonychotes weddellii. The sequence goes on along the minus strand of NC_138380.1, from coordinate 38,275,160 downwards.
ACCACTGCTGTCCTTGCTCACCGGCCTGGACACAGGCTCCTGCTCATCATCAGTGCCATGTGTTCAGTGGAGCCCCTACTGTGACCCAACCACCACACTGCTTGACTCCCCATCCAGACCTCCTACTGTGCCCTCAAGAACCTCCATTCCGTGGTGAACGACTTCCTTCCAGGAACCCTCAGCCTCTGCCCAGATGCTTCCTCTCCTCCTACCTTGAAACCTTACCCTCCTCTGAGAGGAAGTTTCCTTTCCTCATACCACCACGCTCCTGTATGGCTCAAGGCCCAGAGGGGAGGCTGAAGCTTCCTCTATTGCTACTTTCAGACACCATCTGGGACCCTTCGTGGAAGTCTGCTCCTCTGAGCTCCTTTCTCTCACTTGCCTCCTCACAGAAGTTCTCTCCTAATACTCCAGCTCATTCTTCATAATTCACAGCTGTTACCCTTCGTCAAGGGCATGTCTAGAGTCTTAACTCAGAGTCATGGTCCAGGGTCCCCTGTTCTTCTTTTCCATTCCCTCTATTGCACGGAGGAGGCTTTCTGAGAACTTTTTAATTATCCTTTTTATGACCTTCTCTAGATTTAACATCTGCTGCTCTGTATCACTGTGGCCACTCTGATCTGTCTCTGATCTCTTCATCCTCTTGAATATTCACCTTTCTTTGCCTCCACTCTGTTCTCCATGGCTTCTCAGCTCTTGTCAGAAAAGCCTGTCCATTCTTTTGTAGACATAGCTAGTCATCAGAAAATGCCTTTTCTTCCACAGGAGGAACAAATCAGTCACAGAGCATAATGTATTCATTTTCTGACTTTCTACTTTACTCTATTATTTTCTTTGGTCATTGAAGGTTCATGCTTCTTCAATACCAGAAAGAATTTTTAACTACTTTATTTCTAGATGTGTTCCAGAAGCCCTGAAGGCACGGTAGATTAGTCTATATGCCAAACCTTCCTTTTAATTTTGCTTACTAATATCCCCCCCTTCTATCCTGAATAGTGAGAGTGAATAGTCATAGTTAATATAACCAATTTCTCTATTTTCTTCTCATGATCCAGCCCAAGTTATCTATGAAGTGACTTGGTGTCCTTTTTAGACTCTGTGGCAGAATAGAGTAGCTTTTCATATCACTTCTCTGTATCAATAAATAGAAACCTCCCCCTTCCCATACCTGTTTTAAGACAAAGTTGAACTTCTTATTCTTTATGACAATTTTGCTTTGCTTCCATTGTTTTATTTGAGATTTTTCTGTTTGTTCATGCTTTGTTAGAAAATCAAGCATTACTATTTACGCAGCCTGGATTTTTGGCTAAAAATATGTCTTATTTAAGCTATGAATTACACCAGCTCAAATTTTTCCAGCTCCATGTTGTTGCTGTGGGTTGTTTCGTTTTGTTGTTTTTTTGCTTTTGGAATGTTCTATTAACTTGGCCTTCCAGCACATCTTTAATCATTTGGCCTAACAGTTGTATATGAATATTTAAAAGAGAAGTATTTCTCTTCAGTATGCATAAATTGATGAAAGTTATTGGTTGAAAATGTTGGCATCTTTTCTCTAAAATCTGTCCCTCTTTAGGTCATTATCTCAGCAAATGACACTTAACCACACTGTTTGCTGCCCAAGTCTGACCGCTAGGAGAGATCCATAACTTTCCTGTGATTCTGTTCCCTCAGAGTTACCTCTTAAAGTGCTAGATACATATTTCTTCAGTAAACAAATAATCTTAAGACTAGAATCTGGAAAAAAAAAAAAAGTGGAATCTGCAGAGGAAACGCTTCAGATGAGTCCACTGAAAAAATATTTCCTAAATTGGTAAAATTCTAATAAAGCTTATGTGATAAATAATAATATATTATTTTTGTGCCTTTCATAAATAGTAATCAAGAGCTAAGTTTTTTTCCAATAATTTATTTATTCACTTCAATTAAAAACTATTTTCTGAAAGCAGGCATTCTTCTAGGTGCCTTGCTAGCATTAATTTATTGTATTCTCACACAGAAGACAATGTCTCCTAACTCATCTAGGTGTTCTCCCTCCTACCCAGACACTTCTTAAAAATTCTATAATCTTGCATTCCAGTTAACTTATGAAACACTTTACTTCCCTATTACAACCCCGAAAAACCTTTGTTACATTAAATTTTCTTTTACATCCAAAGGCAAACCAAAGAACTGGCAGTCACTCTAAGTTCTTCCCACATCATTTATTCAAATTATATAAAAACTCAATGTTAACAGGTTCCACCCACGATCTGGAGCTCCCATACAGCTTTTTTGTCCTCCAATCTCAATCATGACAGCCTAGGATGGCCAGACAGCTAAGGAAAACTTCTAACATGGTAGGTATAGACCGAAAAATTTTAAAAAGTGAACTAGAAGATACCAAATTATTTAGGGAGGGAAAAAAACATTGGTACCCTCAGAGAAAAAGATACTGAATCCATGAAACAAAAATAAAATACTATTTCTTTTAAAAAAGGAACATTCACAGAACAAATTAAAATTCTTGAAAATTAGAAGATAACAAATGAAAAACTGAATATAGAAGAGTTGGAGAAATAAAGTTGACAAAATTTCCTAGAATATAGAACGCTCACACGACTAAGATAATAAATGGGAACAGACAGATCTAGGGCAAGACATATTATGAAATTTCAGAACCATGGAGACAAAGAGAAGATTCTACAATCTTTCAGAAAAGAAAGGGAAGAAAAGGTCACAAACAAAAATTTAGAAATCTGAATAACTGAAGAACGCCTGAACAGCACCACGTGAAGCAACAATAGTGTGACGCCTTCAAAATTCTGAAGGAAAGTGATTTCCAATCTGGAGTTCAATACTCGGCAAAACTATTAATCAAACATGAAGACAAAATAAAGACATTTTCAAATATACATGATCTGAAAAATTTACCTCCCATCCACTCATTCTCAAAGACTTCTAGAAGATGGAAGATGTACCAGAGTGAAAAAATAAACCATGAAAGTGGAATACATAGGATATGGCATAAGAGATCCCATTATCAGAGAGCAATGAAAGAACTCTGGGTAGTGAAGGAAAATGCCAAGGTGACAGATGTACACCAAACAACAGAAAGCAGTCAGTCCAGAATCAAGTACTGACTCATGCCCAGATCCTCATGTTTTATTTAACCTGAGAATAAAGCCCCAGTGAGCCTGGACAGATTGTTGTCTATATTTTGTCTTGGCTTCTACATGCCTTACTGTTGGCATCAGCTAAGGACACTCATTTCACCTACAGAAATTGTTCTGCTTCAGTATGCTCTTGAGAGCCAGGGTACATAGTGGTGAATCTGGAAACAGGGGACAACTCTTCCCCTCACAGTATTTCTGCTGGACAGTCAGGACCAGGTCCACACTACGTTTCTTCAGATCCCCCTGCCAAATGAGTCCTACATTCATCCCAGGACTAGCTCATGACCTTGCCTACTAATGCCCTAGGGAGTCGGGCTCCTGATTAAAAACCCATATATGATTTCTGAGGCCCAACCATAGACAATTACAAAGGTTCACCTTTTGTTCAGGGCTTCCTCAACAGTGAGATGACCCTCATGTCTGCACTGATCCCTCGATTCTCAACCAGGGCACTGTTCCATGGGGGGAAATGGACATGGGGGAGTCTGTATTTTCTCCAGTTTTACACCATCACAGCAAGTAATAAAAGGCTTAACTCTTTCACTTTTGGCTTGTTGCTTTAAACGACTACTCCAACACCTGGCAGCTCAACTCCCTCTCCTAACGGTCCCTGAAGGTTCCCTCAGGGAGCTCTCCTCCCTGCAGAATAGAGACTTACATACACCAAGTCTTACAAAACTGGCCTTCAGAAACTGTTTGTAGCTGACACATGTCAGGGCATCTTATAAAATAAATAACTGTAATCATGAATTAACAGCACGGCTTTTAGAAAATAATTAACAATGTTTTTTTTTAATTTTTATTTTTAAAAATACCAAAATACTGAGAATTCCAGAAAAAGAGGTACAGCATGAATAGGTTGTGTTTGCAAAAACATCTGACTTCATCTCCTCAAGTCAGAGCTTGGCACCCCAGCCCCATTTCACCATTTGGCTGTGTTTTCTATTTTCTCTTCCACTTTCATTTTTTGTGAAATGGATTGGCTTATCTGACTTCAGAAAAGCTTATATCTGTACTATTTTAAAAAGAAATATACTTCTGGAGTAAAATGTTATACTCAATCTGCCTGTAAATTTATATAATACAACTTATAAAAAGATTCTAACCACAATTCTAGATATCCTCCTCTTTATTCTTAACCCACATGTTAAGAAGTCTGCAGCTTCATCCCACTTCACAAAGTTAGAAGGGTGACAAAACTAACCACCAAGGAAGAAAACAGTAAGAACTACCTAGCAATTTGAGACCTCAAAAAATACTCATGTCAAGAACATTTTAAAATATGATGAAAAAGACTGATAGAAAAGAAGTGACAGAAGACTTTATTCAACACAATATAAACCAGGATCACCACTGGAATCTAATTTACACACCCGTCCTCAAGGCACAGTGCAATAGTCAAGGCTCCCTAGAATACAAGGGGCTCTATAATGTAGGAGAACTGGATGCTCTTTTGGGGCTGGGAGGAGACAAGTTTAGGATGTGTTTGGATAGAGCTAAAGTGATTATTCAGGGTTAAAAAAAAACACTCGCAAACAGAGCAAAGGGAGAGCTAGAGAAATGAAAACATGTGCCACCACTGCAGTGTCTACATCCAAGCACAGCTGCGTAAGGCAGACCACCCCGGGGGGGCTAAGGGGTCAAGGACACCCGAAGGGCCAGCTAGGGCCCAGAGCAGTCAAGTGGGTAAAGCTGAAACAGGTTGCATCCCTCGGAGCCAGGAAGAGAAACCAAAAACAGCTATTTGGAAAGGCTCAAATGCCTTTTTTTTTTTTTTGAGAGAGAGAGAGAGAGTGAAGGAGCAGGAGGGGAGGGGCAGAGGGAAGAGGGAGGGAGAGGATCTTAGGCAGGCTCCACACCCAGCCAGCACAAAGCCAGACTCGGGGTTCGATCTTACAACCCTGAGATCATGACCTGAGCCAAAATCAAGAGTTGAACACTTAACTGACTGAGCAACCCAGGTGCCCCAAGACTCAAATGCTTTTAAGGCAAAGTCACTCCTCCTGCTACCCTAAGCAGTGATCTACAGATTTTTTGACACTCAAACTACAAGAAGTGAGACTTTACACTACAACTCAGCACATGCACATGTAGACATGTATATACAATCAACAAATACAAGTTTCTCTAAATAACACCTATCTTACAAAGTGTTGTGTACTGTTATTTATAATCTTTTCTTTTTCATGTAAAAAAAAAAAAAATCCTGGTCCAAAGCCACTAAATTGGTTCTAAAATCACCCTGCGGTTTTGCAGACAGCATGCTCAAGTAGTCACTGGCTAACTTCAGTGACAGGTGAATTCAAGGGTCTCATGAGATCATAGTTCAGCTTGAATCCTGTCCCTCTATTGGTCAAATTTCTGATTTCTCTCACTGGCTTTGGAATAGTTTCAGACCAGCCAAGGTCATTCATCAACCGGCCCAACCCATTTCTTCAGTCTTCATCTTCTACAACGGCCCTCAATAATCTGCATCCTAGCAAAACCGATCCGCTTTCCACATCCCAGGATGTCCACCTTTGCCTCTCCCTGGGATTCTTTTCTCCCCAACCTATCCAAAACGCTCTGACCCTCCAAGGCACAGTTAAAGCAACCCTCCACACAGAACAAATTTCTCCTGCCCCAGCATTATAAGCCCTTTATCTTTGCTGTCTGTCCCCCATTGACACACACCCAGCACCACCTCCAGCTCCCACCTCACCCCACCACATGCTTTCAAAACCCAAGCACACCATCTCCAAAAGAAGCCACTCAGTCTGTACTTTATGTTGACTGGACAAATGCACATGTATCTCCTATGCAGGGAGAAAACTGCTGTCTGGGGACTGTTGGGGCTGAAGACTGAGAAATCTTAGGTCAGGGCCCAAACCACCTAGAACCTCTCAATCAAAACCAGAACATCATACTCTCTGCAGCAGATGTTGTTTGGCCTTTGAAACGATGGTTATAACAAGCATTATAAGAAAATGATACTGAATGTTTAATAAATGTTTAGAAAGTCTTCTTTCAATCTCAATTCTTCTTTCAAAAAGTAGCATAACTATAGATCAGTAATTTGGCAACACTGCCATGTTCCATATTTTAACTTCTCTTACTCAAAATCAAATCTCTCAAATGTAGTAAAGCTATCCATTAGTACTTAGCAGAATGATAGATTTCCCCCCCAAGATAGAGACCTTTGGCTCATCATGATACAAGACACACTGGCCTTGCTTTCTTTCAAGTCAGCTTCCTCTTCTGATTACCATATACTTTTGGTTATCTGTGTGTCTTGTTTCAAAAACAAAATTTTCCACCTCATCTTTTAATCATGCATTTTCATTTCAGTCTCCCCAGTTATATAATTAAAAGAACTTTCTTATAGCTAAATCAGATATATTAGTATCAAAGTATCTTAAATCTATATGCAAATATACTCTAAATTGATCTTCTAATAACTTTCTCATTTGACAAATATTTATCAAGTAACCGTTATCTGCTCAAACACTGAGCCAGGGATGCAGTAGATCTTTGAGGTAGTAAGCTAAAAATGCCATACTTCCAAAACAAAGCTAATGGGATAATAGCAGATTCAAACTCATTAACCCAAACTGAAAATCATATACCTATGCTCACACTTCTGTACTAACAAGGAATCAGTAAGCAATAAAAAAAGAAAATTCTAAAGATACTCTCAAGGTAAAATAGTTCAAACAAGTATACAATGTAACAAACTGTCAAAAAAAAAAAAGAAGAAAAAGAAACATAAAAACCCTTAAAAAATTTGTCAATCTTTTTAGTTTAAGGAATATTGCTGGACTATGAAGTTGATCAGGTCAGATATTAAATATCTGTATAGAATATATTTCCATTTTAATGTCAACAAAATAGAGTCATTAACACCATTTGATAATGAGTGGTCCTTTCCTTGTATTTTGTGTAAACAATATACTGCTTATGCTCAAAAGCCTGTGAATATTTAAAATTTATCCAATATCCCCACCATTCTCTATTTAAGCATCTAAAATTATTTTAACTTTGGCAGACTATGCCAATGGTGAAATCATCCAAATAGGAAAGAATTTTGTATCTAGATGTATTAGAAATAATACTGTTATAAAACTGAACTGCAAGTTAATCTTTATCTCACTATTTTTATTATTTTAATACATAATATTATAACACATACCAAAATATTCTCAATGGTCTTACCTTAAATATGTGCCATATATGAAGAATAATGCCATCATTAGTCCATTTAAAATAAAAATTACAGCAACATAAAAGCAAGCAGGATCTCCCAATCCTTTAAAAATAAAAAAAAAAAAAAACATGTTCTAACTATAAATTACTTTGTGTGTCTGGCAATTTATATTAAAATGTGCTTATTTTGAAAATGGCACAGATATATTAAATGGTTGCCTTGGTTCCCATACAAACACGTGACCCTACTACGGAACAAAAATGAGAACATGGCAGTAGCTGCGGTGGTTTTTAAACAGGGCTACAAACTCACGGACATGCCTCCTATAGAGGTACGGGGGTCTCTGTTCCTGCTTTTGAGCCCGGCTGGGCTTGTGACTGCCTCAACAGACGATGGTGGAGGCCATACCATGTGACTTCTAAGGCTAGAAGAGGCCAAGCAGTGTCCAACTTGGAGCCCATGCAAAGCCTGACTACCCTGAGGTACTATGCTATACAAAAGCCCATGGTGCATGGAAAGGGCATTATGTAGGTGTCCCAGTTGACAGTCCCAACTGAGCCCAGCCTCACAGGGACCCCAGCCCAGGAGTTAGAATGTAAGTGAAGCAGTCTCCATTAATTTCAGTCTTCCCAAGTCACCTGAGTCTAGCGGAAGCCTCTGACATGGTGGAAACAAACCAACCCTGCTATACCCAGCCCAAATTCCTCACTTGCAGAATCCATAAGCATAATAAATATGGTTATTTATATCACTAAGTTTGCAGTAAGTTTAATGTGCTCCAATAAATAACTGGACAATATCATGGAAAGAAACTTGCCTTCACAGCTTTCAATAGGACTGAGTCCTTCTCCTCTGGTCACCGTCCAACATATCTTGGTTTGAAGACCAATCAAGTCCATTATTTTGGTATAAATCCGGTACCAGCTGGCTAAGATTACCTATTTTTTAAAAAATAGAGACTTTTTTTTTTAGAGATTTTTTTAGAGAAAAGGTATTATCATCAACAGTTTCATTACTAGAATATTTTTGAGATATCTTGATAATTATCAAATTTTCCTTTCCTCTACGATCTACTTAGCTCCCATTAAATCTAGTAAAATCAGCCTCACAATCCCCTGCACAGATTCTTCATTGGTCAGTCTTCAACTCTCCACCCATGGGTGAGAATAAAATATAACATGAAACACACAAGATTCATATTTTTCAAAAGGTATAAAATTCTACTAAGGTACATAAAAGAGTTGAACAAACAGATATTCTGTCTTCTTGAATAGATCTAATTTCTCAAGATGTGAATAGATATGGCATTTCTGTACAGAAAAAATACATACAGATCACACACAAAGTTGAAAGGCGAACAAAAAGCTGGGGGAAAATGCTTACCCATATAGCATGGTATTAATATCTAGCATGTAATAAACGAGCTCTTACAAAATTTTAATAGAAATATAGACAAAGGGCATAAGCAATTACTTTTAAAATTAAAAATGCATTTTTAATGCATAGCATTGAATGAAATACATATAAACACACATATATAGCAATGAACAAAATATATCATGTGATTTTAATTTTTTTGTCTACCAAACTGGCAGGGATTCGGGGATATAAGCATTTTCAAAAACACTGCCAATGGTAATTTTGATTAGTATAACCTATCTAGAAAGCATTTTGGCAACACGTACCAAAATCATTAAAGTATATATTCTGTTTAACTAAATAGTTCCACAACAACAAATTTATAGTTTAAAAAACAAGGATATGTACAGAGATTTAGCTTCAAGGATGCTTATGGCAGCTTCAGGATATTTTAAAAGTTGAAAACAATGAATATTTTCACAAAAGATGGACTAAATAAACAATGGGAGACTATATATAGCCACTAAAACTGATCCTGAGGAAGAAAAGATGACACAGGAAGACTGTTACAAATATTCTAAAAGACAAAAAGCACTTATAAAAAAAAATATTTGCTGTGTTATCCCATAGCAAATGTGTACATGGTCATAGAAAGAACTCAATAAGCAGTACATCAGGAAACCAACACTGAACTTTGGTGGTTATGTATTTGTCTCTATCTCCATCTCCTCATTAATCAATCAGCTAACTCACCAATCTAGATGGAAGCTGGACTTCTCTCATTCAATGGGAAATGCCTGAGAGCCCTACTAAGTCCAGGTACTGAGCCTGGGCTTGAGATCCCCAGAGACCAAGGCAGCCAGGGCCCTGGCACAAGGACGTGCTGTCTAGCAACATCAGCAAGCTAAGAAGGGGAAGTCACGGGGACAGTGTATTAAAAGATGACCCTCATATCAAGTCAAGGAGGATCTCAACTTGGCCCTGGAAAATGCTCAGGGATGTGTCAAATAAAGGCAGGGATGGTAAAGGAGAGGCCAAAAAGTTACTGATATCACTGCCTTCCTCCCTCACCTCCTGAGTGGACCCCCTTTTCCCCCACTCCACCCAAAAAAAGAGCATTCAATTAAGTGAAGAATCCCCAAGAGGGAAGAAACATTATTTGGCAAATGACATGTAATGGTGCTTCCTTGCTATAATCTCTACGCACCGAATCTAGACCGTTTTCAACCTTTCTAGACCATGCCATCGTAACAGTTTCCATGAAATCAGTTAAAGCCCACCAAAATTAATAATAATCTTTTTTCCATATTCCTTTCCAAGAAAAGATACACATCTTCTTTAAAAAATGAGATGAAATATAATATATTGAATTACATCTCACATTTAGAATCAGCATTTAATGCAAATAACACTTTAAAAAAGTAAAAAAAGAGAAAAAACACAATTGAAAAAGTAACTTACCTCAGGGTAAAGATTGAACCTTTTTAATGTATTAATAACAAGGGGGTATTCAGTCAGCTTATCATTCATAATCATCCATACTCCATTCAAAAATGAGGGTGCTTCCACAATAGTCTTAAAGTAGGAATAATATAGTCCCTGAAACAAGCGTAAGTTATAATTATAATAAAAAAATGCGTAATTCCTATGCCTCTTGCCAGCTTAAAAAAACTTAGACTGTTTTTGAAAAACAATCAAGCAAATAATAGCTACAATTATTCTCATGGTTTCTGAACACTAATACAATCTTAGGTTATAAAAAAGAACTACATATTTTAGTATAACCTTGTCTTAATTAAAATAATTGACCTCGAAACATCTTCAAAAATAGTTTCAACATTTAAAAAGTAATATATATAACTCAGACAACCTATGCAACTTAAGAAAACTCCATATCCTATACTAATTTAAGTGTTAGAAAAGGCTATCTTATGAACAGGGCAAGTGAGTGGTTTACTATGGAACTTAAGTTACCGTGATCCAAGAAATCTCTCTAGCCAAAAATGTTTCCCCCTACTGCCCATCTGAATCCCCAAAATGGTGCTATCAGTCATCTTTCCTCCAGATTTACATGTAAAAATGCAAATATATTAGGAAGGCTCCATGCTGATATATTACATATAAGGTACATCCAGATGCCAACTAATTTTACAGACTATTTTCCTTCCTCCCAGCTCAGAATAAGGGAAGAACCCTGGAGGACTGGGGCTGTGTGGATAGGGGAAGAAGACAGTAGTGGTACTCTCGTTTTGAGGGAATTAGGACAGATATTGAGGTTGGAATAATACACAGACCAAAAAATAAGCAAGTACTAGTACTTGCTGCCCTGGTCAGGGAGTGGAAGTGGAAGTGCAGGGTGCTCACTTTCTATACAATTTTGCCTAGAGCTGCTCTGGTAGCCAGCACCCATCAGCTGTCAAACTCCACACTGGATTTAAGGCTCATAAATATGAAAGCGATTTGCATGCCCAATATTTATAGATAAGGAAAAAAATGGTTCTTGATATTATGGTGTTTAGCTTTCCTATCGCTATTTTTTAAAATATTTCCTACTGTACTAGGTTGAATAATATCCCCCCAAATTTCATATCCACTGGAACCTGGGAATGTGAACCTATGTGGATTAGGTTCCTTGCAGATGTGGTCAAAATGAGGTCATCTAATATAAATGGTATCCTTACAATAAGAGGGAAAGTTAAACACAGAGACAATGGGAAAAGTGCCCCATGAAGACAGAGGCAGAGCTTGAAGTGATGGCATTTCCAACGCCAGCCAACGCGCACCAAGGATTGCCAGAAGGCACAAGAAGCTAGGAAGAGGCAAGGAAGGATTCTCCCTAGAGGCTTCGGTAAGAACATGACCCTGCCAACACTTTGATTTCAGACTTCTAGCCTCCAGAACTCTGAGAGAATAAATCTCTGCTCTTTAAGCCACCTAGTTTATTGTACATTTGTTATGGCAGCCGTAGAAAACCACCACAACCTATCTTGTTTTGTAGATTTGTTTTGGAAACATGTAAACTTCTTATTTAATTATAAAATGAAAATTTTTAAATCCCTAAATATCAAAATAAAAATAAAATAAAGAAATTAACTATCAAGTTGGAAGAAGATTTCAAATAACCTTAAGATATAGTAATTCTACTGTACATCCTAATGGAATATATCCTAAAGTCAAAAAGAAATGTAAGAAAGTCTTAAAATGTTCTCAATCCTCTTATTTTTAATAATACCTTTGGTACTTTTATTCCACAAAAATAAGTAATATGAAACCAAGATTCCTGGGCTAGCAGTAAAGATACAAATTTAAAACAAAGTAAGTAAAAACCATCTAATCCTAAATTTGAATTTTAAAATATGAATATAAATTAATAATTTAAAAACTGTTTCTTAATTCTGTTTACTAAAAAGGCTGGGACACATTGGCCAATCTAGTATCAAATACAGCTGACCCTAAAACAACACAGGTTTGAACTACGCAACTCCACTTACACACTGACTTTTTCAATAGAGTATGGTAGTGTAAATTTATTTTCTCTTCCTTATGATTTTCTTAATAACATTTTCTTTTCTCTGGCTTACTTTGTTGAAAGAATATAGTATATAATACACGTAACATACAAAATACGTGTTAATCGACTGCTTATGGTATCGGTAAGGCTTTCAGTCAATAATAGGCTATTAATAGTTAAATCTGGGAGGAGTCAAAAGTTATATGTGGATTTTGGACTGCATGGGGTCAGCACCTCTAACCCCTTGTTGTCCTAAGGGTCAACTGTAGTAGCAATAAGCATCTCTAGCACCAAATTTGTGGTCTCTAAATACCATTTGCCACTGAAAGGAATTGGGGCTCCTTGGAAAACTGGATGATTCCAGGTCTGGAGAGGAAATGTCTTTTTTTTTTTTAAAGATTTTATTTATTTGACAGAGAGAGAGATAGCAAGAGAGGGAACACAAGCAGGGGGAGTGGGAGAGGGAGAAGCAGGCTCCCTGCTGAGCTGGGAACCCGATGCGGGGCTCGATCCCAGGACTCTGGGATCATGACCTGAGCCGAAGGCAGACGCTTAACCAACTGAGCCAGCCCTGCAGGCGCCCCAGAAATGTCTTAATAGTACCAGAAAGTAAGAAAGCTACAGAATACTAGTGAGGTCACATCAAAGGGACACGGAGTCAGCAGCAAAGTTTCTCACCAGCTAAAGACAGGTAACTTCACAAAACATGCTAAAATCCACCAGATCATAATGATATACTCCAAAAGAAGGAACTCCATTGGTTACCAGAAGAAAATGCTAGGAAACCAACTCATTTTTCTAGAAAGTAGTAAATAAAAAGAAAAAATCAAGCATTCACCTGTCTTACCTGTATGAAGTGTACATCAGAGAAACCAAATAAGTATTATGGGAAAATTCTTCTTTACATAAGAATTACAGTTAATAAATGCAGGGAAAAAATAATAGAATAGATAATCACCACTTGGTAATCTTAATGAACTAACTGATCTAGGCTGATGGCTAGGCTATAATGGAAGAACCAACATGGCAATACCTAAAGCCACTGATCAATCTTGACATCACAGTGAGACAACCAGATATGGGTGCCTCTTTGTACGGTACAATAAATGCACACCACTTATGAAATATTCCTGCCAAAAAAAAAAAAAAAAGAGCCTTCAGCTATCGAGTCTCTTATCTATCAATTTTCAGGAAACTTGGGCCAGTGGAACATAATAAATAACATGAATTACTATGGGTAATTCTATAAGACAAATAACCTGGATTCTTCAATAAATAAATAGCAAAACAATAAAAATGGGAAGTGGAATTTATAGATTAAAAGACTTAAGAGACACATCAACTAGACACAACGTACAGACATGGCTTCAATCCTGATTCAAGCCTACCAACACACCAACTGTAAAAAGAAAAAAAAAGCCAATCAGTCATTTAAACACTGATTGATACTTAATGATATTAAGTGATTGCTGTTCATTGTTTTCAAGTTTGCCAACAGAACTGTGGGTAACAAAAAATTCCTTTCTTTTGAGATACATATGAAAGTATTTACCGATGAAATGATATGATGTCTGAGGTTTCCTATGCGTGGAGGTGTATACGAAGGAAAAATGGCTGTGTCCAGTTGTTGAAGCTGGGGGATAGGCAAGGGGAGGTGTCTACTCTTTGTATTTCGTATATCTTTGAAAATTTCCATGATAAAAAGCTTAAAGTTTTTAGAACCCGAAAATATCACATGAAAACTCACCATTTCAGTGCGAAAAGCCATCTCCCTTTCCAATGTTGAGAGGTGAGAAAAGTGACGATCATTTTCAAAGAGGTGTGTTATATGGCTCCTGCAGAAACAAAAGGGTAACAAACCAAGTGTTGACGCTTATACTAAGTATTTTTTTAAAAGAAACTCTACAAGCAAAAATAAAGGTATCCAGAAATTTGCACACAATTTTGTAATAAAACTCAAATACAATGGTATCCATATCTGTTTGCCACTCTGTATGCTGTAATAGTTCTACTAAAATTTCTAATAGGAAACACATTCAAATTAGATTTTAAAATTAGAATGAACCAGAATAAGAATATTTTCAGTCAAGTACAATACAATTATAAATTGAACTATAAATGTCATTGGGTTACCATTTCAGAAATGTCTGATTAATGAAATTCATATTTCATTCTATCCAGAAGATTAAAAAAATTAATCTTCCTCTCAACATGAACACTATGTTAACGTTAAGTGAAATACAGTCTCAAATATAACCTCTTTAATAATGGATCTTTTTTTTATTAAAAAATTGCATTATTCTGACCTTGATTTATCAGTTAAACTACTTTTTCAGACTATTGTGTTGCATGTAATATATATATTCATCCTTATCATACTGAAATTATTTCTTTATATTTATGGGAAATACCTTTGGTGAGTTGTAAACATCTGCATAAAATATACCAGAGGAAAAAAAATCTTACCAGTGCAACACTGCTGCAAAGGTAGCTGAAAGAAAAAGAAATTTAAATTACTATGTTAGCATAAAGAAATGTTTTCACTTTATAGAAAAGCATTATAAAGATAAGCATTTGGGATGTGTAGTGTTGGACTCTTAGCAATTGGGGAAAGAAGAGTGACTCTGTGAAAGAAACCTCAGGGCTATGCTTAAAATCCAACAGCCTGGATTATAAAAGAATTAGGCATATATCTACAAATTTCATTCACTGAGTCATTCAACAAAATGGGGGCCTATTATTTGCCAAAAACTACACAAGGAACGCTCAGGTGGAAATTTCCACAAATAGAACTGCCAGAGGGACAGAACCAGCAGTGAGAAGTAACTCTAGAATCAAGAAATATGGTGACCTCGGGGCGCAGGCCTGGGGACGAATAAAATGAGAGCATGCCACTTTTTATATATTGCTGCAATATCTGGACTTTTATGATAAATTTTACTATTTTTTAAACAAATTTAAAGTGAAATAAGTAAAGACATAAGGAAGAGATGGAGGGGTTGTTGACGCAAAACAAGCAAACATTTTAGAATCTCTAAAAGTAAGAAAAGAGTTTTACTGGAGGCCAAGTTAGGACAGCTGCCCAGGAAGCACACTCTTCACAGGGAAGAAAGTGCTTTGTAGAATAAACAGTTTTTACAGGGTAACATACTTTTTTACATCTTGTAAAAACTCAAAAGATTATAGATTAGCATACAGGCAGGCAACACGAGTTTTAATGTCAAGGTATATAGGAGTAGGAGCATTGATCGATATCTTAAAGACAAGATGGCTTTCCTTTAGGCTACTCATTTACAAAGCAGGTGTATAATGTATGCATGGCAGGCCATATATCAGGCTTTTGGTATAAACCAAGTTTATGTAGAGTCATGCTGACTTAGAAAGAAATCTAAAATGGCTTCCCTTATATCTGAGGCCTTTAGAGTTTTCTCTCATCAGGGTAAAAGGAAGAAAGGTAAGGAAGAGAAAACAAGCTAATAATAAAATCAGTCTCATAGGAGAATCAATAGTTGCTTCCTGTCCAAGTACAAAAAACATATTAAGATGAATCCAGAAAATAACAATTTTCTTATGCCACAAGATTCAACTTATTGCAGACTTCTGATTAAATAACTAATGAGGAATTGAACTATGAAAATGCTCTTAGAAATGAAAACCAGTCTAGATCTTATTGTCTTATTCTTAAAGAAGTATTTATATTTTTAAAAATTAAAAAATACACTTTACCTAGGAGATATTAATGGTTATACAAGACAAAAGTTACTCTTTCTAGATCACTACAACTGCAAATATTTAACTAGGTTTGTCATGTGACATTTGCTTATATATGGTACTTTGATCTTTCAAATTTTCGATTTTTTCTTGTTGACAAATCTACCATCCATTTCCTTTTTGGTTTCTGCCTTTAAACACTTCACCCTGCAATAATGAAGTTTGGGTTTTATTTTCTCAATAATCTATCATGTTCTGAATAAACCATTCTTCTCTCACAGAATGTAAATGCCATCTTTATCATACACAACACTTGACACACATACTTTGGTAATCCCTTTGAGATTATAATTGGGATTTCATTTATAAATTAATTTGGAAAGAATCCACATGTTAACGATATGAATCCATATCTTTATACCCATAAACATGGGTTCAATTACTCAACTTCCTTTTCAATTGCCTTGACAAAAATCCTATCAGGAAAATTCATAGTTATTATACAGTTAATTCATATTTCTTAAGTCTTTTCTTGTAAGCTTAACATTTTTTCTACTAAGATCCATGAAATCTTTTATTATACTTTGTTAGATATTGTTAATGTATTTATTTTTGAAGTTTATTTATGCAATATATTTATTTTTTACTCATTTACTAAACTATTATTAATTCTTATATTTTTTGGCTTGTCATCTTCAATCCTCTATTTTGAACAATATTATTTAAAAATGATAATTTTGCTCCTATATTATAAATTTGCTATTAGTTTCCTCTTCTCATTTGACAATAATAAACTTCTAGAATAATACTAAGTAATTCTGGCAAAAGAGGGCATCTGGTCTTCTACTGACTTCATTGGCAATACATTTCACATATGCTTTTAGCCTTTAACCTTCACAATTCTAGAGTGATAAATAGGATTTCTCAAGGCCATCACCTCTGTACTTCCTCAGAATACCACAATTCCTCAGAAGAACAAAGGTACCAAGTGGCCTTTGGTGCCTTCCTTTAATTCAATCGCTGAAGCACTAAACAATTCTTAGAGTTCCAGGCATTTGAACCTAGCTCTTTCATAACCTCCAGGGTCAATTCATAATCTGCCCAGTATTTTTAATTCCTTTGTTCCATTCAATTTAGTAGTAATAATAATAAAGCAGCTAACATTTGCATTCTTATGACATGCCAGATACTTTTTAAGTGCTTTTCCAGAACTAACTTGAGTAACTTGCATAAGTAAACAAAATGAGTAGACAGAGAAAGGGAAGCTGAGGACAAGAACTCTTACAAGAAAGCCATACATGCCATAGCCTCTTGAGGAGGATGGGGGTGGGTGGGTAATAAGACAAAAGCCAGGCTTCCCTTTACCCTAAAGTGTCTTATTCCCCTCCTTTTTTTTTTTCTTAAGATAAAAGGGAGGAAAAGTTGCAATTCATCTACTGACATAAGCAGTATGTTTTACAGAAACTACCAATTTTTATATAAAAATGTAGAGTTATGGGGTGCCTGGATGGCTCAGTCGGTTAAGCATCCTACTCTTGATTGCGACTCAGGTCATGATCTCAGAGTTGTGAGATCGAGCCCTGTGTGGGGCTCCATGCTGGGCGTGGAGCCTGCTTAAGATTCTCTTTCTCCCTCTCCCTTTGTCCTTCTCCCCCTCTCTTCCTGCCCCCCCAAAAGAAAAATATATAGTTATGCTTTAATTTATTCAAAATTGATCGCTTCTCGGCCTTTTGGCTAAGATCAAGAGTAATTTATTCAAAATTGAAATAAGTGTGCATGTGTGTATATCTATATATGTCATTTGAAAATGAAAGCCCCAGTAAAGCAGATACTGCCTTGTGAGCATATAATTTAAGCATAAAGACATAAAATGACAAAAACTCCTAAAGGCACCCCTAAAGAGCTTTTCTTGCTTTCTTGCCTACCGAAAAGATTATAAATGATTTTCTCTAAATTTAGTCCAGTGATGGGGTGCCTGGGTGGCTCAGTCGGTTAAGCGTCTGCCTTTGGCTCAGGTCATGATCCCAGGGTCCTGGGATCGAGCCCCTCATCGGGCTCCCTGCTCGGCGGGAACCCTCTTCCCCCTCTCCCACTCGCCCTGCTTGTGTTCCCTCTCTCGCTGGGTCTCTCTCTGTCAAAATAAAATAAAATAAAATCTTTAAAAAAAAAAATTTAGTCCAGTGATTATCAACCCCGTCTATAGTCCTTTGGGAGTGTCACAAAATTGATAATCCCTTTTTTCCATTTTAATACATATGCTATTTTTTGTCATTCTAAGGGACCATGGTAAATATAGCGTGTTTTTTTTCTTTTAATCAGAACATTAAAAAAAAAAAAAAAACTTTCAAAAATCCAAGCCTATCCCATAAGAAAAAAGTGTTCAAGGAAAGAAGGTTTGCTCTGTAATCTAATTCAAAAGATTGCAATCCTATGGCTGAGAATTCTGAAAGGCTCTTATGTTTTGCTGGAAGCAGCTAAATTACCAACACTCTGAAACTAAATTGGACACTCCTACCACTTTCTGATTAAAGAAATTTTGTACCAGATTATATGTCACATTATATCAATTTTTAGTTTCATGGGATGAACAGCCTCTTCACTGAAAATTGTTCTTCTCCTATTATTAGAATCTCCTTTAAACAAACTAGAATGTAACTCTCTGAGGGAAAAAACAATGTTTTACTGAAGTTTATACTATAGTATTTAGCACAAAGCTGAGCACATAGTTGAGCACAGAGCTCAATTCAAATGTTTGCTGAATGAATGGATACAACGTGATATAATTAAGGAGGAAACTGAAATAATCTAAATCATGTCTACATAATTAAGTTGAATGTGCTTTGATTGATGGATACACATACACACACTTATGTATGTAATAGATTTGTGGGTTGTTTTCTTTTTTTCCAAAAATCGAGTCCCCACTTACTTAGTGCAAATTAGACACGTCCCCCACCCCACCCCATCTACAAGCAGCCTGGTGCAGCACACCCCTAGGTGAGGTCCCCGAGGTCCGCCCCAGCTCAGCTCCCTCTGACACCCCTCCTTCTAGCCTAGCCACAGCTCTCTAAGGCCAGTCTTGGCCTTTGTCCTTTTCCTCTGGGTGGCCCCACACCAGCAAGTCCAGGGCCTTGGGAAAGTAGGGAGGGGATGCCCCCTGCTCCCACCCCAATGCCTGGCCCCTAGTGCTCAGCAGCAGGAGGGAGGGCAGGAGGAACAGAAAAGAAATGGGAGAGGGGGGCTTTTCCATAGGTTCTACTCAATCCGGGGCGGGGGGTGGGGGGCTCCTAAACCCTATTCCCTCTCCACCCAGCACCCAAACCCTGCCTGTACTCACCTCCTCTCCCAGCTTCCTCCCTTCCCTCAAGTTGCCCCTCCTGAGAAGATGACTCTGAAGTCTCTGGTCCCTTTATGGACAACCCACCCCCAGCCCCATCAGGATTGCTGCAAAGTAGAGCCCCCTGTGATTGGCATTTTTAAGATACCCAGCTCATGCACTCTAGTGCTGGATACCCACTGTCCTTTCTTCGTCCTCCTCAAGGGAGGAGAGCAAGAACCATGAAGCCAAGGTGGGCTGCTTCCCCCCTTGCCCCTCGGTGCTAACCCGCAGAGGCTCCCCTGCAACTGCAGCCAGCAACAGGTTTCCTTATCAGGAATACACTGTCCCATCCAGGTTACATTTTTCTTTACGTGTGTACTTCCTAACCAGTACTTGACTTGAAATTCAGAGCACCTTCACCAACACTCTCATCTGATTCTCACACAGCCTTGGGGGTATTTATTCCTATTTTACAAATGAAAAACTGGGACTTCAAGAGGTCATTTCCCCCAAAGGCACATAACTGATAAATGGCAAGAACCATCTGGAGCCATGTGGTTCTAATTCGAAACCTCCATTTCTTTCCACTGGGACAGAATTGCCTCCTCTCCCATTTGTCAGCATCTGATGACCTCATCTTGTAAAAATATTTACATGGAAAAATGTATTCTAAGTCCAAAATGACTTGCAAGATTTAATACAACTTATTCCTAAATTGAGGTTAATCCATACTTAAAGCATTCTAAAGAGTTTTAGCCTTTCTAACCCTCAAGTGACAAATGACATAAAAAGAGGTTAAGGATGCTCCCCTTAAATCTATTGGACAAGGTTTCCAAGTCAACCTTGACAATCTCTATACTCAACCTCTTCCTAATATTACTAATCATTTCTTATTGTTCTCAAGGGTCTATTCAGAGTTTAAAAGTTTCTTTCCAGAAGGAAAAGGCACCAGTAAATAGTCTCGTTCCACATCAACAATCCATCCTGGAGAATGCAGTCAATTTCTAAATGTACAGGTTTAAGCATCTCATCCCCCTGTTTGAAAAGTTCCATGACTTCCCACGGCTCAGACCATGGAGCCCACACTTTGGTCTGTTTCCAGTTAATCCCCACCACACACCTTTCCTGCTGGCTGCACTGGACAACAATCCCCTAAAATACCACATGTTTTATGATGCTATGCCTTTGCTTCTGCCTATAAACTCCTATTTCATCCTTCAAAGTCACAGGAAATCAAATATGGCATTTTGTGAAGCTTATCCTGCCACCCTAGCTAAAATACCTTTATTACAGCACCTAAATAGCTAGTCATGCACGAAACAGTTTCCTCTGCTAGAATGCAAAGGCTTTGAGGCTGAACTTGTGTTTAATTCATCTTAATATCTACACCTCTTAGAATTAATTATGCCTGGCACCTCACTGGGTTGAACTGTTAAATGATGATCACCATGTAAGAGAAACTACAGAATGTACTCAACTAAATAAAAACCTACACATCTAAAGATAGTATCTAAGCATTCCAAAATGCTCAAAGGGTTCCCATTACATGAAGGTATATATATTACAATAAAATTAATATTGGAAGGGCGCCTGAGTGGCTCAGTCGTTAAGCGTCTGCCTTCGGCTCAGGTCATGATCCCAGGATCCCGGGATCGAGCCCCACATCGGGCACCCTGCTCCGCGGAAGGCCTGCTTCTCCCTCTCCACTCCCTCTGTTTGTGTTCCCTCTCTAGCTGTCTCTCTCTGTGTCAAATAAATAAATAAAATCTTTAAAAAAAAATTAATATTGGAAGAAATCATATTTTCAGCCTATAGTACCTAGAATGAAACAGAGGCCAGTTTCTGTGTAGTGAAGTAACAAGTGAAAAGACATTCTGTAGGACCCAGTTTAAAAAAGAGAAAACAGTCATGTATACCACGAGCTCAGCTCCCGTCTTCTTTCTAGCACCTAGATTTTTAAGAGTTATAAGTGCTCTAAAGTCAACAAGTATCTAAATGCCTACTAGATGCATAACACATTTTCCTAGAAACCAACAACATTAAAGAAATATTAGCCAACATCAAAAATAAAACCTTTGAGAGATAAGATTTAGGTGCATGAAATAACGAGAGAACACATTAGGCACTCAAGCAAAGGGCACAAAAGTCTACTAACTGTAAAAAAAATCTGAAAAGGCAGATTAGTAATGACTTCCTCAAGGCAGGGTCTATTAAAGTGGGATGGGAGGGAGGGACAGGGCTCAAGCCATGATTACCACTTAGGTGGGGATTTATGGTGGGTAGCCAGAAAAGAAGACAGCTACAGGAAAGTTATGTGGCTGGGCTCCAACAGGAAAAAAAAATTCCCATAACTAACACAGTACAGAATATAAATGATAAAGGCAATAACAAGACAACGTTTATTGAGGGCCCACTCACTATATATACAGTGTGTCAGGCTCTCGGAGCTCCAGGAACACCAGGAAAGGAGTTAACAAAGCTTCTCAACCAGTGGGGCCTGGTGTGCTAAGAATAAGAGGACTAGAGTCCCCAGGGGCCAGTAACCTCCAGGCTTTGAAGACACCACTTCCCCACTCCATGCCACACAAATATTCTCATTTCCTATGTGTGCCATGATGTGAAAAAGGCTGGGAAGCACTGAGCCACTCAATAAAGAACGAAAGCAAGTTTGAGAGACTACATCATAACGCAGTAATAGAGTCACAGTGGCTCTATTACTAAATCCTGGGACTGCATTAGAATTATCAGTGGCATTAAATAAAACTAGAGGTATTTGAGTATTCATCCAGAGCCCCTAAACCTGAAACTCCAGGGATTTTTTTTAAGATTTTATTTATTTATTTGAGAGAGAGAGAGCAGAGCAGGCAGAGGGGCAGAGGAAGAGGGAGAAGCAGGCTTCCTGCTGAGCAAGGGCCAATGTGGGGCTCCATCCCAGGACCCTGGGATCATAACCTGAGCCGAAGGCAGACGCTTAATTGACTGAGCCACCCAGGCACCCCAGGATTTTTTTTTAATTCACAAGTGATTCTGATGTACAGTCAAGGTTAATTATCATTGGTACAAAAATGACTGGAACAAAATGTAGGTGATAGTTCACAAAATTTAATGTGAGATTGGCTCTTTGTATTCCAAGTGTCCTCCAGCAGTAATTGTATCACCTGAGAGTTGGTTAGAAATGCAGATTCTTGGGTCCCACCCCAGAAGCCTAACTCCAAATACACATTTTATCAAGGCCCCTCAGATGATATATAAACACTTTTAAGACAATGTATCAACATTGACAGCACAGTGGAATCACCTGGGAGCTTTGAACACTGCTAGGTTTGGCACAGGGGGTGATTCTAATGTTCTCAACTAGGGATGAGAACATTAATCTAGGAGAGGCATATTAAGACTGCACCCCACTCGCAAAGACCCCGATTCAAAAGCTTTCACTTGGGGCTTGGAAATCTACACTTTTAGCAATTTTTATTAGGAAAAGGCAAATATTAATTCAAAAGATACTCTGAAGGAGAAATTGTCAAAATCCTCACAGCAGAAAACAATGATTAAGAAAGAGAAAAAATTAAAATTAAAAATCAAATCCTTTTTTACTTCCCCTGGCAAGAAAGTCACTCTTAAAAAGAAATAGTCCCTGGATTTTTTATGACTTATAAGTAATTTAGCCTCTGTGAGCCTCATTTTTACCAAATGTGAATAAGCAGTTTTTACTTGGCTATCTCTATCCCTCGCACTTCATGACCTTGTATAGCTACAACAATTACTACTAATACTTCAGACTTCACACTCTCCAAGATGCCTGCCTGGTTATTTTCTGTTTTCATTTTGATCTTCCTGCTCCCTAAACTAAAAGTCTTTGTAGGTTTGGTCCTTTTAATTTGTTTTCTTTTTTGGATGGAGAAAAAAAGAAATGCACTCAATTTATTTCTAGAGCTACTGAGTCCTAAGAACCATGACTGCTTTAAAATTCAGTCATGTATGACGACCCTACTACTAAGATCTAGAATTCAGGGGTCTATGTGATTATGGCTGCAAGGCTGACTTTTAGCTCATTTGAACCTCCTCCATATATTTGGCATTGAGCAAACAGTACCTTATAACAGGAAAAAATTAGGAAGCTCTCAATTACAATGACAACGTCTAATATCTGTTTTATCAGTTGCAGTTTACAAAACACTTTCACATATTAAGCAAAAAGATCCAGGAGTCCTCATAGTCAAATATGACTCTTACTTTCCTAGGAGGTGCAAGGTCACATGATTGGGATGCACCAATACTGAAGGAAAGCCTGGATTCTGTGACTCTGACCACTGATGTCCTTTGGACAAGAAGCTCGGACATGAAAATGATAATAAGCACATTTAACCAAAAGAATGAATTCACATATGGAAGGAAATTCTTTAGAAGTAATTTAAAAATCAAGGACAAAGTCTTATTTTAAAATGAATATATGAAAACAGAGCACAGAAAATGTATATCACCACCCTCAAAAAGAATATAATTAGGCTTCTAAACAGAGAAATCTACAAAGTAAATGTTCACATTTTTAAACATTTATGCATATACATATATTAAAGTAGGGAATACTTAATAGAACAATTGCTCAGCATATGGGTTTTTAAAGCAACAAATTCTAACTTCCTTTAAAATCTTGTCCTCACATAATGTGAACACAAATATTTCTAAATCAAACAGTAACCTACATTAGTAATTTTCGTAAAGTAGCTTTTTCCTTATTAAAAAAAAAAGGCATTTCAGTGTTTTAAGTGCAAGTAGCTAGATAAATATAGACCCAAAATAATATGCTAGCCCATTAAATGCTTCTGAGCAATCATAGCAAAACTGCAAAACTTTAGTAAACCTAATGGAAAAAGTGTAGAAGCTGCATCTCTTCTTTAGAGGGGGAAAAAAAAGATCCACGCATAAACAATATAAACCCAGGCAAGAGATTTTAACAAGTTCATTAATCAATAACCCATTCCAATCTTCAGGTTATAGATTCCCCCACAAATTGCAAACTGCCCTTGGATATCACAGTTTACCCTATTCTTTAATGGTTAAGAAAACCATGATACCACTTATTACTATTTTACTCTGTTTTTATACTAATGCCAACCAACCAACCAATCAAAAATAATTCAGAATCTAGTCGTTTTCATAAAATAGTTAAGAAAAACAAAATGGAGTCTAACAGTTTGACCATAAGGATATAACAGAATGATTCCCCTAAATAAGCAGAAGCCAGCAAAGTAGTGCTCTTGCCAAGAGAGTTATCAGGTCTTAGAATATAGGAGGTCATTTTCCTATTAAAGTGTCTTTTAAAAAAAAAAAAAGATTTATTTATTTATTTCAGAGGGGGGCGCTTGGGGGGCACCAGGGCAGAGAAAGTCCTAAGCAGACAACATGCTGAGTGTGGAGCCCGAGGGAGGGCTCCATCTGATGACCCTGAGATCTCCAGCCAAAACCAAGCGTGAGACACGCAATGGACAGCACCTCTCAGGCACCCCCCCCATTAATGTATCTTTGACGGGTTTTTGACAGTTGCCTAAAACTAGAGATCTGAAACCAACAATTTGACAGATATACTTAACAAGCCAAAAGACCTTAACTTCAATCTCAAACCACCCCCTGTGAACTCACTAATGCTGTCAGGCCATTCACCTGGCCTACTTTACTTTCTTCACATGTAAAATTCCAGTAGCTAACCTTTCAGCTCTAGATTTCTTATGATATTTCCATGGAGATCAAAGATGACAAAAGAATGAGAAATAAGGTCTTATTAAAAAAAACTTTTAAATGTAGTGGAAAACAGTGGCACTGTGCTAGTTACATAAGTACTTTATGATTATTATTAAAATGTGGGGAAAAAATTCTGACGTTTGACAACTGAAGCACTGAAAAGCTGCATGAAAAAGCAGTGATTACTATTAGGAAGTAATAGACAAATCCAGTGCAGAGCAGTAGCATATTAGGCAAATCTGAGTTGAGTTGTATAAAAATATGACTAAAGCCTCACTCTTCTCAATTATAACAATCTTCCCAAGTTAAAAATTTGTCAGGACGGCAAGTTTTCAAAAGTAATTGGCCAAGTAATTTATAAACTGTGTTTGAGATACAGTTGGTACTACTGTAAACTAGAAGAAAAACTCACCCTATCCTTGGTCAGTACAACGAATCACAATAGAACTTCTGTGAGTGATCTTGGTGACTAGGTTATGTTAACATTTGCTGCCAGAAGTTAAAATTACAAAATGCTGCCCAAACATTGATCATGTGTAGTGACAGACCTGAATAACATACCTGACAATTGGTTACTTTGGAAAGGAAGTCAAACACGGAGGAATATGCCAGACAAACGTGAAGATATGTGAGCTGTTCATTTAAATGTACTCGGGAGGGGGGGGGGAAATAACAATGCTGAGAAAATAAAAAATAGTATTGAAGCAAAAAAAAAGTTACAATAGTTGTAGATTTATGTACTCTAAAAAATCAATTCTTCCACTTTTAAATTTATTCCTATTCACTGATTCTTGAATTATGAAAGCTCACCCATGGAGAAGTGATCTTTCCTATGAAATGAGACTGCCTTTTATGGAATTAAACAGCAGCATAAAGGTCTTGACCTAGAAATAGATGCAATTTTTACTAACTTTGATGACTAATACTCATTAGAATGGTAACTAAAGAAAACTAGCAAACTCTTCCCTGGAAGAAAGTACAATCTGATGGCAAAAGATAAATTAGCTTATAATTATAAATTATGCCTAAATTATAAAGCCTAAAGCTACCCTGCTTAGAAACATGCACACAGGGACTTACAGTCTCTGTGATAATGTAAATCATTAACATAAACTTTAAGAAACATTAATACAGCCTAACAGGCTTAGTGTATAAAAGTTATAAAAAAGGCTATAGTTCAAAACTTAGCAACATCCAAATATGCATGTGTATAATAAAGTTTTATCTGCTTTCAGTATTGATGCTGTATTATAGGCCAAAAATCAATCACAAATTGGTAATATATCCTTATATTTACACAGTCCAAACTCATCACATTTGTTATTTGAGCACACATGAATATTACATCTTCAGAACCCTTCTGTTTATTTTAATAATAAAAATGTTTAAATGATTATAAATGTTCTTTAGAGTTAACCAGAAGTCTATTTCAGAAAGAAAAAACTGGTTTTAAACATTGAAGAAACTCTTTAAATTCCAAATTCCCATTTCATTCACTGGCTTTCCAGGGAAATGTACTGGCCCAAACTCTATATATTAATATACCCTTAGAGCTGATGCTCAGTATCTAAGTGTTTGTTTGAAAGCCATCCCACTAAGATGCCAGTGGTCCCTGTGCCTTCATAGTTCCTCAGCTGTTCTTGTCCCTTATGCCATACCTAATATGTCCTCTTTCCACTTCTTATTC
Source organism: Leptonychotes weddellii (assembly GCF_054177405.1). Lineage (NCBI taxonomy): Eukaryota > Metazoa > Chordata > Mammalia > Carnivora > Phocidae > Leptonychotes > Leptonychotes weddellii. The sequence goes on along the minus strand of NC_138380.1, from coordinate 38,248,499 downwards.
CCATATCCCTATGCATGATCCCTCTTTTCTCTATTACCCCTAAAGGAAGAAACAAGAAAGCTAACACTTATTGAGCACTAAATGTTGGAGGTTTCTCTGAACTGAGTCCTGGGGCTTCATTTCTTCTTTTGCTATACTCACCCTAGAGAAGGTAAAATACAGCATAGGAGTTAAGAGCATGAACTCTGAAGCCACATTGCCTGGGTTCAAATCCTGAGCCTTCCACATTCTAGGGATGATCTTGGGCAAGTTATTTAACATCTGTGTGCCTCAGATTCTCTATCTGATAAAACGGGTATGATGATCACAATGTCATGGTCGGGACTGAGTTAGCAGTGAAATGAGTTTAAGATAAATGAGTAAATCTAAAGCACTTAGAACTATGCCTGGCACACAGGCATATCAGTACCAGTAAAAGATGCTATTATCAATTCCCATTAATTTAATACCACCCATTTGCTAGGGATGTCCTATTTTGTTTCCATTCTGACACCTTCTCTTATGTCCCACAGCCCACTTGACAGTTCTACTGGGACATCTCACAAATGTCTCAAAGGTACCATGTCCAGGATAGAATTCTCGATCTTTCCTCTCAAATCTATGCCCCTAGTCTAGCATTAATTAATGCCCCTAGTCTTCACGATTTCAGTGAATGCCACCTTGTTTTCCCACTTACAGCAGCCAAAACCTAGAAATTATTCATAGCTCTTCCCTTTCCCTCAATACAAGTCCTATTCACCAGCAAATCCTACCATTTCTCTCTCCAAAACAGATCTCAAATCTACCCCCCTTCATCACGGCCAACAACTCTCTTACCAGATCCCTGCCGGAGCCTCCCCACTGGTTTCTCTCTGTTCTGCCCTTGTACTCCACAGCCCATTTTCCCAAGAGTAGATTTCTCAAAATAAAAATTAAATCATGTTACTCTCCTGTTCAACACTCCTCAGTGACTTCCCATTGTAGTAGGAATAAAACCCAAGCTCCTTAAGGAGATCTGGTTCATGCCTCTGTCGTGTTGGACACGCGAAGCTGTGGCCTACCTCAGCACGTGCTGTGTGCCACGCCCACACTGCCCTTTCTCTTCCTCTAGACGGTGCGCATCTTCTCTGCCTTTAGGGCTCACTTCTAAGGCTACCTCCCCAAAGACTTTCCTGATTCTAAAGCAGGTATCTCCTGTTTTTTCTGTCTCAGCCACTTTTTTCTTTCCTCCACTGGACTTACTGCAATGTACTATTATTTTTATTTGTCCCTGAGCCTTTTAGAATGGGGTTCCATAGAGACAGAGGCTACAGCTGTCTTGTCTTCCATCTTATCCCCCAAAACTAGCATCAGGCATAGCAGGCATTCAGTAATTGGTGAACATGAATAAAGCTCTGTTTACATGTATTATTTATTCTTTACCACAACCATGTGGGGCATTTATCATCCCCATTTTAAAGAGGAGGCAGCCAAGAGTCAGACATTAAGGGATCTATAGCTTTTATGTGTAGAAACAAGATCCAAATGCAGGTCAGTACTGAGACGCCTCTGCTACTTGAAACACACCACGCTGCCTCCTCTCCAGCCCCATTGCTAACACCTAGCCTCAACCTCTGCCTTGACCCACTTTCTCACCCCTTGTGCCCCTAAGAAGTCATATGTGTTTCCCATTACATGGGCTTTCACACTCCCATAAGTTGTGGCTAACAAAAGCAGTGGTCCTGTCGCATTTTTGCTTCCCAAAGGACATTTACCAACATATGGAGACATTTTGGTTGTCACAACTGGGGAGGTACCACTGGCATCTAACAGGTAGAGGCCAGTGATGCTGCTAACATCCCATAATGCACAGGACACCCCTCACCAAACAAAGATTTATTCAACCCAAAATGTCATCACGCTGCATATGGGAAGCCTTACCAATAAAGAACCCACTTAGAGCAGTTGCCGTTGACCTTAGGAACCAGACAGGTAACATAAACGAGCCAAGTAGGACAGATGTAAGGGAAAAAAACAACAGTTTTCATTATCTCTCTCTTCCATACTCAGGTTACGATTTCATTATGTTTTGTAAATGACATCTTACCTTGTAGTCTTTCACCACTGGCATGCTTCATTTGCATGTTTAACATACATATTCTTCACTTCCACAAAGGAAAGGACTCCTCCCATTTCCCCTTGAAACACAGAGCCCTCTCCAGCTGTCCTTTTTACTTCCTTCTTTTGATAATAGACATGGGTACAAGAAACTCTAATTAAAATAACAGCCATATCAGATGATGAATGGCACCTCACAGCCCCAGTTTTGGGAAAACAACAGAGACTAGGAGAAACTTGGGCAAACTGGACTGTCTGTGCCCCTGCCTTAAAAGAGGGAAGGGGCACCTGGGTGGCTCAGTCGGTTAAGTGTCTGCCTTTGGCTCAGGTCATGATCCCAGGGTCCTGGAACCGAGCCCCACATCAGGCTCCCTGCTCAGAGGGGAGCCTGCTTCTCCCTCTGCCTACTACTCTCCCTGCTTGTGCTCTCTCTCTCTGTCAGATAAATAAATAAAATCTTTTCTAAAGTTTTAAAAAATAAAATAAATAATTAATTAATTAAAAGCGGGAAGGCAAGAAGCCCTTAGTACTAGGGGGTCATTGCCATATAGGAACGTCAGTTCCGTGATGCTAGACAGTCTGCTACTAAGTAGAGGCAGGACATACGACTTTAAAATTACGGACACTTCCCTCCACCTCACCCCACCTCAGATTCTGATTTAATTGGTCTGATGTGTGGCTTGGCTATCAGGATTTTTTAAAGCTTCCAGGTGACTCTAGTCCAGTTTTGCTAAGATTAAGAGCCACCAGTCTAATCCAGTCCTCCCATTTTTACATATATACAAACTGAGGCTCAGAGAAGCTAAATGCTTTGCTCAGGCCCCCAACTAGTTTAAAACAGGTATAGAACCAGAAAACAGTTCTTCTAAGGCAGTGTTTTCAAACCACAGGCTATAATACTAGATCATAAAACTCAAAAGTTAATAAATGGCATTTCTTTTAAAAAGGACAGAATAAGAAATCAGAGTATACTGTACATTATAGGAGTAAGTATTGTTACATGAAACGTGTTTCAAGTATATGCACATATTTGCTGATCTCCATTGCTTCTCTAAATCCATTCTCCTCCCTTCTCTGCCTTATTCCCAACCCTACAGAATGATTCAGCCGGGTCCCTTGCCAGAGGGGTTCCAATTCGTTAGCCAGTGAGGGGCATGAGCTGGAGAGCAAAGGGTGGGAGGAGAGGGTCTGGGGTCCCTCTTCCTGGGAGATCCTGCTCCCACAGCACAGCTCTCCCTGGAGTCAGCTCCTGATGAAGCTCCCCTTCCCCTGGAGGCCCAGAGGTGGTAGCACCTTCTGACTGCAGACAGTCATGGGTGTTTCAGTGTCTTTTATGGGTTCCTTAAAACTGTTCACTTCTGAAAAGAGTCCGTTTATTGAATCTGTTTCCTGCCAGGACACCGACATACCTAAATGGAGTAACAGACACGTGCATAAATGTACTGGGTTGCACTTTCAGAAGTGTGAGCAGGTTTAATGTAAATTGTATTGCTTCCTGTGAGTTATGGTGAATAAAGCTGGAGAAAAACAGCATCATGGTTTTTCTTTACTATACTGCTGCTCCCCCTGACTGATGTGTAGGGAGCTATTGGATTGACACTTCAAAAAACAAACATCTGACAAACAATTCTTTACTACGACTGTTACCACTAAATAAATAGCCAATAATGTCCAAAAATAAGAAAAACATGTATGTTTATTAAGCAGATTTTTTTAACAGTGCTTATCACTGCCCAACAGCAGAAAGGGCTAGCTCGGGGCACCTGGGTGGCTCAGATGGTTGAGCGTCTGCCTTCAGCTCAGGTCATGATCCCGGCGTCCTGGGATCGAGCCCCGCATCGGGCTCCCTGCTCAACGGGGAGCCTGCTTCTCCCTCTCCCTCTGCCTCTCTGCCTCTCTCCCTGCTCATGCTCTCTCTCTCTCTGTGTCTCAAATGAATAAATAAAATCTTTAAAAAAAATAAAAAAATAAAAAAAAAAAGAAAGGGCTAGCTCATCAGTGCTTAGCACGTATGGAGGAGATGAAGGAAACCGAACCGAGAACCTCTAGTCAGTTTCTAACTCTTAAAGATGTGTGCTTCTATCAGGGAGCTTCAGGTTGTAAACTTTTTTTCCCCAAATATAAATGAAGCCATTTTTGTGATAGCAAAATCCCACACTAAAGACCTGTAAGATGTCAGCTCAACTCATGCTCATTCTGCGAAGGGCAAGAAGAGAGGGAATGAGGAAGCTTTCAAAAATGTCTAAACTTTGCTCCTTTTTGCAGGACCCAAGGGTACAGGGCCAGAGGAAGAACCAAACATCCTGTGTCTGATCATTCTTCAAAATCCTGTAGATGGCCTCTTGTAGATGTAGAAAATCATCCAAACTCCATCCAATGACCAGTGTCCAGAGTACACCCAAAAATGTGGGACAGCTCCTTCACTGTACCTCTTTCCAATGCCCAAGGGGGTAAGTCAAGTAAAGTGCCACACTGTTCTATTAATACAAAACTGTATTTAGGTATAAGCATTAAATATGATGCTCACTAAATCCAAAGCTAAGCCATCCAATAAAAGAAGATTCAAAGTAAATGCAATTACGAGAAAACGGCAAGATGATTATCCTACGGTTGTTACTGTAACCTCCCTGAAAAAGAAGTGGTGCCCCTCCACATTTCACTACGAAGTGGTTAATGTTTATACTAGCCATTCAACAAAAATGCAACTTCATTCTGTCACAAATCAGTATTATGCAGGCGCTTTTATAATAGCAACTAAAACTTGTTAAAGGCTTTTTTTTTTTTAAACAGTTTTTTTTTTTAAGATTTTATTTATTTATTTGAGAGAGAGAATGAGATAGAGAGAGAGAGCATGAGACGGGGGAGGGTCAGAGGGAGAAGCAGACTCCCTGCTGAGCAGGGAGCCCGATGCGGGACTCGATCCCGGGACTCCAGGATCGTGACCTGAGCCGAAGGCAGTCGCTTAACCAACTGAGCCACCCAGGCGCTTTAGACACAGAATGCCATCCCATATATTAGCCACCCCTTTTAGTTCTACTCCTCAGAACACACCCCTGGAGTAAGTAGGGGAGGCAATAATCTCAGGTCACAGAGAAAGAAGAGGCTCACAAAGGAAATAATTTGAAACTTAAACCAAACAACCACTCTGCACAGGATTTGGAGCCTGTCTCATCCATTGTACCATGCTGCCTCCCCAAGGTGAACTTATCTAACCTGCACACTGGCAAGGTTTTTCAAGCTCGCTACTGAAAAGAGGAGGAATATACTGAAAATACTGAATTTTTCTTGGCTTGAATCTACAATACATAACAATATATAACCTTTCTGAGCCCATTAAAACACAAACAAACACACACACACACGGAGATGACTCTGGCCTTTTATGATTGAGTGGCTTCTAGTGGTGGATGTTATGTCAGGGGAAGCCGAATTGCTGTGTCCTATTCCTTCGCCTATATTGAAATCCAAATTCTCTTGGGCCACTAAGGGAATTTGAAAGGATAATTAGGCATAAATCACCAACAGTTAAATAATGCAGTAGCCAAAGCCCATTAATGGTATTATATAGAAAAGGCGGTGTTACAACATTTTACTGGCTTAGAAAAATTAGGCCCATTATCCAAACTGCTATAACTCGCCTTATCGGAATGTCAATCAGGAAACAAAGGAAACCTGAAGTGGGTCCACAACCTGTCACTGTTTCAACTTTATTTTTTTCAGCACATCGCTGCACATCATCCATTTGGTGCATGGCAGCGGAAAAGGAGGGGAGCCCTCCACACCAAACGTTCCCAGGTCAGAAGAGAGGATTAGAGCGCCAGTGCCCAAAACACAACACAACCTGGAAAGTGACGTGCCGAGAGGAATCACAAAGTGCCACCGGCGGTGTTTGCGGCCAAGAAGAAAAAAGCACGCTAAAATTTAATTATAAGTTTAGCAACTTTCTAGAATGGGGAACGGGCTTCTGCTTTCAGCTCCACGGAACCGCCTCCAACCCAAAGCAAACCATCCTCCGGGCAGGGGCCGAGATAACGGGAAGGCGGCCGGTCCGCGCCAATCAGCAGCGCCCAAGTCTCGTTAGCGCAGACCTGTCAGTTCGCCGCCAGGCCGGGCAGCTGTTGATCTCGGGGCCATTTTTTTTTTTTTTTAAAACAGAGACAGAGAGCTCACTGGAAAGGAGCGAGGAAGGCTGAGCCAGGCGGAGGGGGAGGGGAGGAGGAGGTGAGGACGTCCCAGGAAAAGTCGGAGAGGGCTGCAAACTGGCGGGGACCGGGCGGCGGGGCTCAGCGGCGCGGAAGTGGGAGGGGAGTACTGGGGAGGGGGAGAGGGGCCCGCGCCTCAAAGTTCCGCGTCCCGGCGGCGCCCGCGCTCTGGGGCTGCTCACCTAGCAGGAGCGTGGTCCAGGTCCGGCCGCGCCCCGCGCGCCGCAGGCCCAGCGCCCCGTGCAGCCCGGCCACCAGGCGCCCCCCGAGCCCGCCCCCGGCGGAAGGCGCGGCGGGCTCGGCGCGGGGCCCCTTCCTGCCCGCGGCGCCCTTGCGTCCGGGGGACCGGGGCGCGCGCTCGGGCCCGGGCTCCCCGGCGCCGGCATCCGGCGCCCCCCTCAGCGGCGACTGAGAGGCGCGGGGCGGCTGGGGCGGCTTGGGGGCCGCCTCCCGGTGCTTGTTCCGCGCCTGCAGGACCATCTTGGCATAGTCGCGCCCGCTCGCTGCGCGCGCCCGGACGGCGGCCGGGGAACGGCGGGCTGGCGGGGCGGCCCGGGCGCCGCTCACTCTCCGGCGGGCGGGCGGGCGGAGGGCGGGCCGTTCCCTCCCCGCGGGCCGGGAGGCGGGGAGAGCTGCAAGGCCGGGCGGCGGCTGCTTGCTTTGGCGGTACGGCCGGGAGGCGGCGCCGGACTCCCGCGCCCGCCGCCGTTGCCGCCGCTCTGGTTGTCACGGCGACCGCGGAACGCCGGGGGGCGGGGGCGGGGACACCCCGTGAGCGGCCGCGGCCCCTCCCCCGCCGCCCCTCCGCGCCGGACGCGCGCTCCCGGCCGGCCAGCGCGCACGCGCGGACTTCCGGCGCGGGAGGGGGAAGACCTGGCGGCGGCCCCGTGACCCGCACCCTGCTCGGCGCCCGCGTGGGGCTCGGTCAGGGCTTGGGCGCTGAACGCCTTCGGGGAGCGGCCGCCCCTCCCTCTGAGAGTGGTTGGGAAGAAGGAAGGGCCCTCTCGGGGCGGGGGCTGCGGGCGAAGTTTCGGACCCGATTCAGGGTGCGCGTCGAGCCCCGCGAAGCCCGCGTGGCCCAGGCGGCTCGTCGCGGGGGTGGGCTGGGCCGGGGAGGGGGCGCTCGGGAACGACCACCGGGGGCGCTGTGCGCGCGCTCTGCAGCCTCCGGGGCCCCGCCGCTGGAAGGCGGGCGGATAAAAGTCAAGCCGCGGTCTCACTGACTCCACAGTGTGTGGCCTCGCAACCGGGAACGCTGCCCAGTGCAGCTCCGTCCACTGATGCGACCGACGGTGCAACCCGATTTAAAATGGCAGCAAAGTAGCTCAGGGAGAGTGATAAGCGTCGAGGCACAAGTAAGTGTGTGCCTCACGTTACAATGGTGAAGTGAAAACCAGGCTGGGAGCCCAGGTTGAAGGTGATCAAATTGAACGGCCCGAGAAGGAAAGATTATCAACAAGTATGTCCCGTAAGTTTCGAGCGCTGTAATCTCGTGACTTAAAGAAAGCAGAGAAACTTTATTTGCTGATAGAATACAAAACTTTAGTTGAGAACGTATTTTCTCTCACAGAGCACGGAATGCGTGTGTAAAGAAAGCCCAGCAAGAATAAGAAAACCAGGCAAAGCCCAGTTTCCCTCCCTCTATTGCACCGCACTCCCAAATTCTTTGCACAAAGCCCTACCGCTTTATGGTTAACTGAAAGTTTCCCTACCTTGCGGTGTTCAGTGGGCTTGTTCCAGAAAGTTGTCCTTAAGTCCCAATTTTGTAAATCAAGTCACATCGTTTGATTATTTCCATTGTAATTCCAGAGGCTTCACGTGGCTATGGATCCTCACCCTTCAGTTTCTCCACTGAGCGAGGTCTTTATGAGGGAAGTTAAATACTGGCGTTCATTCTCTGTTACGCCTTTTTAAGGATCAGCGAATTCTTTTGTAAAGGGAAAAAAATGTTGCCATGCTAATTGGTAATCCCTCATACTCTGTATTTTGTGAATTAGGATTTCAGCTGTTGTTTTTATTGGAGCAGAGAACAACTATTTTTAGAGACTTTTTCAAGAAAAATGATTGCAAGTGGTATCAGGGAATGCTTGAATTCTGAAACAATGTGTCAGGTGGATCCAGTGTTGCTCTCTTGGATTAATTTTGAATTTATTATTAATTAGATTTTTAAAAAACTTATTCAGTGTCTGTTAAAGGTAATACAAATAATTCTTGACTGACTTTTTTTTAATGATTGGAACAACACCTGGAAAAGGAAGTTCAGTATTTGAACTGCTGGATTGTTTGTCTCCTCTACATGGTAGGCTGGATTCAGGAACTGCCTCCCTTCCACTCGTACCCTGTCACCAGAGAAAATACATGTTGAATGAATGGATGAATAAATGAATGCAGGAAATTACATAATCAAATGATGATTCAAAACCCTGCGTTCTGTAGTGCACTTGAAAGTCACCTTGTTCTGTCTCCGACAGTCTCAAATTTCAAGAGGACGGTCTTTCCTATTCAGTTTCATATTGTCCTGCAGAACCTAACCCAGAGCCTGGCTCTGGAAGTCTGTTGAATTGAATTGAAAGAGGCACACTATATTTAAGACACCCAGTGGCTTTTGATCAACTCCACCACTACTGAAGAGACCTCTTCTTTTCTTAGAGAGCAAGTAGAGAATCCCAGAGAGGGGCAGTGTGGGATATTGGTGAAAAAACATGATGATTTTAGGCCGCAGTTCCAGCTTTGCGCTGACATGTGCCAGCCCTGTGACCTTGGCCAACTTCCTCATCCTTAAAATGGGGGTAATAAAAACATCTATCCAACAGGTTTGTAAAAATTAAATTAGACAATGTATGTGAAGTGTCTAACAATTACTTCCATCAGAGTAATTGCTCAATAAATGTTCAAAGCAATGGATGGTATGTGAGGAGGATGGTAGGTCCTCTGTCCTCCCAGAGGCCAGGCTGACAGTCTCCAGTGGGTGTGAGGATGCAAGGGAGTGGAGCACAGAAAAGCAAGGAGAGCCGTGTGCTCTTTGGACCAGTCCTACACTGGGTGTGATTCAAGCTTCTCAGCTATCTGAGCAGTTGACCTCCCCTGAGGTTCTTGCTTCCCATACATGCTGTACAAATGATGCCCATCGGGTGGGTCATTAAACCTGGATAAAACAGTAGGCATATCCTCTTGCTCCTCTTCCCTCCATCCCCCCCCAAAAAAAAGTATATTTCACACAGCGTGGGTGGTAGAGCAGAAACTAGAACAGTCATGGAAGGTTACATGCCAGATTTCATTTTGCATTTATCACTGTGGGATCCACAAGAGCCGGGAATGCAATGTATTCATATCTGTATCCTTAGGCCAGTGCCTGCCACATAGTGGCGGATGCTTTAAAAAAAAAAGACAAAGTTGCATTTTAAAAACTGTTGTGCAATCATGATCCAATGAATCAATTCAAGATTATAATGAATATGGATTAAGCATTAAAGTTAGTTAGTGGCCACCTTTAATGTGCTTCTCTTTTTTTAAGTTACTGATGCAGCAGGAAGGCACTTCCTTATGTGACGTTATAGAAATATTGAGCCAAGGCAGACAGATTCCAAACACAGAAACCCAACAGAGCAGCCACTCATGAAGAATCCCTGGTCTGGTTCCGCAGGATGCAAACCCAATCCTTTTCTCACTAAAAGCTACACTTCGGGCATTTGAAATAAAAACTTTTACTAAAAAAATAATTTATAAAGACTTTGGAGATGGAGAGAGAGGGTTAATTAAAAAGGGGGAATGAGCATAAAATAAAGAAGAAGAGCATAAAATAATAGAGAAAGACAAGTAAATGCCCGAAAATAAAGCTTAACAATATTAAAGTAAGCACCCAAGGAAACGTTGTTAAATGAGCAATGAAAAGCAAAATTTGGTCAAGGGAAGACAATGCTGAGAACCAGTTTCCTTATTTCTCTACACTGGCATTTTAAAGGCCCTTTAAAACTTTCAGATTTCCCCCACTTCCTCCCACTCGCTCTCCTGCCCACAGAGTGAAGCAAAAGGAGAATCTTGACTGTTGCCTCTATTTCTCGTTTCCTTGGACTAGGTCACTTGATCTCTTTTTTGGAGAAGTGTCTTGGGGGCAAGTTCTAGATTTCTCAGCAGTAACTCATAACAAGAAGAACCTGCAAAATCCCAGCACACTTCCCAGAAGCCTAAAATGGGTGGGTGCAACAAAGTCTGTCTGTGTAACAGTCAACTTTCAGCAAAGCTCCAACATTAACTTGTCACTGTGTTATAATGTATTCCTTTAGTCTCTGGTGAGAACAAATGTAAATTGCTACTTTATTGCTTTTCAAATTTAATTTCCCTCTTTCTGGTAGCTGACCTTGTAATTTAAACTGTTCATGCTCAAATGGAGTGTTCCTGAGAAACTCGGGGAGTGCATTATTAGTCCTAGTTACAGTGCATCGTCAAGAATCACTCCAGTGCAGAGATGCATGTTTCTCTAAACAGCAATGCCTGTTACTGAGGGCCTGTTATGTCCTCAGTGCCTTAGTAGACGTTAGAGACATTAAAAATTTATATACTAAGTCTCCAACCCCAAAGGGCTTACAGTTTAGTCAGAGAGGCAGGGTAAGCTAGAATGAAATATACTTATATAGGAAAATATGTGATCCAGAGTGTAAGTACTGAAAGAGCTCCAAAGAGAAGAGACCATGGCTGACATGACTGAGGGGTTTGCACGGAGGAGGTGAAACTGGGTCTAGGCCTTGTTGGAAGAATAGATTTTGTTTGAACAGAAGGAAAGATGGAGAAGGCATTGCAGATGGGGAATAGCATATTTCTGAAACCGTATGTGACTGATATGCTATATAGTAGGTGCTAATAGGAACATCTTAAATCCTTTTCAGAATGAGGAAGGGAAGAAACAGCTAATGTAAGTTTCAGGAATAAACAAATGGATTAAAGAGTGAATAAATGAAGTAACAATTAGAGCATGACATGCCCAGAGCACTCCAACATGGCTCCTGGCTCTCAAAGCCCCACAGATCTATCTAGACCTGAGCAGACTCCTCCCTGAAGGATGCTGAGCAACCCTCACACCCAGGGGGCCTTAGAAATACTGAGAGCCAATGAATTCCTCCCCCAGGCTCTGATTTGGGCCAGGACTTGCTTGCATCTGGCAGGCCTCTGCTGACTCCTAGCCGGAAGACTTGAGTCTCTCAGCTGCCTCCAGCCACCGATCAGGTAGGGGACTGACTGACCTAGACTCCTATCTCCATGCTCCAGGGGAAGCACCTGGATGCATTGCACAAGTTTGCCTCTCACCCCTAAACTGTTGCCTCTACCCAACCTTACCTTGTGCTCCCTGAGGCCATCAGTCCATCCCTGATACACTCAGTTCTTCTCAGTAGTCTCCACCCCTCAGCTCTTTCCAGAGGCCCCTTCTGCGACAGGTTCATTCCCCAATGAGGCCACTCTTACTCTCCCTGGAGCTCCTTTCTGCCTCCTGGAGAGCTCCTCTGAGCTCCAAGGCATCTCTACTCTTCATCATAGCTGTCCTCCATGGGCACTTACTCTAGCCCTGGCCCCAATCTGCTCAGATCCTTCCACTGTTCTGAAGAACTTCCACACCTGTCTAACACCCAGCCCCTCAGCTCCCTGACGTCCTTCTCTCTGGTGACCTGCACTCCCACTCCATGTCATCCACCCACTCTTATGGGCTCATCCCAATCCTTGTCATCACCCCGACTGGCTTTGCCTCTACATTTTATAATTCAAACAACCCAACCTCCATGCCTCTAAGTCTCTTGGTTATTCCATGTCTAGTGCCAAGGCCTATCACTACAGCCTTCTCTGCCAAGAACTCCATCTCCCCCACTGCATGGTCCTCCTCTCTCACCAACCTGGCAAAATGTCACTGTCCAACTTCAGATCTGTACCCAGTGCTGCTGAGGAACACTGGAGAAATCCCACAACATGGAAGGCAGTATTCCCTAGGAACTCTTAGTTTCCATCAGTAGCTGGACCCTAAGTGCTTCCTGAAACCCTTCCATATTCCCCTGGGCCCATTCTCCAGAGGAGATGCGGCAAATGTTCACTAGTGGTATGGAGTGTCCCTACAGAAGTCACGTGTTGAAGCCTAATCTACAGTGTGGTGGTGTTTGGAGGTGGGACCTTTAGGAGGTGATTAGATCATGAGAAGGGAGACCCCAGGGATGGGATTAGTGCCCTTATTAAAGAGACTTAGCAAGCTCCTCCACCCTCTTCCTCCATGTAAGGACACAGCAAAAAGAAGGGTGTCTATGAACCAGGAAAGAGACTCTCACTAGACATCAAACCTGTCAGTGCCTTGATCTTGGACTTCCCAGCTGTGAGAAATAAATTTCTGTTGTTTATAGGCCACCCAGTCTCCATCTTATCATCTGACCACACCCTTCCTTTGGGTTCTCTGACCCACATACTTGGTTTTTGTGTCTCTTTGGCTGTTCTTTTCCAATCTCCCTTAAAATCCCCTCTTGTTCACTAAATGTTGATCTCCCCTGGGGCTCAAAAATGAGCTTCTCCCCCTTTTTACTCTACATACATTCCCTGAGCATTCTCACTGCTCTCTTTGATGAATATTTCTGTCTCCAGCCCAGATCTCCTTCCAGAATCTCAGACCCATGTCCACAACTGCACACTCGATATCACTCTGGCATGTCTTTTTGGCACCTTAAACCCCCAAATCCAAACCTGCTTCTTTACCAGTGTCCTAATCTCAGTAAATGACACCACCCTCTATCCCCCTATCCAGGGAGTCATTCTTATTTCTTCTCTCTTCCATCATCCCATCAATCACAGAATCCTACTGATTTGTCTCATAAATGTCTCTCAAATAAATTCCTTTCTTTCTATCCTATGGCCATGATCCACTATTATTTTTCCCAGGGTCTTAAGCAGCACTTCCTAAACTGGTTATTTTGCATCTTCTCTTGCTGCCCATCAATCTTCCAGAGAATGCAATATGCAAATTTGATAATGTTGCTCCTTATTAAAAAAAAAAAATCGTTCAGCCCTCCCAAATTCCTCAACATGACGTATTAGGCCATCACGATCTGTGCCATACTGTGCTCTCCCGCTTCTCTTTCTTCTCCAGCCTCATCCCTGCCTTGTCCCAATACTCTGTGCCCTCAATCCCCCCGGACCTGTACATGTGCTCTTCTCTTGAACTGTCCAACTCATGCCTACCCAGCCCCTAGCAGTTCTCCAGAACAACTGACTCATCCTTCACACCTCACTTAGAAACCAGTTCCTGCAGGAACTTTCCTCCCCCACCTCTCCTCGCCCCCTGGGCTATACACCCAGTAACATAGACTCTTCTGTCATATTACTTACCACACAGTCTCTTTGCCCATTTATTGATCCAACTTCTCTGTTAGACTGCACGTTCTTGAAGGAAAGCTCTGTAGTAGGTCATGTTGCCCAGGAAGCAGACTCTGAGGTGAAAAGGCGCATGCAGGTGGTTTGTTGGGGGGCGCGCTCAAGAACAGAACCTGTAGGGGAGCGAGGGCAGAAGAGGAATTGAGCCACAGCGCACATGCAACTGAGGCCTCAGCCAGCCCAACAGGGAGCTCAGGAGCTGGGATGGCCCTTCAAGATCATCCCAGCTTGCAGCAAGGGGCCCGAGCCTTTGATAGCACACCAACCAACTATGGATGCTGGCTGCTTGCAAGGCGGGGAGGGGATGGGGAAAGCTGAGCAAGGCAGCTCCATGGAGTGTACACACCCAAGAGCAATTCCCCAGTTCCCGAAGAGGGGCTCAGCAGTAAGCCCTCAGCAGCCTACACCCCAGCCACCCTCCCCTACAGACCCGAAGGGAGGATCTGGGTGGCACACCACAGCACCCATGTCCACACTGGGTGGTGTCTCAGGACCTGACACACCACAGGCACGTATTCTAGCTTTTGCTTCCATTTTTCATTTTTTGAAGACAAACATTTTTCTCAAGTTCCTCTTTTATTATTTAATAACCTGTACATTTGTGAAGGAGACATTCAGAGGAAGCATACAGATTTTGCCAGTAGGGAAAAAAATGGAAAAAAGCAATAGAGATACATTTTCACAAAATCTACCCTTCGCTCTTCTTCTTCTTCTTCTTCTTTTTTTTTTTTTTGGAGTCATATTGTGGAGAAATAGCTCTTGAATGTCCCTAATAATTCTTCTTTAGTAGTTTAAGATGGATCTTGGAAACAGGCCTTGAAAATACTGCCAAAAAAAAAAAAAAAAAAACGAGGTAGATAACAATAGACCAGGTACTATTTATAAAACTTTGTTAAAAGGTTACACAGATATATGATTTTGAGTTCTGTGGAAGGTGTCTTTGGTGTCACCCAACCCTTTTCTTGGAGCCTGAAGTGGGGGGAAGAAGGTGTGGGGGGATGGCCACAGCCGCTCAGTGAATACCAAAGCTCAGCCAGCTCCCATCCCTGGAGCTTTGGCAACATTAACACTACCCAGGAGCCTTTAAGAAATGCCAATGCCCAGGCCTCACCCAAACTAATGAAATCACAAAGGGAGGCATCTGAACCTCTTAGAAGCTCCCCAGGTGACTCTGCCCAATGGTGAGGCTGAGACCCCACAACCTTTGGGAAGAAAGAAATTATCTTTATTTGTATTCCTTGGTTACATGATGGACTTTTAACATATATTAATTTATTTTCTGTAGGGTCTGTGTGGTAAAAGGAAAAAGCAATTAGGTAGCAAGAAATGCAAGATGTCACTCCGTTCAAAGCCAAGAGTGGCTTTCACACATCAGAGGCAGACTTTTGTCCAGGACACCGTCTCTATTTGAGTCTCTCTTCTGTAGCCTCTCCAACACTTAAACCTATCACAGACTTCACCTTAACCCACAGCGCACAGTAGTACACAGCGCTGGTTGGAAAATCATTTGGAACTTCAACCTGGAATTCACCTCCTAGACTCCTGTTCTCCCCCTGGCTCAGACCCAGCTTTGCTACAGCTTGGAAGACTGGAGCAGGAATCTCTTCTCTCCCCCATTCCCTGGACCAGCCAGAAACAGAAAGAACTGAAAAGCTGATGGAAGTAGGGAAGGAGAAATGAACCAAGGTGCGAGTGTGAGGAGCCAGTGAAGAGAGTCAAGAAACATTTTGGAGAACAGCCCCTTGTGCCAGATCTCGGTTTTCCTGGAGCTACCCAAGCCCAAGACATATTTCTGGAGTTAGCCGAGGAAGAGGCCCATGGGATATGAAATATCTTGAAAACAAAAGAAATCCAGGAGGAGGCACCCTATGTAGTTATGTGCGGGCATTACTCAACACAGTAATGAAGTATTTGTTCTTTATGCGCAGAGACCAAACTACTGGTAAAACATCAAGGAAAATCTTCAGAAAAGTAAAAGCCTCTCAATAATAAATAGCAACAGCTACTCTAAAACTCACCTTTACCAGGGCCTGGGCACAGTTCTGTGTCTTTCATACACATTATTTAATCCTCACAACAACTTACACGGTGCATACTTTTATTCTCTCCATCTTACTAGGGGGAAAACGGAGAGAGGCTGAGTAACTTGCCCAAGGTCAGGCAGCTAGTTAGAGGTGGGACTGGGATATGAACCCGGATGGGGGGCCATTCTGCCCAGTCCTTAACTCTGTACTCTCTTGTGAGGAGGAACATTCATGAAAGACAGGTACCGTGAGTTGTGGTTTCCCTTAAGAGCTAAAAATTGCTTCCTTGAAAATAAAGGTTATCCACACCCATCCAACGATTATGGGCTTTCACAAGAGAGTATGTTCAGGGCGACTGAGTGTGATATATCACAGGGATTAACTTGAGTTCTATTTAATTTATGTATTGAAAAGTAAGTTGTTTGCAGACTTTGGGACTCTATTTTTAGTAAGACACGACTTGCCCTACTGCTGACAGCCCATTGCAACCCCCCCAGGGGGGTTGCAACACCACCATTTTGGGAAGCACCAGGCTGGCGAATAGACTTAAATGGAAAGATATTTATGTGACTGGGTTGGAAAAGGTAGCTGGAAGATGCGTAAAACTAGACATCAGCAGTTTGTGTCAGACCTCCCAGCTCTGTGCCTTTCTGGAAAAGTGGGCAAGGAAAGTAGCTGGCCGAAGAGCAAACACCACAGGGTTGCAGTTGAGCTGCAGAGATAAGCTTCAGGGCATCCTACTGCCTGCCAAGACTACAGGACAGAAGTCCCAGAATCCACAGCATTTATTGCATAAGATTAAATCACTGCTGGCTAAGAGTTTTCCCCTTTGAAAGAGCAAACAGCAGGTTCTGGGGGAAGAATGAGCCACTTCTCCTGGATATCCGCATGCCCGGACATCTTGGTCCCTTGATGTTTCAGGTCAGCGAGGTGACTTTGGTCATGTCACTTAATATTACTATGAGAAGATGAAATATATGCTTCCCTAAATCCCTTCTTGCTCAAAACCCTGTGTTGCTTTTATTAAAATGAGACTGGTGCAAAATTTTGATTCCCTTTGAGAAGGGCTAGCTTGAATGCTAGATTTTCACTGTGTCTTCCTCCCACCTTTAATCTTCTCCCCGTAATCCTCAGTATTGTTTTCTTTTCCGTTTCCAATGAGTAGATTTTGTAAAGCCCTAGTGTGTCTTTTGCCCACAGACTTCTAAAGCATACATTGCTTGTATTCTACCCATATTAGCATTATTTAGACGATAAGCCTAAAAACTATCTATATATCTGAATGCTACGTCCTCAGACTTCCCTTGATCACTGTGCACTTTTTCTTTATGCCTTTAATTACAAACAGAAAGAATCCCACCTAAAATGCATTTTGTGACATTTAATTAAAGAGAAGAAGTTATACGGAGAAGTTTTTCACACACTAGCACATACCTGTCGGTTACATTTCAGATGATCCAGGTGAATGTAAAAGAGACAGTCCCACTTCATGTGCTAATTATCACAAGGTTCTCAAAGGCTGTACCCATGACCCGAGCTCTAGGTGGTTTTGTTATCGAACCCTCTTGGCTGGTCCTGAGGGACACCCCCTGGGTCCTCGGACTCAGCCTGCCTGCATCAAAAGAAAACATCTTACTTGTCTTACTGCTATGTGTAAGATAAAAGTAACAATCATATTTCATGATAAATAGGTAAATGTGACAGTAAAATTTTTCCTCATACATCCAGCACGCTCTGAGTACTTACTGTGGGTTGGGTAGTGTGCTGGGTATGGACGGAACAAATAAATAAAACATAGTCCTGCCCTTTCGTCTAGGAAAGCAGAAAAATGTGTGAGTAAATAAGTCGCAGCTACCCCCGGAGTGTCTCCCTGAGCACCAGCACCCCCGGGGCCTTGCTCCACCTTTCCCCACCGACACCCAGGAGCTTGCAGCCGTGCTCTGTGGCTTGACCCCTCGCCCCAGGTGAATGGACGTTGACCCACACAGGGCCAAGCACAGCATCTCTCCCAAGAATTCCGTCTAATTTAGTTTGGCCAAGTCGGCTGAACGGAGGACTCAAAATAGAAAATGACAGAGCAGCTACCTTCTGCTTGTCATGTCAGCTGAGAAGTAGAAAAAAATCAATCTGCAGGAAGAGTGGAATGCAAGAGACAGCGTGAGAACAGGGGTGGGAGGGAGGGAGAGAGAGAGAGAGAGAATGGATGAGGGAATGGATCCGGAAGAATCATGCTTCCTACCAGTAGGCTCGCTGACCCTGCCTGAGGTCCGGCCATGTTCCAACACTCCAGGGCTTGAGGCACCCTGCAGTTCTTTTTTCTGTTAAGCCTACTCACATTTTTTTAAAAAATGCTTACAACCAAGAGTTCTAACTCATAAATGAGTGAATTGTTATTAATAGGACAACTGAAATGGGTGAAGGTGAGGTAGGAAAGCGGAACAGACTCCATTTTAGGATGGCTCCATCTCTGCTGTTTTTCTGCCAGGCCCCATTTACTCATGTTCTATATTTTGCCTCTGAATAAGCCAAAGAAGCTATGTTCCCACTTCAAGGGGGAAGCAAGAAAGTGAATCATTCTCTAACTTTCGTCCTAGGCCCCAGACACCTGATAACATCAAAAAAGAGCTGGATCCCAAACATGATCCAGCACATTCGCTTCAAACAAACCTCGGCTGATGCTGCATCAAGACTCCTACCTTCAGTGACTTAAGGAATAACACCTATTGTTCACTTGACATTTGCCTTTGACTGGACACTACCCTGGATTCCCGGAGGGACACGTACCCTAGACCCCTTTCCAATATAAATCCCTAACCCCAAGCAAGAGTGAGACTCATTCTCCTTTCTTTTCTGAGTCTGCCAGACACTCCATCTGCTATTCTGTCACTCATGCTATTCAATAAACCCTGCTTTCACTTTCTCCAGCTTGCATTTGATTTCTATACTGCATGAAGCCAAGAACCCTCTTGGCTGGTCCTGAGGGACATCCCCTGGGCCTCGGACTCAGCCTGCCTGCCTCAAAGGAAAACTTTTTACTTGTCTTATTGCTACATGTAGAATAAAAATAACAATCATATTTCATGATAAATAGGCCAATGACAGTTCATTTTTGTTTTTAAATTCTTTCCTTTATAAACATTCATACTCAGCAGCAACATTTGCAAGACATTGAGCTTGACAATGGGGTTAACAAGATGCATAGCAATGTTGGGCAACCTTATTTTGATCAAGGGCAAACTCAGGAAGAAACACAAATGCTTACAGGCTGTATTTCTCTTTCATTCAAAATGGCTTTGTTGTTGATCCTATGGGAGAAATTATATTCTTTTGGCTTAGGTGATCTGTTTACTGAAGAGTACAATGTCAATGAGAAAACTATGTTTGCTTTTCAGCCTTTGAAATATTATAATATGGTCCAGTCTGAAAATTAGTAACACCAGACAGCTTTTTCTAATTGTTCATCTTTTATATCTGGACATGCCTTAACTTTTGCCACATGAGTTCATCTGCATTAGCCCCCTTTATCCTCCCATCCACCCCCCCCCAAAAGATCTATTCCAGGAAGTATTAGTATCCTAGTTAACATGGAGAAAGTGAGGCTCCGTGGAGCTTTCAAAACATCTCTGTAAGTTCTTTGACGTTCTTCCCATCAAGAAGGATCTACCTCTCCGCCCCTGGAACATGAGCAGGACTTTCAAAGGCCTCCAGGAAAACAATGTGGCGAACAGGTCACTGTGTGGCCTGTGAGGCTGGGTAACCGCCTTCCGCTTGCCTCTCTCCTGGGACGAGCGCCCTTGCATAAGAAGCACGCTTCATGTAAGTGCAGTTGCCCCAAAGCCACCCTGCTGGAGGGTCCACATGGAGGGACCACACTGTGCTAGGGAGGGGTGTCCGACAAACCCGAGATGTTCCAGCCCCAGCTCTTTAGGGCTCCCCAGGCCAGACAGCAGACATGCAGATGGAAAGGTTTTCGCGAGAACTGTAGCCCAGCCACCGTGTAATGATAATTGCAGAAGAACCCAAACCTGCCTAGCGGGGCCCTGTCAACACCCAAACGGTGAAAGATAATAAATGCTTATTTTCATTTTATGCTACTGAGTTTGGAGTGGTTTGTTGTGCAGCAGGCTCCGGGAGAAGTCACTTTCCCAGATCGCTCAGGAACCTCCCAGAGGACCTGGGGCTAGAATCAGTGCATTCCAGTCAATGTGGTCGTAACCAGACAGCTGTGGGCCCTGAGGGCCAGAGAAGACTAAGGTAGCGCCCCAGCCCTCCACAGTCTGGGCCTCCTCCTTCCACCTCACTCTCACAGCAGCCTTTGCCTGCTTGGGATGAGCCCCACCGCTGCTGGTTTCTAGAAGGAAATGGCTCCAGGGCATGATGGCTATTCCTCTGCACGATGCTGCGTGCAGGGGGCTTCTGGCACGGGGAGGTGCCAAGCCTGCAGGCAGCCTTGGTTTACCCCCCCGTCCTTCTCCGACCGGTTGGCTGGCTGTGCTTGCATTTGAAGACAGGCTGTGTGGCAAAAGTAGGTGGGTACCATACAGCCTGCCTGCAGTGTTGCTTGGCTCTGATGAATTAGGCCCAGTCCCTGGTCTCACATTTGGCTGGATCTACAGGAAAAATATGTGTGTTCTGGGCCCCAGCTGATCTTTTAATCTAGCTTCTCTGTTCTAAAAGAAACATTCTCTGTTAAAATTGTAAATGTTCATCTGCTTCTTCCAAAGAGATTGGCAAAAAGGCATAAGATACATAAAAATCATTTTCACTTGTAATATACTCAGGGCTGCTGGGTGGCCTGCACTCAGGTGGTGTCCCAGGGATGTCCTGCAGGGGGCGCCACTTACACACACACACACACACACACACACACACACACACACACACAGGCGCCGCCTGGGGCACAGCCTTGTTCTGGTACTGTGTGCTAGGCAAAAATAAGTTACCTTTTTCATTTCTGGGGCATATGTATTTTCATTTGACATCTATATGTTTCGTGAATTGAATCAACAAATATTTACCAAGTGTTGACTTTGTTAAATAGGTTTGTTTTTTTAAGATGAGAACCAGCTTATTTTTGCCTGTCATAATATCAAAGTCTGATTAAAAGATTCATTGCCAAATTTATATTTCTGCTTTCTAGGTTTCCTTTAATCAAGGCATTTACGTATAGTGAGGAAGAGGAGGGGGAGAAGAAGGCAGAGTTTCAGGGCTGTGATAAGGAGTAAATAACATGGTTAGAACATTAAGCATAGTTCCGGCCCAAGATAGTGGCTCAGTGAATGATAACTACTGATCATTACTGTTCCTACCTTATCTTTCCAAGTTTTCCTCCAACAGGCAGTTAAAAAAGAGGTCAAACTAGCAGGACAATTTAAATTTCACCGACCGGTTGCTTGGCCGCCATCTGCAGGACCTTCACACCTTCTCCACCTGCGAGCTCCAGCCCCCGGTATTTCTGGGACTCTCCAGAAGATGCGTCACAGGCGTGCAAGAACCAGGCTGCTGCCTGCGCCCTGCGGGCCTGCATATGCCCTGCCCGTCCCCAGAAGGCCCTGTCTGCGGGGCTCTCACAGCTGGGGGAGTTCCTCCTGATGGGAGGTACAGCCTCTCTGCACCCCCCACCCCCGCACAGATGTGTAGAGAACAGAGCCATGTGGGGGCCTGTGAGGTGTGGGGAGGAAGGACCAGCTCTGCGTTCCTGACTGTTGGAGGAATGCCAACCACAGTGGCTTGTGACCCCCTGAGTTAGAATTTGCAGACAAAACTACTCTTGAAAAAAACATATAGTGTCTTTCCTCCTCAGAGGAAACAGACGAGCACCTGCTTCCCAGAGGCTGGGCTGGGCCGGGGCTGTGTAACTGCCTCCACACTGAACCCGGAATCCCCACTTCCTTCGGCAGTGAAGACTTTGTTACCAGGCTCTGCTCGTTGCCCCCTCACCCCTTCTCTTGAGCGGTCTTCCCCCCTGGGGATCTTCGCGGCTCTCTACAGGGAGTCAGCCCCATAGTGGGCCCCACCTGTTCCTCCTCCCGGAGGCTCTTCCATGAGGGCAAACAGGCTGCGGCAGGGCCGCCTGCCAGTCCACTGGCCTCCCCCGCCCACTTCGAGGCTGTTCTATGGAGCACCTCTCCTAGATCTCATCCTCCTCAAGGGACCGGCCACAGTGGCAGCCACAGGTTCTGCTGGCTTCTGCTGGGACTTGGTTCTTTCTGCCATGAAGTGACAGCTCCCACATGGCCTTAGGGAGCTTGGCCTCTGAGGGGGGTGGGAGGAGACCCGTGTGTTGTGAGCACCTTCTAAATGCCACGCATTGTGGTAGCCACCTTCTCCCCTAACTGTGCTAGGATTCCCCTTTGAGAGAAAGGGGTGAAAGATGCTGACTTTGTCCTGGCTTCCAGCTCAGCTCTGGCCAAATCAGGTCAGGCTTCTCACAGACTCTCTGTCTTTATGTCCCCTGAGGGAATCTCTGCTTATAAACAGTCATGCCTCATGGTGTCATGAGAGATAATAGAACTCCCTCAAGAGCTAGGCTGAACATGACTCGGGATAACAAAATTCTGGCCACCATGTTTTTCCTCCTACATGGCCTTTAAACTGGCCCCAGACCCTGGCTCTACCTATTCGTCAGTCTGGCACCATTCTGAGTCTGCAGCTAACTACCCACAGCCCCTCCTTGGGTGTGTCTCTTCGTCCTGAGGTCCGAAGTCCTGATAATCTCCTCCAACGAACCTCCAGTTTCTCCACGGGGCCCAGGTCCCCCGAGGACAAGGGTCTCCTGGTGTTCCTCTTCCTAGTGGTATCTACTCTTTGATTGCTGATACCGCTATGATGATCATGCACACAGGCTCGCTCTCTCTCACTCGCTCTCTCTCTTTCTCGCCCTTTTCTGGTTTCTCTTTCATTGATTTTTGCTCTTATCTTTATTATTTCCTTCCTTCTACTTATTTTGGGTTTAGTTGATTCTTTCCTAGTCTCTTAATGTGTAAGCTTAGATTATTGGTTTGAGACTTTCTTTTTAATATGAGCATTTTGTCCTATATTTTTTTCTCTAAGTCCTTCCGACAGTGGTGAATAAGCTGTGTTTTCATTGTTATTCATTTAAAAATACTTTATTTACCTTGAGACTTCTTTTTTTTTTTTAAAGATTTTATTTATTCATTTGAGAGAGAGAATGGGAGAGAGAGCACGAGAGGGGGGAGGGTCAGAGGGAGAAGCAGACTCCCTGCTGAGCAGGGAGCCCGATGTGGGACTCGATCCTGGGACCCCAGGATCATGACCCGAGCCGAAGGCAGTCGCTTAACCAACTGAGCCACCCAGGCGCCCCCGAGACTTCTTTTCCACTAAATAAGCAGTGGGCTATTTAGCATTGCCTTGCTTAATTTCCCAGTGTTTTGGTATGTCCTAGGTATCTTTCTGTTTTTATTTCTTTTTTCTCTAATTCTGTTATGGTTATACATATTATTGTCAGCATACTATGTATGCTTTAAAAAAAAATTCTAAGGTTTATTTAATGTCTCAGAACATGGCCTATCTAGGCACTTTAAAAGAATGTGCATTTTACTGTTTTGGAGTAGATTGGCATCTGTTGATAGATTTCCCCTTGAGAATTGGCCACATTTTCCTGGTTCTTTGCTAACTCACTTTAGATTGTATTCTAAACAATTTGATACGATGTTGTGAAGCTCTGGGTCCTGTTAAAATCCTTTGGAGATTGTTGGATTATTTTTTTTTTCCTCCAGAGAGAAATCTAGCGAATGTTGGTTTTGTTTGTTTGCTTGCTTTAGCATCAGCCAATCAGCCTAGTTAGATACAGATCACCAGTCCTGTGAGACCGTGGCTTCACTCTTAGGTCAGGTCTAAGTGGTGGCCACGCTGCTTTGGGTCTGTTTTCATGCATATGCAGCTTCGTCACTAGCCCACACGTTGTGTTGGTTTGTACACAGAACCAGAGTTTTCCCTTCTCCAGTTCTGACCTCTCCCGGATTTCCCTCACACTCTCAGGAACACTTGCAGCTGGTTCTTCTGGCCAGAAAGATGAGTTCCTCGGGGAATTTATTCAGGCCACTCTGTTATCCAATTCCTTGTGGCTGGTGCTGTATTCTGGGCAAAGTGGTGAGGGAAAAAAAGAGTGAAAACAATAATGGGGACTTCTTCCGTACTCTTTGGACCACTGGGAACCCTTTTGCCAGATTCCTCTGACAAGAGAGCCTAGTCTTTCCTCAGTGCTTTAGGGCTCAGGCCCACAGCCACCGCGGTGAAGTTCCAGACTGGGGCCACTCTTGTGTGAGAGGTAAGAGGGGGGAGACAAGGAGAAAAGTCGATGTGTGGCGCACTCGTCAGCTCACGGGGCCCCCTTTCCTGCTCTGGTCGAGAGAGGAGTTTTCTCTCAGAATTCTGACATCGGTGAGTTGTGCGCCATTCTGTAACTGGGGCCACTATCAGGTCAAAGCATTGAGATGAAAGGAAAAATAACCCCAAATATCCCAATGCTGGCTTTTCTTAAATTTTTGTCTTTCCTCTCCAACCTACCTTCCAGTGCCGAATTTTCAGATTCCTTAAGGAGTTGGGGTATTTTGTATTGGTTTTTAGTTACAATTTGTGAGAGAGGTTGAGGGCTCACTCCATCTTGGCCAACAACGCCAGGCTCAGTAGTACCCGACATCCAACAGTTAGTGAATCCTATATACAACTTGCCTCTCCCAGTCCTTCCCTCTTTGGGTAGGCTTTTAGGAATGCTAGTTATATGGGAATTTTAGAGACTTTGAGGGAATCTGATTTGCTTTGTCCATTAGTCTGCATGTGACTCATTTGCATATGGCTGGCTTTCAACCTTTCAGGAATCATAATGATCCAGTGTTCCAATTTTATGTTCCCATTCTGGAAACATACCCTACTGCTACTACAATCATGACCCGTAGTACTTAGTTGGTTTGTATGTCTGTTCCTCAGAGAATTTATTCAGGCCACTGTTATCCAATTCCTTATGACTGGTGCTGCATTCTGGGCAAAATGGTGAGGGAAAAAAAGAGTGAAAACAATAATGGGGACTTCTTCCATGCTCCATTGTTGCTTTGTATGTCTGTTTCCTCCTTGAGGTTCCTTGAGGGCAGAGAATTTATATCTGCCTTCTGAGCTCCTTCCAGTCTCTGGCACATAGCAGAAATGTGATTTTAAAAATATTTTTAATTGTCTGACTTTGCCTTAAAATTGACTTCCAGATTCTTGGCATCATGAGTGATGCCAGTGAGTGCTATTTTTCTGGCTTTCTTCAACATGCCTGCTAACAATAACATACCACACATCTCTCAGAACTAGCCCTGTAATGACAATGTCTCATCCCTGAAGGGTCAGCACTTCACAAACACGAGCATCCTGGAGCTCGCGGGAGTGGTCCCACTGAATCTTCTCTACTTCAGAGACAGGTCAGCTAAAGCAGCGGGGAGTCAGATGTCTTTCTCTTCAACCTACAATTATTAATCACCTTGAGGAAATTGAAATGGAGGATCTGAGTCAACCCAGACTCATGATGGCAGTTCTGATTTCGGTTTCCCTCAGCTGCATAGCAGACAGCTCAACAGACCTTTTTACAAGTCACTCATTTTTACTTTTGCATGAAGACATCATTTAAGAATACACTTTCTGCCTTCCTGTGTCTCTGACTGCATTAGTAACCAAACGCCCGGTGCGCCGCGCTTCACCCACATCCTCGCGCACCTGGGCGGCTGTAGCGTTTCCATTCCGTGGTGGAACAAAAGCCTTAAAAATGTTTCTTTAGTTAAAAAAAAAAAAAAGCATTTACATTCTACTGGCGTGTCAGTGCAGGCAAGGCAATTTCGCGTTATTTTCCAAGGCTTTTCCAGACTCGGGGAACTTTGCATCCGAGAGGTATCAGCAAGATGTCACAGCAGCCATTCACCTGCATGTTCTAAATTGAGCCCCTTCCCTGTCTGGCTGAATGCGACATTTGTCGTATCTCTGGGAACAGCTCCGCACCCCCAGGAACTACACTGAACCACACACACACACCTCACACTGTCACAAAATCGCTGCAGAGGGGAATTTGATTTCCTCCAGAGAATTTTAAATTCCAGCAAATGGGTGTGGGTAAACCGAAGACGCTTCAAAGGCCTGTACCGTGGACTTGGGCTTCACGCAAGGGGGCAGCCCGAGCCGAGGTAGCGGGGAATCTCCGTGGTCTGGAGAGCAGACACGCGACGGAAGCAGGATGCTCTCCTTTGACGGCGAGCGCACGGCCGGGCGGGGAGCTGTGCGACTCGGCGAATGTCTCTGCAGCTCCCTGCTCATTAGCCAGTCCTTGTTCCTCGTCTCCCTCACCGCCTGGTGGTCCGTGTCCGGGATTTGGGCCTGCGGGATTCGTTTTAATCGTGCGTGGCAAGACACGCGGCCATGGCAATGACTTTCACGCAGAAAGCTCACAGTTCCCCCAGCGGAGGGAGCACCCCATGCCAGGCTGCAGGGGAAGTACCGAGGCCAATCAGGAGGCGGAGGGAAGCGGCGGGGAATGTGGGCAAGGGGCTTTACTGTGGTTTCAATGGGAAGGAATGGGCAAGCAAATGTAAGTAAATTAGTTTGACTAATTCCAGCCTTCCAGCCGGAGCTGGGGTAAAGGGGCTGTCCCTAGTTGCCTGGTCCCTGGCTCTGGTGATTAGGGCAGGTGGGTGACGGGCCGGATCATGGGAGCATATAAAACAGGCAGTAGGGGCAAGGGCCAAGGATTGGCTAGTGTGTACATGAAAGGCGCCCTTGTAGCTGCCTATTGTCTCCAGGAATTAGCTCACCCCGAGAGGGGCCGTGCCTCCTGGGTCAGCAGGTGCCCAGATGTCAAAGCATCAAAATATAGAAAATAAAAATCGTGGTTAATACCCTGTCTTCACCACTGCTCCTTCTGTCACCAGCCATGTAAGCGGTACTTACGAAGCACTTCACAGAGTTAAACTGGACTGAATTCTGGTTCTGGACGTGTTGTTAAGAAATCACCCACTTCAGCTTCTGGAGCTACCTTGAAAAAACACTGAATGGAAACTTCCCTACTTTTCAAAATGATGCCTATGCTCTTCTCCGGTCTCTTCGCGACCCATCTTTGCTTGTGTTTTTCAGCCATAAGGATTTTCATTATTCATCTATGTCCTCAAATTTCTTGTGGTGCTAGACCTCTCCAGAACTCCAGGGCTCACATATTTCCCACCCCAATCCAAAAGCTTTGGTCATTTTGTCATTTTTGTGTGTTTTTAGCTGCTTCTCTCTTCTTCCCCCTCCCCCTGAAGGAAAAGCATTGGTGCCAATGAGTCATACACAGAGCCCGGGCTTTTTTTAGAGCTGAAAGCCCCTTAGAAATCATCTAAACTAGAGTGAGTTGCCTGCAAGACAGGTGTTCCGCTGGCCAGGCAGGAGAGAAGCAGCTGCAAACAGAAAATCTAGATAGGTGTCCTCCAAGAGTGGACTCCGTCAGAGCAATACTATAAGATGCTCAACTACTTTTCTCTTTTAATCTCAAGACCCCCATTGATTTCCCTTATTTGTCCAGATCTGGTTCTCCATGGGAACCGTGCATGTAGGATCTGTTTGAATATATAAGTTTATTCTGAAAACATTTACGAAGTGCTCGTGAGAAGCCAGGCATCGAAATTGGTCTCGGGCATGCAAAGAAATTGCTTTCCTATCAAGGCGTTTTTTGTACCCTCAAGGAAAATGAAAGTAAGTAGAGAGTAAAGGCACCAAAATGCTGTAGATTCTGCAATGGGAGTCTTTATCAGCATAGTGGGGACCTAAAACAGGAAGCAGAAATTTCCTTCCTGCCTATTTTTCTGATCTGGAGAACAAAATAGGGGACTTTGTAGAGAGTCTCTGTATACCTTTGCTATATCCTCATATTTATCTTCTAATGTCTGATGTCTCCAGAGACTCAGTTGAGAAACTTGTTATAACACCAGACTTCTTGCCTTTACTATGGTGACTATATTAATTTTCCCACAAGAGGGAGTGGCGTTGACAAAAAGTCTCTTCATGGAGGATCTCTTTCTACTTTCTACTTCTCTATGGCCCTGCTTCTGGCATACTGTGGACCTACTGAATAGAAGTATGGGCTTTTGTGTATCAGAAGATTTAAAAGTATGAAAGTATTTGACATAGAATATTTTATTTCACAGGAGTGTATGCGAATCCATAATTATAAACCACCTAAGATGAGACAATGGCATTAGCTAAAATATTCTGAAATTGAAATTTAAGTTTGTTTTTTCTTGGGTGGTGGTACTAGTGGGAAAATAATGCCCAGAGAGAATCACCTGTTATGATAAGTAAAAGCCATGGTTAATACAAAGAGCAGAATGTGGAAAATCTGAGGTGGGCTAGACTGACTCTCCAACCTATGTGGATGATCTGAGAGATTGATCTTAAACCCCGTGTTTCCCACTGGAAATGTCCATGTCATGGCTCTACCCAGTAAGAGGTTCTGGGAAAGTGTTCCAACATGGCGCAACCCAGACACTTGCTGTCTGTCAACCACCACTTCCTTCCCTTTCCCTCCACATCTTCTCTCTTCACCGTTCCTCTCCTTCTCACCTTGTTTCAGGCAGTGGGACTAGGAGGTAGGAAAAAGAGCAACAGAACCACTTATTAAAGACCCAAGCCACAAACCTTTGCCTCTGTTTACCTTTTTGCTTTCTGATTCTGTCAAGGTAAAATCATCTGCTGTAAAAATAGAAATTTAGAGAAGCATTTACAAAGCCCTTCCAAGAGTAAACAGAAATAGCCACCTTCCCTCAGCTGCTACTCAACTAGGCTGTGACATTAGGTAAAATTTGTGCACAGCACCTCAACTCCCTTGATGGTATTTAGATTTGTTTCCACTTGAGAAGCAGTTATTTCTCTTTTTCAATTTGCTTTGCCTTTAATGGTGAGGAGTTTGTCAGAAGCCAAACTCCAAAGATGGTGTTGTTGTGTTTTTTTATATTTGCAGGGAAAGACCACCTGAGTAAAGTCAAAGTTATTTTAAAGCTTAAAATACCACTATACCATAGCCATCACTATTTTGCCAGATAAGCTATAATCATATATTTAGGCTGTGTGCATTTTCTATGTCTAGCATAATGACCTCCTAAAATTAAAGATATAAGTTAGCCCTCATCAGAGAAACAACACCATAGTACAGCTTCCCAAGTTGGCATAGTGAAGTGTTGATAGTAGACTCTAGAAGGGACAGACGGTCCCTGAAGAATAAGCAAAGTATTGAATGGAGAATAGAAACCCAATCCACTCAGCAGGTGCTCTGTGCTGATCTGACTTTTAGCAAGAACAATGACAAAAAGAACAACAGCAAGCAACCTGCTGGGCACTTACTCTATTTTATATGTTTTAGGTGTATTACCTCACTTTTTACTTCAAAAGATCATTTTGAGGGATACCCTTAATACCTCCATTGTGCATATGAGAAAAATTTTAAACGTTAAATGAATTGCCCAGCTAGTAAGTGATAGAGCAGGGATTCAAACCCAGTCTTAACCCACATCCTAATAGTTTGTATTTGATCCTTAGAACATCCAACAGGGTGCTGGCTACCTAAGAAATAATTAAAAATATATTGATCCATTTTGGGGTAAGTTAGCCGTGTAGTACAGGCAGAAAGCAGGGGAAAAATGACCCAAGGGGATCACCAACCACTCTATCTTTATTTTTTTCCTTTAGCCTAAACATTTTCCACATTATGACTTCATGCAACATATACTGAGCATCTGGTATGTGCCCTGTACTGTGCTGGGAGGAACCCAGAAATAATTAAGACACAAATCCTGCATTTAAGTGGTGTGTAGCTCAATAAGAGACTTCCGAAGGCAAACAGATCATTTTTAAGCAATACAACATGGCAATTGGAGTGGTGCTAGCAGACCACGGAGGAGCTGGACAGGACCAGCTTCCAAGAGGAGGGGACTTCTGGGCAGAGATGGGAAGATGAGCAGCAAGAGGAAGTGAGAGGACAGGTGACATCTTACTAGATTGAAGGATCGATGTGAGCCCAGATGGGACAAAGAGATGCTGGAGATTTCCAGCAGTTCATTACTGCTGAGTGAAATGTGTGATGTTGGCAGCGCCCGTGATCTCGGACAGGGAGGCAAGGGCCAAAGTGAAGAGAGGTTCCGGAGACACAGGAGAAGGAGGGAGATAGATGGAAGACATAGTACAGACGGGGTAAGGCAAAGAAGAGCCAGGAATGACTGTTCTATTACTGTCTGCCGACATAATCACAACTAAAAGTGCAGTTCATGTCTGTGAGTTCTCTTTGTTTCTCCCGGAATT
This sequence comes from Leptonychotes weddellii, assembly GCF_054177405.1. Classification (NCBI taxonomy): domain Eukaryota; kingdom Metazoa; phylum Chordata; class Mammalia; order Carnivora; family Phocidae; genus Leptonychotes; species Leptonychotes weddellii. Next base: position 38,218,489 of record NC_138380.1, on the reverse strand, counting down.
TCTCCTGTTTTCTGTTAAAACAAATGCAAACTAGCACCTTTACAATTTTTGTAGGTAGTTCATGACAAATGTTATGATCCATCACAGCCAGCAGATGGCACTAAGTATACATAAAATGAACATTTCTGCACACTAACTTTAGTGGGTCTTTCATATTTATTAAAAAAATTAATCCAGTTTTTATAATATAGTAAACCATTTTGATAAGTATGGGGAATAAACAAGTCTATATTTCAGATTAAGATAGTTTTGCTTTTCACAATATCGTAAAGAGAGTCTCGCAAAGCCCAGCTCTTCGTTTAAAATAACTGGACTTGGCTAGATTACTTTTCTGACCAAATTTACCGTTCCTCTCCTTCTCACCTTAACTCTTCATATAACTGCACAGTGTGGACGTACTGTGCCTTAATGATTTGAACGCCTGGACTCTACCTTTCTCCAAGGACTTTTCTCTGTTTGGGGAACCCTGAAATTTGATGAAGGTCCAGAGCTGTGAGAAAAGATGGACACCACATAGGCATCCGGTCCCTTCTCTCAACAGTCGCTCTTGTGGGATAGACTCCTAGGGATTACCCTGGGAACCCCCCAGCAAGGTTCTAAAAAGAGAGGCATTTCCTTGGTGGCACCATCTCCGAGTGGTCGGGAAAATTCGGGGGGAACTAACATGGGTGAAGGAGTGAAAGTTTTCCTGCAGTCAGTAAGGTTCTCTGTATCTGTAAGCCCCACACACACAGGGAAGGGCAGAATCTCTCAGACACCCCGCCAGACTAAAACAGAAGTCCAAATTTGCTCTGCCTAGGATTTGGGCTGGCAATCTGCCTAGATTAGCCAGGTTCTCCAGGAAACAGAAGCTGAGACGGAGAAAGGAGGGCAAGAGGCTTGATGGAAGGGGTTATATGACCATGAGAGGAAGTGGGACTGTGTGGGGAAGCCTGCGGGCTGCGAGGTGCATCCCATGCCCAGGAAAGGGGGAGCAAGGGAGACCACGTCTTGGCTGACTCAGTGAGGAGCTTCAGAGAAAAGGTGGCCTGTTTGAGGAGTCCAGCACTGGGCAGCAATGGCCAGGCCCTTGTACCTGCCATGCTGTCATGGGCCGGGACTGCCCAGAAGAGTGGGGCCTCTGCTTGCCCACAGGCCAGAAGCTGCAGGCGCTCGGACTGGAGGCCGCAGGCGAACTGTACTCCTGCAACTGAATAGTAAGTTCCTCCCTGGAGGAATATGCTAGGGGTGGTGTGCCTTTTTGGCTGCCACGTAATACTAGTCTAAAAAAAGTTATTCTTGATAAGACCCCCTTTGTATTCCTGAGGTCTCTCGGATGAAGCTGTGTGAACAAGGTTTTATTTTTTCCGCCAATAACTGAGGTGCTATTTTTGTATAGATGTCAGTTTCTACGCCCTTGGGTCATGGTTCAATTCAGGATATTCCATGAAGGGGCTTTGCAGCTTCATTTGAGTAATCTCAATATCTATCATTGAGTTAGCTGTAGGTGTTCTGTGGAATTTTTAAAATAAGGGCCATTGTCTATATGTGTTCAAAGGATACAAATGAATTTCAATCTCAGCCGAGCTTAGTAAGAGAGTATCTGCAGAAGCTCCTCTAACACAATTCAAAGCCAAATAAAAATGATCTTGTTATTCGCTCTTTTGGATGACTAATATCTTTCAGAGCCTCCTTTTGTTAACGTCCAATTCAAGGTGGACTCCATGTCTTTAGGGGTATTAAAATGGATCCCATGTATAATACTTTATAACGCACTTCCGCGTGGAGTATCTTGTTGGATCGTCACGAGTCTGTGAGGAAGGTATGACAAACAGTTTACAAAGAAATGGAGCCCCAGAGTCGCCAGACTGCAGAGTAAGGGCGGGAGTACTGTCTGCCCACAGCAGAGGCGTATCTTTAAACCCTGCTACTTGCATGACCTGCCGGTCTCTCTCTCCTGTTTACAGCAGGTACTTCAACATGCCCGTGCTTTCACTGAACCAAAATGCATGTCCTGGACCGAGCCACCGGCCTCAGTGGTTCTGGGCTGTTGCGCATGCTGCTACCCCCTACCTGGAAAGGTGCTTCCCCCCTCCCCTATCCCGTTTAGTTGGTTACTTCCTACCTTCAAGATACAGATCAAGCAGCACCTGTAGGAGAAAAGTCTTCTGTGAAGTGACGTGGTCTGCTCAAGTGGTCCTTCTGTCGCGCCAGGGTGTCGGTCACAGGTGGTTATCACCCACTAGCGTCTAAGCTCTTTGAAGCCAGAGAATCCCATTACAGTGCACGTGGACAGACTCGCACACTGCATCTGTACCGTAGATGGGGTACCAAAACTGAACGCTGGATTAGATCTCATTTCAAAGAAAAGCAATGTCTCCTGTTCAATATTGCTGAAACCCAGGCTAGAAGTTTTTCTCTTTTGGAAAAAAACATCTCTTTATGGATGTGTTAGTAAGTAGGTACATTTTGTATTTTTTTCTAATTTTGGTAGTTAACTACCAGAAGAGATGAGAAAATAATTTAACACAATTCAAGAGAAACAGGGAGCGTAATTTGAGGTCCTAATCAACATACTAAAGTTGGATAATAAAAATCTTGACATTTAAAAAAAATAAAAAGTTCGGGGTGCCTGGGTGGCTCAGTCGTTAAGCGTCTGCCTTCGGCTCAGGTCGTGGTCCCGGGGTCCTGGGGTCGAGCCCCACGTCGGGCTCCCTGCTCAGCGGGAAGCCTGCTTCTCCCTCTCCCACTCCTCCTGCTTGTGTTTCCTCTCTCGCTGTCTATCTGTCAGATAAATAAATAAAATCTTTAAAAAAAAATAAAAAAAAAAATTAAAAGTTCAATTTGTAATTTTCCTATATATTATAGAACATGGGTGTTTGTTTAATAGACACAGGCCATCAAATATACTGTGCTGGGTTGCAAAAACGGAGTTCTCATCCTATGGAGGCTATTTTAAGGCCATGACAAAGCCATTATATTGCTCATCTTGACAACAAAAAAGAATTATGAATTGTAATACAGTTTCTATGAATGATGTCTTTCTTCAAAGTCCAATGAACCATAATGAGGCAATTTTTAAAAAGCTGTACTAGAAAATCATATTTTCTTTTCACTACTATTCAGGATTTTCCAACTTTCCCTTAATGCACGTGAATTACTTTCATAGAAAAAATTTTAAAATAATCAAATTTCTATCAAAATTTCTATTAAGTTTGTGCTATTCAATAAAGGCACGGTCACATCATCTGCTATTTCAAGAAACTAATAAAGCACACGAGTAGAAGCTCAATAAAATCTACAGTCTGACAATTTGTTTGGCTAGCTAGACCTCAGTCATCAGAACAACTCCTGATGCTTGTTTAAGCACATGAGGGCTACTGAAAGAGAACCTGACGCTTAAGAACCACTGATGTGATATCAAAGCCCTACTTTGAAGGGTGTAAAATATATTAAACATTATAAAGTATATGTAGATCTTAAAGAACTATAAAATGAACACTTACATACTTAACACCCAGTCAAGAACTAGAACAGGATTGTTGAAGTACCCAGGGTCCCTCCTAGGTTGCGTTCTCTCCTAGAAGTGATCACCAGCCTACGCTCTGCATTAATCATGCCTGTGTTTTTGTTTTGCCACAAATCGATCTCCTAACAATATTGTGTTCTTTGCTTTTAGGCTATATATAAGTGGCATACGTATTTACACACATGCCGCACCCTTGATAACTTAGTTTTTTATTCTTAACATTATATTTGAGTTTCAGTCCTCCTGATACATGAATAGATCATTTTCACTCCTGTACAATATTCCATTTTATTTGGTCTATTGGTGGCCCTTTAGACTACTTTCAGCTTTTTTTCTCTCCAGGTACAAATAATGCTTCCATAAATATTCTTTTGTAAAGATTTAAAAATTTTACTTATTTGAGAGAGGGAGAGAAGGAGCATGAACGGTGGGGAGGAGCAGAGGGAGAGGGACAAGCAGACTTTGTGCTGAGCGTGGAGCCCAACACGGGGCTTGATCCAACAACCCTGAGATCATGACCGAGCCAAAATCAAGAGTTGGATGCTTAATCAACTGAGCCACCCAGGTGCCCCGTTTCCATAAATATTCTTGTAATTGTTTTCCCTTGCATATTTGTACAAGCATTTCTTTAGGGTAAAATTGTTGGTTGCAGGGACTACATACTTTTAAAATTTATTAGGTAATAAATTATCTTCCAAGACAGCTATACCAATTTGTCCTCCTACTACAATTTCATGAGATTTCTTGTTGCTCCCTGCTCTCACCAATTACTATCAGACTGGCGGTGCCTGGGTGGCTCAGTTGGTTAAGCGACTGCCTTCGGCTCAGATCATGATCCTGGAGTCCCGGGATCAAGTCCCGCATCGGGCTCCCTGCTCAGCAGGGACTCTGCTTCTCCCTCTGACCCTCCCCCATCTCATGCTCTCTCTCTATCTCTTTCTCTCTCTCAAATAAATAAAATCTTAAAAAAAAAAACTTGTAAATTTTGTCATGTGGTTTTAATTTGCATTTCCCCATTTTCTTCTAAAAGTTTTAAAGTCCTGCCTTTCTAAGTTCTTGACCCATCTAAATTTTATTTTTATGCATGAAGTTATATACTTACCTATTCTTTTCAGATTTCCCTTTTGTTTCTCATGGTTAAAAAAAGAATTTTCAAAAAGAGATTTTTTTCTTCCCGTTATCTCTAACCCTACCTCTTTTTGAGGATACTCAATGGATTTATCAAAGAATATGAACAGAGCTACAGAGAATATACTTTCTAAAGATCAAGAATATAGGGAGTTATTACTGGACATAAAACTCCAGTAGTTCACATGAGGCCAAAAACTGTTGAAAATTTACTAATCCTGCTTTCTATGTCCTATAAAGAGAAATCCAGGCTAGAGTAATAATGGTTTAAGAAATTTCATACATAAACATAACTTTAAAAGTTGACAGTATCCAACCATGAAATTATGATCACTGAATCTTTAAAATAGGTGAGGCACTGAGACATTGAAACTTGGTATTTAATATTAAATATGACATATTGAATATGGTACAAATTATAAACTATTTTAGACAGCTGAAGCATAATCTCCAGCCTACAGAGTAGTAAGAATATACTAACTCACATGGCATCTTCATCAACATTACTAAGCACTCAATGATGAGACAGACTCACTAAAAATCAGTATCTGTAACACAGACAATCTCAGTGCTGGGCTAGGCCCACATAAAAGTGGATGAATGTAAAGAGGCAACAGACAAAAGGAAATGCAGCCTTTTAACAAACATGAATAGGTACCCAACCTCAGAAGCCATGAAACAAATGTAAATTAAAATAATAATGAATAACTCTGAGTGTCACAAATTGGCAAGAAATAATTTTAATAAGCCTGACCAATGTCAGTGAGGGTGTTGTGAAATGAGCATTGTCATACATTGACTTCGGGTGGTGTATATAATCCTTTTGCAAAGGTAATTTGAGGCAACCTGCATTGTAGGCTTTAAGGGTATCCACATTTTTTTAATGAAATTTAACTTTATGGAATCGATCCTAAGGAAATAATCTGAAAATCAGAAAATCTTACTGCACTAAGATATTCATCGTAGTGTTGTTCCACATACACATACATGCAGTAGCAGAAATGGAAATAGCTCAGCAGTGGTTTAGATACATCATCTCTGGCCACACACACACAAGGGGCTATTAGGTAGCCATTAAAAATAGTCTCTGTAAAACATTTCCGTATCTGCTGTCCATATAAAGAACAAAACCTAAAACTGTTTAAATTATGTTAAAAGAAAACAAGCAAAATATGCCTACAAGTTGGAAGAAAACAGTAAGACAATAACTGTGCTTGTCTGAATATTTTTCCTTCTAATTTTTTTCAAAACAAAAATTCCATGAGTTCGTATTGCTTGTATAATAGACACATACCAAATGAAATATAATTTTATTATTAAAATCAACATGAGAGGCACTGGGTGGCTCAGCTGGTTAAATGTCTGCCTTCAGCTCAGGTCATGATCTCAGGGTCCTGGGATCAAGCCCCGCCTCGGTCTCCCTGCCTAGTGGGGAGTCTGCTTCTCTCTCTCCCTCTGCCCCTCCCCTCCCCCACTCATGTTCTCTCTCTCTCTCAAATACAATTTTTTTAAAAAATTAAAATTTACATGAAAACTACTCCATGTTTTTTGATGTGGTGTCTATTAGCAGCAAAAGAGTAGAAGACATGTATCATTCACTGAAGCTGTACATCGGCTTCTGACAAGCAGAAGATGGGGGGATTGTTGTAGCTTGTGTGTAACTCACTTCTAGCTATAGTTTCAAATAGATGTGCATAAATATGATCATAGGAAACTAAGGAAAACACTTCATTGCACTGAGGAAAATCTACCCATCACCCAACCCACAGTGTTCACTCATAGTCTTCACATTTCAAAAAATAAACAATAAAATAAATGCAGGGAAGAAGCCAATAGCATTATTTGTACAAAAGCAAGCTGTAGCCCAGTATTCCTATTTATTGACACAGAATAAAGGTAGAACTGTTTGAAATTCTGAGATGAAATAACCTACCATGTAACTTGATATTACTAAACTGGTTATTTAGCGGGCAGGGAGAATGAGCATATGGAACTAACGTTTGTTGAGTGAATATCTACATGTGCCGAACACTTTAACACACTATCTTACTAATCCTCATCATGACACTGCCAAGAAGGTAGTGTGAGTTCTAATTTCCAGGTGAAGAGACTGAAGCTCACAGTCATGCAACATGACCAAGCTTAATTAGCACAGTGCCTGGCATACAGTAAGTACTCAATAAATATCTTTTGAATGGATGGTAGATAATACACCCAGTAAATAGAAGTGCCAGGATTTAAAATTAGACCCACCTGGTTACAAAGCCCACACTATTTCCATCACAGTACACTGCCTTCTGTGTAAGATGATGCAGAATTGTTTTTAAATGGCTAAGAAAGATCATTGCCAGTGTAAACACAGTTAATAAATTCAGGCACCTGTGATTTCTACCTTCATATCAGAATTATTTCAATGTCAAAATGTATGCTGGGGAAAGGATGAGAAAAGATAGAAAACACACAGGAGGATCTTCAAGGGCTTTTTTAATTTTCAAATATACATAGTACATGAAAGTAACACAATCCATATTAATACATTTTATCTGTATGGAATACTTAACTAGTTAATACTATTCTTCCCTTTTTGTTGTTGAATTCTACCAACTTCTTCAAAAATTATTTTTTATGACAACACCATCAAAAATGTGTTAATTTTATGAATGTTGGGTTTTATATATCTTTTTTCCTTCTTTGCCCCACATACCAAAACAAATTATTTGAAAATGTTAAAATAAGTAAAACATGGCATACTTTCTTAGCTGCTTTGCATCCTGTTAAAATATTTTACAACTATAAAAGTTGAAAATAATTTTATTGGTTTTCCTATATATAAATCCACATAAGTACACTTTTATAAAATACTTATTAGCTAATACAGCTCTTCTTTTAAAAAAAATTCTACCAACTTCTTTAAAATATTTCCTATGAAAACATCATCCAGAATGTTTTAGTTTATATGAATGTTAGATGTTAAGTCTCCTTTCCTTCTTTGCCCCATACCTAGGCCCAAACAAATTATTTGAAAATACTGATTAAATGGGGCATGCTTTCTTAGAAGTTTTGTATCCTGTATTAAAATATTTTACAATTATAAAAGTTGAAAAATAATTTTATTGGTTTTCTTGAATATAATCTCCTACCTACTATACATGAACTAACCTACAGAATTAAGTCATTTTGTTTTCCCAAATGTGGAGGGTCAAGAACATAAGGGAATTACAAAAACTCCAAGATGATTAATTTAAAGTAGATAGATATTAAAATACTCAGATGTAGCATACTGACTGTCTCTCAAGCAGAGAAAGAGTGTTTATCTTTGCATCTGGCAACATCTTCAAGATAACTATTTCCCACTTTCAAAGCATTATTGTTGCATAGGTTTTATATTGGAGGAGGAGATTTATAAAACATCAATTTCCTCATCCAAAACCAAAGATAAATGAGGATTCAGAAATATGTTATTATGAAAGATGATGATCAGAAAGATGGTAATCAGAAAGAAAGACTATGTCCAATGAGCTATAGGGCTATCAAGATGAAAAATGCCTTTGCTTCATTCAGGATCTAGGATCTAAAAATCTCATATGATAAATTTAGCTGGATTTTCTTTGCTGGTTATGTTTTAACTCCCAAATTTGGTCATGTACCATAGCAATTTTTATTTTACCTGGATGTTAAAAGAAAATCCACTGGATTACAGAGACAGGTTAATAACCTGTTGAACTTTGGTTGGGAATTAATCAATAGAAAATACTTATCTGGTTGAGTAAACAAGTTTCAAGAGATTCAAAACATTACAAAATAAGTTGTTTTTGAAAATATTTAACTTGAAATGATAAAAAAAATATTAAAAGCTATTGAAGATCTTTCCCGAGGGCTAATAAAAGCAAAAACAACCTCAATAGACACATGGTTACACACAAATTTCCTCAGAGAGGTATAGAAGTTGTGATTAGCATCAGGATTTTAAGGAAGTGTCATTTCAGAAACTGCATTAGTCTTTTCTAAGTGGTTTAAAGAGTCTGAGCTGGTACATGCTGGTACTAGAGAAAATCTGAAGCACCTAGTTGAATACAAAAGGACTTACATAATACCTTTCATTTATTGAATTTCATTGTTCTTTTACATATATTTTTTCTTTAGAACTTTTAAGATGGACATTTGGTTTATGCAGTATGAAATGATTTAATCATTTAAAGAACAAGCTTAATAAGGCTGACATTCAATGGAAAACAATGAAATAATTTACCTTTTAATAATGAGAATAACTTGAAATCATTTTTATTATCTTCTTTTTAAGGGTCCCTTATTAAAGCTTGTGATTTTTATTAACGTAAATAAGGCAAAGTGATTGCTTTCTACACACAGTGTGATGGGTTGTCTTGTTTTCAGTTAACCTTTAGTACTCTGTACATACTATTTTGAAATACTGTGGTGAAGTAAGGCCTCCCGTCCTTGAGCAAGATGCTACATAAGGGAGGATTAGCTGTATTGGAAGGGTCTTCCACATCCCAAATTTCCAGCATACTGCAACCAGGCCTAAAAAAAAAAAAAAGGCACATGTATATCCATATTAAAAATGCATTCATATACGGGGAGAATACATAAAGTAGCTCTTTTTCGAGACTATTTTTTTTAAAGATTTTATTTGAGAGAGAGAGAGACAGAGATAGCAAGAGAGAGGCACGAGTGGGGAGGAGAGGGAGAAGCAGGCTCCCCACTGAGCAGGGAGCCGGATGCAGGGCTCCATCCCAGGACCCAGAGACTAATTTATTCAATAAAGATTTTAAAGCATCATTTCAAAAAATGTAAGTTCAACACTTAAGGATAAAAATGAAATTAAGTATATGTTGCATTTTCATGTTCCACTTAACTAAATAACCAATATATTATTAAACTTAACAGTAAAGGTCCAATATACATTCAGAAATACATATTTAAAAATGTATTTTCAAAACGAAATATAAATATATTTTCTAGGTGGTATCACCATCCAAACATAAGGCCCATGAGTAGTAGGAGACAAATTGAAGGAAAGCTAATCTAATTCCTGATGAATTTCATATTTTGGGGCTTCACCTAACTTAGATTAGCATGAAAACATATAGTCCAAGGCAAGGAAGGAAAGCTCTTGTTTGCCAGATTTGTTCTCCTCCATCCTTTCCTATTTTGGGTGGCTCTATGATTGGACTGACTGGGATACTAGTTCTCACTAGGGAATATCCTTGCATTAGAGGCAGTAAAGGGAAGAAGTCAGGCAAAATTGGCTATTATTTTTAACAGTTATATTGAGGAATCATTTATGTACAATAAAATGCACCCATTTATTAAAAAAATGCACCCATTTATGAGTAAAGTTTGATAAATACAGGGAAATGTCTATGTGAGTGTGAGTGTGTGAGTACCACCATAATCGTAATACAGAAAATTCCCAGCACTGAAACAAGTTCCCTTGAGCCCTTCTGCAGTTGGTACCCTCGCTCCAACTTAGCCCAGGCAACCACTGATCTTTCTGCATATAGTTTTGCCTTATCTAGAATATTCCAGATGTTTATACTCACTGCAGCTTTCATATGTTACTCACATGATAATATCATCCCTTTTCCTTCAATCTATACATGTATTTGTATTTAAAATGCACGTCTTACAGGCGACACATAGTTGGATTTTGCTTTTGTATTCAGTCTACCAATCTTTGCCTTTTGATTGGAGTGTTTTGTCCCTATTCACATTTTTTATTACTGATACTGTTTGACTTAGGCTTTTTTCCCTTTTTTCTGTTTGTTTCCTCTCTTTTTTGATTGTGTTTCTCTTTCTTGACTTCTTTTATGTCAGGCAAAAAGTTTTACTATATCATCTATTTCATTTATTGGCTTATGCATTCTTTTTTTTTTTTTTGCCTTTTTTTGTGTTGCTCTAGACATTAAAACAGGCATCTTCAATGTACCACAATTTACTTAACATTAAACTCGGATTATTTCTAGACAGTCATACATTCTATTTTCATTTATTCCCCTTGCTTGTGCTATTGCTGTCTCATATATATGACTTATAAACTCAAAAATATAATGTATCATCTTTGCTTTAACTAGTCACAGGATTTTAAAAGATTTTCAGAGAGTAAATATATATATACATATAGTGATTAATATTTATCCACATTTTTACCATTTCCAGTGCATTTTAGTCTATCCTGTATTATCTGAATTTTGAATTATCATTTCAATGTCAGTTGACTTCTATTATTTATGAAAAGAAGTCAGATGTTTATCATATCATTCTTCTCTTGCTTTTTTCAAGATTTTCTCTTTTCTCCTTGTTTTTCACCAGTTTGACTATGATGTACCGTGGTGCAGATTTCCTTGGGTTAACCTAGCTGTGTTTGTTAAGCTTAACTGGATCTCTAAGTTAATGGCTTTCAGCGAACAAGAAATTTTTGGCCAACATTTCTTCAGGTATTTTTTTTCTGCCATTTTACTTTTCTTTCATTCTTTCTGTTACTATATTACCCATGTGTTGAACTACTTAATAACACACAGTTCTCTGTGGCTTTTGCTGTTCTTCAATCTTTTTGATCCCTGTTCTTTGGATTGGTTGCTTTTTCTTGAATTTACCTTCAAGTCATTGATTTGTTTCTGTTGTCATATCAAATCTCTTGAGAACTTTTAAAGAATTCTCCTTCATTTATTATTCTTTTCAGTTCTAGAATTCCCATTTTTTCCAGGGAGGATGCTTTGATTTCACTGTTGAGAATCAAATCTTGTCCCTTATTGATTATCATGTCTTCCTTTAGTTCTTTGAACATATTTTCCCTAATTCCTTGAATATAATCATAATAGCAGCTCTGCAGTCTTTCCCTGCTCAATCCTACATCTCACACTATTTGAATCAGTTTCTACTTTTTTCTTGAGTACTGGTCAGACTATCCCATTTTTTTGCAGGTCTGGTGATTTTGGGTTGGAAACTAAACACTGGAGAAAATACCTGGCAGTGAGTCTGGAATCTATTTTGTTCTTCTGATGACTGTTACTTTCTTGTTTCTGTTCTGGTAGATAATTAACTTGTCTGGATCTCCTGTCTTGTGCAGCAGCTATCTCTGCTCAGTTTTTTCAGATTCCAGCTACTTCTTTCTTTTAGCCCTGGGATTTTCCTTGTGTTTTTATCAGCCAAGGATTTGGGCAGAGTTATATTTGGAAATCCATCTTCTCCGTATTTCCCTTGCTTTGGGGGTTTTCCCCAGAATGTGTAGTTGTTTTGTTATCCCTTATTTCTGCCCTGACACCTTGAACGAGTGATGACTCTGCTTTCTGCTTCCTAGGGTGTGTGCAAGTTGGGAAATGTACATGGTGAAAAGCACAGGGAATTTGCAAATCTCACCAGGAGTTCTCTTTCAAGAATAGACATCTTGGGGCACCTGCGTGGCTCAGTTGGTTAAGCACCTGACTCTTGGTTTCAGCTCAGGTCATGATCTCAGGGTGGTGAGACAGAACCCTATGTTGGGCTCTGTGCTCAGTGCAGAGTCTGCTTGAGATTCTCTCCCTCTCCTTCCCCTTCTGCTCCTACCCCTGCTCATGCTCTAAAATACATAAATAAAATCTTTAAAAAAATAAAAATAAAATAAATAAAAAGGATACATATCTTGCCCTAGTTTCCACCTGCCCTTTTCCCAAGTTCCCAGAGGTTTCCCACAGGCATGTGTAGAATAGGTTTTAGGCAGAATTTATATTCAGATTTTAGATTTTGGTCTTTCTGTAGTGCTCTTGCTTCTAAAATGTCCCCTTCAAATATCCAGCTGCTTTGCTACTCACAGCTCATCTGTCACCATCTGTCCCCTCAAGCCAGTGGGCTGTGATTTTCTGCTATAATAGAAGCAGGGAGGGGATGATTTAGGAAGTGCTCTCAGGCAAGTTCACAAATTCAGAGAAGTCCTTCAAGAGCAAATGTTTCTAAGTTTCTCCCTGCTTTTGTGTCACTTCCCAGAGACTTCAAGTGGTTGTTTTTAATACCATTAAACCTAACTTTGGATGCATCCTGTTAATTGAAGTATATGCATATTGGAACTATGTCTTTGCTTTAAGTAGTGCCACGGTAACTCTTAAGACACAGTTCCAATTCACAGTTCCTTGATTTGAAGTCTACTTTGTCTTATTAAATTTTAAAATAATGTAATGTACACACACATTCACATGACATTGAGCTCCATGGAACCATGCAAAGCAAAACATAATTTTGACATGCTCAAGTTTCAGCTAATATAGTACCACACAAAGTGAAGAGTGCCTGTGTTTTCATCCAGTTCTTAAAACTGTAATCTCTGGGAGCAATAAGTCAAACTCTTCTTGCCAATATTAACTGAACTCCCTCCAAAACTGTTCCTTACAGGTCCTATGTTCAATTTCTTTGGGCCTTTGACAGACCAGTAGCTCTTAAATTCAGTTTGTCCAAACTATAAAATCCAATTAGCACTTTTCATTATTTTCTTTAACATAGCCTTAGGCCGTTAGGTAAGGAGTATGTAATACTTAATAGAACAGAGTTGTAAAGAAAAGTAGAAGAAACCAATTTTGTAAAAAGAATTGCCTTGAGAGACAATTTGCTATTCCTTCTTTAGAACTTATTCCTGGTGTCTCAGAAGGCTATTAGTGATAGCTGTAGAATGATTTTCTAAGTCCCAGAATTTTAGAAGACTTCTTCTTTGCATAAATATTTATTTGTGTATTTAGAGTAACTTTTTATTAGAGTACAATTACAGAAGTAAAAACGCACAGATCTTAGTGTACAGTTCCATGAGTTTTGACAAATGCATACACTCATATAAAAAACATGCCAATCAAGATAGTGAACACTGTCATTAATCTAAGAAAAAAAAGTTCTTGAATCCCTTTCCAGAGGGTATTTCCACCACCACCTCTACCCCCTGGCTCCACCATAGCCAACCACTATTCTGATTTCTGTTCCCATTAGTTTTGCATATTTTGAACTTCATAGAATGGAATCACATAGTATGTACTCTTCTGTGTTTGGCTTCTTTCATTCAGCATGTTTTTGTGATTCATCCTTTCTTCACACATCAGTATTTTGTTCCTTTTTATTGTCTAGCAGCAGTCCATTGTATGAATATACTATAATTTGTTTATTCAGTTATCTCTTGATCATTGGGTTGTTTCCAGTTTGAGATATTATGAACATCCTCTATGGACAGATATTTTTATATCTCTTGTTTGAATTCCACAAGGAGTACAATTGCTGAGTAATAGGGCAAATATATGCTTAAATTTTTATAAGAAGCCTCCAAATACTTCTCCAAAGTGGTTGTATCATTTTTACTCCCATTAGCAATGTAAGAGATTTCTAGTTAATCTGCATCCTTGCCAATATCTAGCATTTCAGTTTTTAAGATTTTATCTGTTCTAGAGTATATGTTATAGTATCCCATTGTGGTTTTAATTTGCATATCCCTGGACACTGACAATATTGAGCATCTTTTCATGTATTTACTAGTCATCACATATTTTCTTTCATGAAGGATATCTTCCCAAGTTTTTGTCCATTTTCAATTGTATTGTCAATTTATTATTAATTTGTAAAATTTCTTCATGTAAAATATATATATCTCCTTTATCAGACACGCACTTTACAAACATTTTCTTCCAGTCTGTGGATTCCCTTTTCATTTTCTTAACATCTTCTGAGGAAAAGATTTCAATTTTGAGGTGTATGATTTATTGACTTTTTAATGGTTAGTGTTCTGTGTTCCAAGAAATCTTTTAATTTTAGCTTTTACATTTAGTTCTGTAATCCATGTCGAGTTAATTTTTGTGTATAGTGTAGTATGGGTCATGGTTCACTTTTTCTTCTGTACAGATATCCAGTTAGATCAGCAACATTGTTGAAAACACCTCTTTTTGCACTCAAGTAAAAAAGATATATATTATTTTTTAATTTCCTTTGTGGTTTTTTTCTTTGACCCATAAGTTATCCATAAGTTTATTGCCTAATTTCCAAATATGTATGGATTTACCAGATATTTAGATTTCTAATTATTAATTTTTAATTTAATTCTGTATGACTTCAAATCTTTTAAGCATACTGAAGCTATTTTTATGGCCCAGCATATTCTTCCCTTGGTGAAAATTCCATGTACCCTTTAAAAAAATGTGTATTCTGCAGAATGTATTTTTCTGTACTGTTCTATAAGAGTAATTAGGTCAGGTTATTTGATACTGTTTGATGTTTCTATCTTTTAATCCTTACACTCTTTTTATCTAATTTTCTCAGTAATAAAAGGAAAGTTAACATTTCCAACTATCATTGAAAATTTGCTTATTTTTTCTTTATATTCTGCACATTTTTACTTTGTGCACTTTGAAGCTCTGTTTAGATATACACTTTTTAGAACTGTTATATATTTTTGATGAATTAATCCTTTTGTCATTATAAAATGTCCATCTTTATTTGTGGTAATATGCCTTGATTTGAAGTCTACTTTGTCTTATTAAATTTTAAAATAATGTACACACACATCAACATTATGATGTTCCTGTTTCTTCTTTTACAAGGTGCCATTTCTTCCTAGATATATAATTATTAAAATTATATATTAAATATAGTATTAAAATTATATATTAAATTATGAATTTAATATATAAATTTATAAATAAAATTATAAATTAAATTAAATACAGTATTAAAATTATATATTAAAATTAGCCACTAGAACTTATGAACCTCACTTTTCCAAAATGTTTTATGATCTAATTCCTAATTATCCATACGAGAAATGAAAATTCTTAATGTTAGACTTAATACAACTAAGAACCTCTTAAGTCAAGGAGTCTAAAAAAAGGCCTCAAGATATCCATTAACCATTTTAGAATTTTGTGATTTTCAGAAATTAAAAATTATACTTAGGAATATTTTACTTACTATGACTTCTGGAGTTATCTGAAACTTTTCTCATAAATCTTATAACTTCAGTGTTATCCAGTTGTAGTAAAAGAATGCTAATGTTTCACACTGCTGTAAATTCAAATCTGTATTTCATATATCTAATACAAATTATCATAAGAATTTGAAAAAGTATGAAGGAAAGCAACATTATTTAAGATGTTAAATTAAAATGAAAAAATCTGGGAGCTAAAATATACTATAGTTTCTTGAAATTAGATTCTACTTAAATGATATTTACTTTCCTACATGAAATAATTTTAAATAAAATACCAGGATAATATTTTAATGGAATTTATTTAGAATAAAAATTCTTAAAGAATCACAACTACTGTAATAAAGTAAAACAGTTGTTGCTTAAAGATATTCCATACCATATAGCATAGGGCTCATACTCACTTAGTTCTCACAACACACCATGCCTCTTCTAAAATGTAATAATTCACATGTAACTCCAACAATTTCTCTCTCACTTCTTTTGCAGATTTTCGACTATATGTGGAATAAACTATTTTTGTGCGGGCCCTTTAAATTCAAAACACAAGTTAAAAATTTTTTTAATAAGTCATAATAGAATGGACTAAAGAAATTTTGCTAGTAAATTAAAATCTCAACACTCACTGGATGGAGCATTCATATATATGACCTCAAGGAGCATGAATTGTTTTGGGGATAGCATAGATTATTTTTGGAGAGAAGTTTCCACCTTCCTACTTATACTTTGCATTTGCTAAAACTTACAGTGCTTTGAATTTTACATGTTATATGTACTGCTTGTTAGTGTTTACCAGAACAGACAGACATAAACTGGTTTAGACTCTAGACCTGGGTAGCAGGATAATAGTTCAGGATATGAATTTGCTTTGCATATGCATAAAATTAATCTGCTCATGGAACACATTCAGATAAAGGTGAACAGAGTGAAAACAGATTTTGGTAGATAATTTCACCTACTGAAATTACCCAAAAAGCATATGAATTGAAGTTGAAATGTAGCAAATCATACATTCAGACAAGGGCATCTAGTGTAGCAGTCAGGAAGGTTGACAAACAGGATTAGTCACCAAAATATGGTACAGCAGACAAGTTGGTCCTAAATAGGAGTTTTTATGAAATCCTGAATAATTACCATTTATGCACTGGATATTTCTTTTCTTTAACTTATTTTAAGTTCAATTAGTTAACATATAGTGTATCATTTGTTTCAGACATAGAGTTCAGTTATTCATCCGCTGCATATAACACTCAGTGCTCAGTACATCACGTGCCCTCCTTAACGCCCATCACCCAGTGCCCCCAGCCCCCACCCAGCACTGGCCATTTCTTAAAATTTCAAACATATAAGATGTGCAATGTCCAAAACCAGATATAAAACTTTAAATGATTTAAAATTTTACCTCTAATAATAAGCCAAAGATGCATTAACAGGAAAAGATTACCCTGACAATGACTAAAATGATTAAAATAATTTTTAAAGGTATTTAAGGAAAACAAAACTTTCATACCTCAATGAAAACCAGAGTTCTCATAACTAGCTAGCAAAACACACCCTAAATTTTCTTTTTTTTTTTTTCTTTTTTTTTTTTTTTTAAGATTTTTTTTTTTTTTTAAGATTTTATTTATTTATTTGAGAGAGAGAGAGAGAGCATGAGAAGGGGGAGGGTCAGACGGAGAAGCAGACTCCCTGCTGAGCAGGGAGTCCGATGCGGGACTCGATCCCGGGACTCCAGGATCATGACCTGAGCCGAAGGCAGTTGCTCAACCAACTGAGCCACCCAGGCGCCCTAAATTTTCATAAAAGCATGTAATATAGCTAATGTCATGTACTTTTTCTGTTAGAAAAGGTTAGTTATAGGCTACCAGTAAGATAGAGAATGGTTTCTTAAATCAGGGGGAGGGGCTTGTGGGGTTCAGAGCAGGGGCCGGCAAACTATGGCCCTGGGCCAGATCCATCCCATCTCCTAGTACTAGTACTCAGCAGTTCTACTGGAACAAACAGACATACACAGCTTTGTCATGAATACGTGACATTTGCACTTTGAGAAAAACTAGCTTTTTTTCATTTTTCAGAGGTTTATTAAGCTTCCTTTAGAGTCGAAATGTACAAATTATGACTTCTGGAAGGTTCTTATATATTTTTAAACTTCCAGCATGAACATGAAGATGAGAGTGTGTGTGTGCATATGCAAATTTTTCCCTATTCTTAAGAGTCAATATAAGTTGTAAGCATGTCTGGTTGAAACATTCAATCAGTTGCCAACCTCAAGTCTGCATCCTCGTAATGTGGGTGATTCACAATGGGGTGAAGGGTAGACAGCTTGACACTGGCCATCGTAGGCATGGCACCTGCAAACACAGCATCTGAAAAACAAGGATATATTCCTTAGTGACATATTTTAAAGAAAACCAAAGATCATTACTTATCTATAATATTTGAACTCAAATTAAGAAAAATGAAATACATTTAAATAACCACCATTGGCATTATTCTTTTTCTTTGTTCAATACTGTCTACTATAACAGCTGACTTCTGTTATCTCTGTGCCAGGAACTGTGTTAAGTAAGTTTACTAGGATTAAACAATTTAATTTGCACAACTTTATGAAGTGGTTCTATGTTATTCTTACTTTGTAAATAAGGAAACTGAGAGCCAACAAAGGTAAGTGACTTGTGCAAGACTACACACCTAGGTGGCACCAGAGCCCACCCTCAGCCACTTCAGTACAACTTCCTGCCATGTGCAAGTTCAAGACAATACTACAAAAGCACATGTGACCAGAAAGAATTATAAATCTTCATATCTTGTTCTAATAATCTAAAATGCCAAGAACTGACAGACTGTTACAAAGGGCAAGTCTCATGCTACATCTTTTAAGGTGAAACTGTGAAGTGTAGTATCTTGGAAGACAAAAATGTTTACTTACCTTCTGGCACTTCTCTATAATAAATTATTATATAGTTTTGAAGGTCATTATCATTTTTTTAAAGATTTTATTTATTTATTCATGAGAGACAGAGAGAGACAGAGAGAGAGAGAGAAAGAAGCAGGCTCCCAAGGAGCAGGGAGCCTGATGCAGGACTCGATCCCAGGACCCTGGGATCATGACCTGAGCCGAAGGCAGACGCCCAACCATCTGAGCCACCCGGGCGCCCAGGTCATTATCATTTTTAATCAGCATAATAAAATTATGAATAAGAACAAGGCATGTCATTCACATCTACCGTAAATAACTGAATGTTTACTTGCAAATATAAGTATTCTAAATGTAACTTCAAATGAAAATCTTCACATATGACTGAAATTTGAAGATATGTAAGTCAAACAGTGTAGAAATATGTATTTACTATCACAAGGTTCAGTAATTAACGATGGAAAGCTCTTAGGCTAACGCAGTGGTTCTCGACCAGATGGGATTTTATTTCCTAGGGATATATATGGTCAATTTCTGGAGACATTTTTGATTGGCACACTGTGGGGGAGAGAGGAGCTGTTGGCAACTTGTGGGTTGAGGGAAGGGATGCTGCTAAATATTCTTCAAAGCACAGGCCAGTCCCTAAATACCAATAGTGCCAAGGCTGAGAAAATGTGGGTTAGAGGGACCCAAAGCCCAGGGACACAGTTATCAGGAAGAAAGTATGTGGGTCTGTCCAGCAAGAGCAGGACTCGCTGAAGAGAAACCATCTATGGCAGAGAGAGGGGGAGAAATACTCTGCACAGTCTTCACTCTTGATGGTGAGATAAATATGAACAAGATGGGGAAAGAATAGGATACTTTCCTAGATGTTTACTGAAATCCCCACATACACTCTACCAAATGTATTAGAAAATGTACATCCTTCTGACTTGACAGAGCCTCACTAATACATGACTTGGTAAGTAACCATGGGCTGGATTTCAGTTTCCCCTTGTCCTCTCAACTGAGCACCCTTATGCAGTACACAAACTATACAACCCTACATGGGGGACCTGAACACAAGCATTAGTCTCACCCATACTACAGAACATCATGCTTTTATTTTTTTTTATTAAATTTTTTTTATTTTACTTTTCCAAGAGAGAGAGAGCGCACACAAATAGGGGCAGGAGCAGAGGGAGAAGCAGACTCCCCGTTGAGCTGGGAGCCCAATGCGGGACTCAATCCCAGGACCCTGGGATCATGACCTGAGCGGAAGACAGACAGTTAACCAACTGAGCCACCAGACGCCCCCATCATGCTGCTTTTAATAAACATGTGGTAACCATGAGAGAAGTCATATAGAAGGATGAAGAAGATTTATAAGAAAATCAAAGAAGAGGTGGCTAAAACTGAAGTAGGAGGAGTTTGTGGGAGTTGTCTTAGGGTAAGTTGCCAAATGTAGGCCCTCTCTGCCAGGAACCCAAGACAAACACACTGGAACAAAGACAGATGCAAGAAAAGATTCTAAAAGTAGGTACCTCATAAAGTTTGGGAAAAATAACTAACTGGTAAGGGGTAAGGGAGAGTAAAGGGAGCACCTACACCTTGTACTCCTATAGAGAAAAATTCACTAGAGGATTAATTTTAAAATTCTGATTAAACTGGTCTGGCAGCTGTAAGTGATGAGGAACTGTCACTTCTGAAAACATGATATCTGAGTTGAGGCTTATAAAAGTTTACCTTAACAATGGCTAATTAATTAAATGGTGACTATCAAATAAGCAAATGAGGAAATCACCCCAAGGAGTCACAGGATAAATTTAAATAGGCCACAGTGAAGAACTTGTGCCACACAAAATTACTAAATTTCAAAAATAGGCTTGGACAAGATTATGGATTACTTATAGAAAATACTGTAGAATATACTTATTCTCTGGAAAGATTTTTTTAAAATGAAATAAATATCTCTGCTTAAAGTGGTTTTGGATAAAGATAGGAAGAAAAAAAAGGTAAGCTAAAATGATATTTTGGAGTATTTACAAGTAGAATTTATACTAATCTCTTTGAAATGATTTAGTGAAGAAAATAGAATATCTGAGATTTTAACTCATCTGTGTGCAAATGGTTTTACAGAGTTGGATGAGAGAGTCAGCACTGACTGAAGTGATAGAAAGGGCATTGTTGACCTCCCCATAGTCAAAAGTATCTTCTCCAGTGGTCTGTTCACAGGTGTGAAATTTTGTTATTGAAAATTTGTCATTGTTAGGGTTAAAATACGATAATGATCTCAGCATTACAGTACATTAACTATGAACAATCATTAATTCCTCATGTTAATTAAAATTCTTGACAGTTATCTAGGAGGCATCTAAAGAGGGCACAAAATTGTTTTTTGGAAAGGTTTGACTCGGTGGACACTGCAATTAGCATGCTCAAAATCTGTGAGTGAATAAATGACTGCATGTGTCTGTTTCTACATGTCTATAAATACCTAGCTATACATAGAACTAAAGAGCTACATACCTGGTCTGGTATTATATTTGATCCATTGTATCAGTTCTTCCTGAGGCAAATTATTAAATTCTCCTATTATGCTCCATTGATTATGGAGGTTTGCACAACCTTGTATTGACATCACTGTTAGAATGCCAAAGATAACATTCTCAAAGCGAACTCTGCAAAAAATCCATCCAAAGAGCTGAAATGAAAGAAACCATTTATTTTTAATTCTTATATGAAGAGTGCTATAGGGCCAATAATAAACTTTTACCTTGCTACTTAAACCAAGGTGGATTATCATTTGATATTATCAATGCACTAATAATATACAGAACTATGGTCACCTATTGTTTAAAAATAGTACATATTTTGGAATTATAGGGCCTAGTAAAAATGGAACTTTCTTTATCCTCAAAAGACTAAAGGAAGAAGCACACCTCATCCTTCTAGCACTGATTTACTACCAAGGATTAAGATTAGCAAATCACAAAAATGTGAAACATCCTAGAGCTAAATCCTGTAATATCTGGCTTTAATGGACATCTAAAATAACTATGGAAACCACACTAGCAATAACACATATATTCCTTTCAGGAAAATGAGCATTATGATATTCTAACACAAGACTCTTTTCATCAAAACTAAGTAAGATGTTTCTAGAAGTACACTGGTCCCCAAATTCTAGCTTCTTTGTCTAGCTCTTCTGTATATCAACGGTAAGAGAATCCCAGAACAGACAACTTTTCCTAGGGGTTCTCTGAGCCAAACAGGACAATACTAGAGCAATTACCCTGCATCTACTCTAGCATTAGAAGAACACTTAAGGATCGTTTTGGTGGGCCAAGAAATTCTTGCCCAGACCTGAACTCCAAAGGCCTATGTCTGTGGATAGAATACTAACATAGGGGAAAGTGTACCTTGTCACTTATCATAAGAGTATCAGTTAAAATCTAGGAATAATTTTCAAAGCTACTGGAAATTGCTTTTATTATTCATAATTGATCATGAAATAACCTTTTAAATCATTTAAACCAAGTGTTTTTATATTTTGGATTAGTCAGCAAAGGCATGGTATCTACAGTGCTGTTGCTATAGTTACTATAGTGGAGTGACACAAAAATGAATACGTTACCCTTCGAGAGCATATCAAGGAAGCCATAACACACATGTGAGGTGTTAAAAACAACTTCAGCCTCATGATTAAAACGGCAAGGACAGTGAATGCTAACAGTTGCAATGTGTGAAAAATCAGCTGTAAAAACAAAACAAAATATTTTCACTTTATATATTTTTAAATTAATATATATTAAAACTATTATCATTCATTAGGACAAGGATCTTTTAATTTAGTAATAAGTCTGGTAATATTTATTCATTCATTCAACAAAGATTTAGCAAATGTGTATTATATGCCACGTACTATTCTGGGGGCTTTGGATACAAGAGTGAACAAAACAACAGTGAGTGATTTCTGCGCTTGTGAAGCTTACATTTTAGAACATTTAGTAAGGAAAGACAAAAATAGTCATGGCAAGTAAATGAATCCATTATATAGTCTCTTAGAAAGTGGCAAATGCAGTGAAGAAAGTGGAACAGGGAAAGGGGACTGGGAGTGCAGGGTGTGGTGTGAGGTTCCAGTTGCAATTGCAAGTAGGACAATCAGGGAGGGCCTCATTGAAGAGGTGGCATTTGAACAGGCCCCTCACAAGGTGAGGAAGTGAGCCACAGAGACATACAAATATGGAATGCTTCACAAATTTGCGTATCATTCAGTCAGCAACAAAAATTGTAGCAAAACATAATCTAGATTATTTTTAAAGTAATGGAATTATATATATAAATATTTGTACTGATGAGTAGGACACCCATTTTATTAAGACGGGGTTCCACTGAGCAAAGGTTTCAGACAAAACTTTTCTAACAGACATATTCATAAAATATCAACCAATTCTTCACTAGAAAAATAGACAAAGAATGCAACCAAAATTTAATACATATTAACTAAACATGTTCTAACTTGCTAATATTCAAATTAAACATTAAAGGTAACAAGATATTTTCACCTATAAAATGGACAAATATTAATACTGTTAAAGAAGATGCCATACACTAAAATAATTGGTACATTTCTGTAATTTAGCATTATTTATCAAGATGCTACAAAAGAGCCAACCCTTTTGACTTAAATTTCCATTCTAATTTAAGGGAATAATCAAGACCAAAAAAATGCCTGTACAAAGATGATCACTGAAGTGAATTTTTAGCAGCAAAAATACTAACAACCTATGTGACCAATATAGAGGAATAAGTAAGTTACCACATTTCCCACATGCATACAGCCATTAAAAGATTACATGTTAGTAGATTATTTAATGGCATGGATAGTTTTCAATGTGTATAATTATGTACATATGAAATTATTAATTTTGTGAAAACCATCTATGTGTATATATACATGCATGTGTGGGGTGGAGAAGGCTACAAAAATATGTACCTAAAAAGTTAATAGAGGTTATTTCCCGAATGGTGATTTTTCTGAATTTTCTAACACTTTTTAAACACGTGTTATTTTAGAATTAGAAATATCTGATTTATGTTTAAAACAGAATGCAAAGCTGTGTTTTTTCAAGTAAATATGTTCACTTAAATGAATTTGTTAATTTTTTCATAATTCTTGAATCCAAAGTTGGGATGTGGAAGATTTATTTCAAAATCAATCCTTCATTTTTCTTTAGTCAAACTCCTCTTTGGACAAAGTCGGGGGCATGTTGTGGAGGGAACAAAAAAACATCAACACACTTCACACCTAAATAGGTCTTTTTGGTTAGGACCATTAAATCACAGACTGGTAGATTACATGGGCCATCTTCTTTAATCATCTATCCAAAGCAGGGATCTCTTCTGTAAATCTATGAACTGGTTATTCACTAATTCCTGAAAAAGAATATGCCATAGAAGTGCCTATTATAATTATGGATAGCTGTAAATGTTAGAAAATCTTTCCTAAGACTGAACCAATGTCTCCCCATAATTTCCACACCTCTGCAACTGCACAAAATTAGTCTAACCCATTTGCACATGACAGTTCTCTATTATCCAAATGCTGTACTCATGACTTTGCACTAATCCCACCTTCACCCTTAGAAAGCTATTTTTAAGCTAAATATTCAGAAACTTGGATCATTAGTTCTGTGGTATCATAATTCTGGCTGCCTTGCTCTGGACATGGTACAGATCGCCCATGTTTTGTTAAAATGTGGCATCTAGGGGCACCTGGGTGGCTCAGTCGGTTAAGCGGCTGCCTTCGGCTCAGGTCATGATCCCAGGGTCCTGGGATCGAGCCCCATGTCGGGCTCCCTGCTCGATGGAGAGTCTGCTTCTCCCTCTCCCTCTGCCTGCCTCTCTGCCTACTTGTGCTCTCTCTCTCTCTCTGTCAAATAAGTAAATAAAATCTTAAAAAAATAAAAAAATAAAAAAAAAATAAAAATAAAAAAATAAAAATAAATAAAATGTGGCATCTAGAAACAGACTACCATAGATGTGGTTCTAATTTATGAAAGTGTACATCTGACTTCTCCCAACATGCCTTCCTTTGGTTATCCTGAGCCACAGGATGAGACTATCATCGTCTCTCCGAAATCCCATCACTTGTACTCTTTTTCCATCACTTCTACTTTAGCACCAACTGCTCATATGACAAGAATTAAATCCAAAGGAGTAATTCTTCTTGACTTTCCTCTATTATCTAAAGGCTGAAAAGACTCTGTTTTCATATGGACATCTGAAAGATCCTCACCATTTCCTTATCTTCCCTGCATGTTTTTTTTTTTTTTTTGTGGGGGAATGACACAGAATGACCATTCCAAATGGCACCACTTATGTTTGTTTTCTATTGTTATCCACATGCTCTAACCACTCTACTCACAGGCTACTGACTTTCCATGGACCTCTCTTGCCATAGTTATTTTATCTCCTATTCTATCAAATAGTTTTCTTTTTAACTACTAAGTAGAAGACAGAGGGCTACAGTCAAAAAGCACAGTCCAAAATCCTTTACTACCCTACCATCAATTTGTTAGTACCTCTTTCCACATAAAAATTACTAAGAAAATCCTCACATCTTTTAGAGGCTGGAAGCAAGGGAAGAAGAGAAGCTCAGGAAACTGTTCACTATCCATCCTTGATATAAGTGAGCCCAACTGGGTAAAGTATAAGGTAGCAGCTCCCAAGCATAAAGAAAACAAAGACTAAATGTAGAAGGCCAGTCCAAATGGCAGACTGTCCCTGTCAAAACTACCTTCCACCACAGTTGTGGAGATGTCTTGAAAACATGGTAGAGATACCCTTCACTGGCATAGTTAACAGAAGACAGAGTATTAACTGGAGCCCCAGAGGTCTTGGTCCAGAAGGTACGCAAGTTTAAAAGTGGGCATGTACACAGTGATTAACTTAACACTAGGCATTATTGTAACTCTCTTACATATAACTCATTTAATCCCACAGCCACCATATGAGATAACTATTGTTATTACTGCTGTTTTGGTTGTTCCCGAAAAGATGTAATGTAACTTGGCTATGATCACACGGCCAGTAAGTGGAAGAACAAGGATCTGGGGCCAGCCAACTCCCAAGTCTGCTTCTTTAACCACTACACTATGCTTCCTCTCCAGACAATAAAGTATTCAACCACATGGTTCTATTAGTCTGAGAACACAGAAGTGTACAGATCCCCCAACATATATCACTCAATCCATTTTTCAAAAGAAGTAATTCTTCCCTGAAATTCTGATTACCTTTTAAAAAGCCATCCTTTTTATGGCCAACAGGACAAATATATATCTACAACTCAGATCTGATTATACCTAATCTCTTGCTTAACAACAAAGTCCAGGATAGAGTTCAGCTTCTTTGCATACAAAGTCATCGTGGTCTGAACCTATGTCATTTTCTGCTACTTCTTGCATTTTCTATGCATCAGCAGTCCTGATTTGTCTGTAGCTCTGAACATAACATATTACCTTATGCCTTCTTTGTACATGCACATGCTTTGACCTTGGTAAATTCCTCCTTTAAGGTCATTAAAAAAAAAAATCTGTTCCTAACTACCCCATCTCCTTCACACAAATTTAATCACTTCTTCTGTACTACTTTTCTACCTACTCCCTTTGTCAAGGCACATATAATTATCTGTTCACATTGCTTGTCTTCCTCCACTACACATTAAATTCCACAAAAGCAGGGACCTGGTGTATAATAAGCACATAATAAAGATTGAACTGATTAGTATGCAGAATTAACATAAAAAATTAAAATGGGCAAAATAAGGATAAATGGAGAAATGAAAGACAATAAGAAAGCAAAATTCATGTGAGAAAAGAAGGCAGAAAATTAAGGAATATTGTGTTTCTAAAAAGCAGTGGGAGCACTGGGTATTATCCACAAACAATGAATCATGGAACACTACATGAAAAACTAATGATGTACTGTATGGTGATTAACATAACATAATAAAAAAAATTTTTTTAATAAATAAAGTTAAATGAGAAAAAAAAGCAGTGGGTTTTAAATACCATACAATAAATATAAAGTATGAAAGTGCACTGTTAAGTAAAACTGGGCAATGTGACAGGACTGATGTGCTTAACAGAATGATTAACAGCAGGGACTCTGCTGCCACATGGCCTAGGTTCATAGGCCTTGGTTCCACAGAGCTAAGGTCCCTTCAGCTTTGTGACCCTAAGTTACTCAACTTCTCCATGCCATAGTTTTCTTTCACCTGTAAAATATATAGAATAACTGTACTTACCTCAACGGGTTGTTGTGTGAATAAAATTATAACTATATGTAAATCACTTCTCCAAAAGCCCTGCACATAGGAAGCCATAAGTTCTGACTACTACTTTGAAGGCACTGGAAGTGGACTGTTAGTGTTCAAATGCAAGCTTTACTACAAATTAGTGGCAGACCTGAGGAAAGTTATTTAATTTCCGTAGGTCTCTATTCCGTGGCAAAGACCGCTTTGCTTTTCTTCTTAGACATGCAGCTAGACTCCATTTCCCAGCTCCCTGCAGTCAGGTGTGGCTGTGTGCCTGAGGTCTGGCTGAGGCCAGGAAGCTTACATTTCCATTTCCAGGCCCAGCCCTTACAAAAGCTCTAGTGCATGATCTTCCCTGTGCTTTCTCCTTCACTGCCTTGATGCAGACAAGCACATCAATCCTCCAGGGCAGTCTTCCCTGTTCTTTCTCCTTTGCTGACATGATGCAGACAAGCACATCGACCTCAGAAGCTACACACTGCAGATGGCCGAGCTATAAATGGAAGGAGTCTGGGTTCCTCAATCACTGCTTGTTGGGAGGGCCACCCACTAACCAGGAACTCCTCGTTTCAACTTTATGTGAGCAAAGAATCAAACTTTCCTAAGTTAAGTCCTTGAAATATTAGTGTTTGTCTCTGTTAACAACTACTTTCTTCTAATTAACATAATTTTCTGATTTGCAAAATGGGAATAATATTACGAGAATTAAAACAGCACAGTACATGGCACATAGTAACTATTAAAAAATATTTGTTATCATTATAGGCTGTTTTTATTAGGTCCAAATTCAGTTGCCCTCTCTTGTAAGTTTGGCCTTTCCTTTAAGACTCAAAGTGCTTTTACTTAGGAAATCATATTTCCAGCCCCTGCTGGGCTTTCTCTTCATATGCCACAAAGTAATTTAGCACCATATAAAATGTTGTCTTATTTGTTTCATGTCTCTGTTGAAAAATTATCTGAGGGCAGGAACACTGCTATACCATCTTCTGTATCCTGTAACACTCTAAGATTGTAACAGATTGCCCATCAAGTCTGGGTGTGGCCAAAGGCCACCAGGCACAGGGCCACAGATGTCTGCCCTGATGGGCTGAGGCTGACTAGCTCAGTGGGTCAGGAATTAACACTTTTATTGTTGAACGAATAAATGAATGAATGAATAAATAAATAAAATAACTTAATTATGCTCCGTGGTCATAAATGAGCCTTCTGTTTTTCAGAAATCCTGACGACTATTCAAAAACGATGAACCCATGGGAAGGATCAGCATTTATTAGCCATGCAGAACCACTGAGCCAACTGCTGACAGTGCATCCGCAGCGAGTCAGTACCTTTGTGAGGTATCCTTGAGCTAGAATTTAATACACAAATACAGCAGAGATTAAAATGAAAGTTTTACCTCACCATGTTCAAGGAGCTGTTTTCTGAAATAAAAAACATTCTCTATTTACTGAATGTTCATTATGATTACATATATATAAACTTCATTTATTTAAGTTTAAAAAATTTGATTCTCTCTAAACTACTCAGTAACATAAAAAATATTAGACAATATCACTAAAAATTATAGCAATTTGAAAGGCATGATTACATGATTTACATAGGATTATGTAAGGTATGTAAAAAAGCCATGCTTTGGTTAAGGTAAAATAGGTTTTACTGATTGCTGGAGATTGTACCTCTAGAAGGATTTAAAGAAAAATAATTTCTATGAAATATTCAGCCACGTAGAATATATACACTGCTTTAGATAAGTACTGCTGGACTTCTGAGTTGCTTTCATTTTTTACAACTATAAGTACCATGAACATCTTTGTACATAAAACTCTGAGCATCCTTGAGTGTTTCTTCAGGATAAATTTCTAGAAGAAAAGTGATTGGGTAAAGCATATAAGTATTTTTAGTTCTACAAAAATGTATGTCTAAAGAACCTACTGAACTCTAGGCACTGTGCAGTGAACACAGCCTGAATAGTGTCGATGCTGTTCTCCTCTTAGCCTGCACGTTAGACTCGTACAAGAGGTATGGACTGCCTGGTTCATCGTTCCATCGAGAAGATGGAAGACTTTGGTTTTATATGCATAAATCCATATTCTTCTACTATGGATTTTGGGGTTGGAGAGAAAAGTAACACAGTTCAAGTAAAACACTAAGAGGTAAGGAAGTTCAAGGGCACACAAAGATCCAGAGATCTTTTTTTTAAAGGCTGGTCAGGGGAGAGCCTGTCAGAAAAGCAGTACAATCGCCAAATTACTCTGCCTCCATTGCAGCTTGGCCCTGACTTGCCCAGTGGAGGGGGTGGGGCAGGGGGCTTCTCATCTGTCCTGAAATCTACTGGTCACAACGGGACCCTGCGGTGAGCCGCTGTGTGCAAGGGAGGACAGGCCCTGACAATAATTGCTGATGCAAATAAATCTAGTAGCTAATTTAAAATGTGAATGCACAACCAAATCTGCAAACATACAAATGAAACAGATAAATTGATAAAGAGCAATAACAGATGTTCAAAAAAGAGAAGCTAAAGCAAAAGATTAAGAGAACCAACAATTCTCTGAGGTAAAGGAAGATGTGAATGTTCAGATTAACATGTCCCATGAATTAATAAACATACAAAACACACACACTCATGTGTACATATGCACATGCATATCTCAAACTCCATAAATTTCCAGAGAGCAAAACTTTATATAAAAGTTCTCATCTATAATGTTCAATGCTAGAAAACAATAATTACCTTAAAAATGCTGAAAAAAAACCCAGAAATACCTATTAACCAAACCATCAACTTAATGTGAAGGCGAAGTAAAGGTGTTTCTCACGTAAAAAAGCACCGAGTAACCCTTGGGAGGGAGACACTGCGGCACTACCGCCCAGTAGGAGCTGCTGGGCACCACTCTGGAACCTGGGCTGCCCGTCCCCAACAACCTCGGGCACAAGCCCCGTGCGGGTCAGCTAGAGAGACATGGCTGCTCTGCATATGCCAGCATTTCCGACCCCACACACCAGGGCCTTAGGTGTGAAACTAATGCTGCAAGCTAGCCAGAACCCCAAGCCCGCTGTTACTTTCTGAGTGCCTGCACCCCAGACTCCAGCTTTGTGGCCACTTGATGCATACCCATGTCCCACAAACTGTCACCACTGTGGGCTAGCCAGGGGCCCACACCCTAAAGCCATTGCTGCTCCATGAGTGCCTGGGCCACAGTCCCTGAATCCATGGCTGCTCCATGTACACTCTCATCTCAGGACCCAGGTCCACCACTACTGTGGGCTAGCCAGAGCTGCTGGACCCCAGAGCTGCCACTGCTCTGCAAGCACACGAATTCCAATCCCCATAGTTGCTCCATGGGCACCCATGTATCAAACAACACCGTCACCACTACAACCAGGGCATCCATAAGATGAACCCAGTGCCAAGGGGGATCCCCTTGGCCATGACATGCTCCATGGGGGAAAGATCGGGTGGTCCCCAGCAGCTTCACCACTGCAAATCCTAACAGATCACCACCATTACAGATATCCACAGCCTTGGTCATCGAGGAGCCCTGCAATCTTCATTGATGCTAACCTCGCTGATAAAGGTGCACAGGCACTATACTGCTGAGCCTTCCCCAGGAATGGAAACAGCACACCTTACCCAGCTGGCTCTTTACACCCACCTGCAGGTGAAGGTCTTTCCTCACCAAAACTAGTCCCTGAAGTCTGAAAGAGGTGATTGCTCCATCAAATGTGAAGACATCAATGAAAGGCTATAAGAAACATGAAAAATCAAGGAAGTATGACACAACCAAAGGAACACAATAATTTTCCAGTAACTAACCCCACGGAAATAGAGATCTGTGAATTGCCAAAGAATTCAAAATAATTGTTTTAAGAAAGATCGGTGAACTTCAGAGAATGTAGACAATACAGTAAAATCAGGAAAACAATCCATGAATAAAACAAGTTTAACAGTGAGCTAGAAGTTATTAAAAAAGAACAAGAAACATCTAGAGGTAAAGAATACAATGAATGAAAATGAAAAATGCAATACACAGCATTCCATCCAACAGCAGGAGAATACACATTCTCCTCAAATGCACACAGAACATTCTCTACAATAGATCCTATGTTAGGTCACAAAACAAGTCAACAAATTTAAGACTGAAATCATATCAAGTATCTTTTCTGACCACAACAGTATGACATTAGAAATCAATAATAGTAGGAAAGAGAGAAAATTCACAAATACATGGTCAAAGAAGAAATCAAAAGAAAATAAAAAACACTTTGAAACAAATGAAAATAAAAACACAACATACCAAAACTTACGGGATGCGGCAAAAGTTCTAAGAGGGGATTTTATGTGATAAATGCTTACATTAAGAAAAAAAGATTTCAAATAAACAACGATACACTTCAAGGAACCGGAAGAACAACAAACTAAGCCCAACATTAGTAAAAGGAAAGAAGAAACAAAGATTGTAAGATAAATAAATGAAACAGAGACAAGAAACAATAGAAAACATAAATGAAACTAAGAGCTGGTTTTTTGAAAAGATAAACAAAATTGATAAGCCTTTAGTTAGACTAAGAAAAACAGATTTAAATAAATAAAATCATAAATGAAAGAGGGAACATTAAAATTGATACCACAAAAATATGAAAATTATACACCAACAACTGGATACCCTGAAGAAAGGACATATTCCTAGAAACGTACAACCTACCAAGACTGAATCACGAAGAAATAGAAAATCTGAATAGACTTAAAACTAGTAAGGAGGTGCACCTGGGTGGCTCAGTGGGTTAAGCGTCCGACACCTGATTTTGGCTCAGGTCAAGATCTCAGGTCGTGGAATTGAGCCCCACATCAGGCTCTGCATTCAGTGTGAAGTCGGCTTGTCCCTCTCCCTCTGCTCCTCGCCCCCTGCCACCCCCACTCTCTCTATCTCTCTCTCTCAAAAATAAATAAAATCTTAAAAAAAAAAAAAAACTAGTAAGGAGATTGAATCAGTAATCAAAAATCTAAAAAAAAAAAAAAAAAAAAAAAAGGAAGACCAGATGGCTTCACTAGAGAATTCTACCAAACATTTAAACAAGAATTAATGCTAATCTTTCACAAATTTTTCCAGAAGATTTAAGAGGAAAGGACATGTTTTATCTCATTTTACAAGGTTAGCATTACCCTCATACTGAAGTAAGATGAGGATGATAAAAGAAAAGAATATTGTAGGCCAATATTCCTGATGAACATAGATGCAAAAAACCTCAACAAATACTAGAAACCAAATTCAACGCGATTTGCCTTAAAAGGATCGTGTAACATGAGCAGGTGGGGTTTTTATCTTTGCAATGCTAGGCTAGTTCAATATACACAAATCAATAAATGTGATATGCCACATTAACAGAATGAAGGATAAAAACCGTATGATCATCTCAGTAGACACAGAAAAAGCATTTGACAAAATTCAAAACCCCTCCATGAGAAGAACTTTTAACAAATTAGGTACAAAAGGAATGTACCTCAACATAATAAAGGCATGTATGACAAGCCCAAAATTAACCTCATACTCAATGTTGAAAAATCTCAAAGCTATTCTTCTAAGATCAGGAACAAGACAAGGATGCCCACTCTTACTATTTCTCTCCAGCATCGTACTGGAAGTCCTAATCCATTCAATTAGGCAAGAAAAAGAAATTTAAAAAATAATAAAGGTAGAAGTAAAACTATCTATGTTTGCATATGACATGATCTTATATGCAGAAAACCCTAAAGACTCCATTAGTTAAAACTAATAAATTAATAAAGTTGTAGAATACAAAATCAACACACAAAAATCAGTTGCATTTCCACACAATCACAATGAACTATCTGAACAGATAATTTAGAAAACAATCTCATTTATAATAGCATCAAAAAAAAAAAAAAAGCACTTAGGAATACATTTCACCAAGGAGAAGACAGACCTCTACACTGAAAACTGAGAGACACTGATCAAAGAAACTGAAGACAACACAAATAAATAGAAAGATATTCTATGTTCTTGGTTTGGAAGACATTATTTAAAATATCCATACTACCCAAAGCAATCTAGAGATTCAGTGCAATCCCTATCAAAATTCCAATGACATTTTTCACAGATATAAAAAGAACAATCCTAAAATTCATATGGAACCACAAAAGACCCTCAAGTTCCAAGAAAATCTTGGGAAAGCAGAACAAAGCTACAGGTATTACACTTCCTGATTTCAAACTGTATCACAAAGCTACAGTAATCAAAACAGTATGGTACAAGAATAAAAATGGACACATGGAACAATGGAACAGAATAGAGAACCCAACAATAAACCCATGTGTATATGGTCAATTCATCTTTGATAGGGGCACCAACACACAATGGGTAAAGGATAGTGTTTTCAATAAATGATGGTTGGAAAATTGGATATTCACATGCAAAACCATGAAATTAAACTCCTATCTTATACCAGTCACGAAGATTAAGCTGCAGTGGATGAAAGGCTTAAAAGTAATACCTAAAACCTTAAAGTTCCAATGAGAAAAAAAAAACAGGGGAAAAGTTCTTTGACAGGGGTCTTAGCAATGATTTTTTGAATCTGACACCAAAAGCACCAGCAACAAAAGCAAAAATAAACAAGTGGGATGACGTCACCTAAAAAGTTTCTGCACAGCAAAGGAAACAATCAACAAAATGAAAAGGCAACCTATGGAATGGGAGAAAATATGTGCAAACTCTGTATCTGATAAGGGGTTAATATCTGAAGTAAATAAGGAACTCATACAACTCAATGGCAAAAAAAATAAATAATCTGATTTAAAAATGGGCAAAGGACTTGAAGAGACATTTATCCAAAGAAGAACAGGAAAAATGCAAATGTACTCAATATCACTAATAAAGAAATGCAATTCAAAACCACAATGAGATATCACCTCACTCCTTTTAGAACGGCTATTATCAAAAAGACAAAAGACAAATGTTGATGAGGATGTAGAGAAAAGGGAACCCTTGTGCATAGTTGGTAGGAAAGTAAACTGGTACAGCCATTATGGAAAACAGTATGGAGGTTCCTCAAAAAATTAAAAATAGAACTACCATATGATCCAGCTATCCTACTCTTGGGAATATATCCAAAAGAATCAAAACCCATATTTTGAAGTGATATCTGCACTTCCATGTTCATTGATGCATTATTCACAATAGCCAAGATATAGAAACAACATAAGTGTCTGTTGATGGACAAATGGATAAAGAATATGTGGTATATACATATAAGCAATGGAATATTATTCAGTCATAAAAAAAGAAGGAAATCTTGCCATTTGTGATAACACGGATAAACCTGGAGGGCATTATGCTATGTGAAATAGGCCAAAGAAAGACAAATACTTTATGGTATCACTTATATGTGGAATCTATAAAAGAGAAAAAAGTCAAACTCAGAAACAGAAAAGAATTATGGTTGCTGTGGGTGCATAATGGGGGCTAACAGGGGTGATGTTCATCAAAGGGTACAAACTTTTAGTTATAAGATGAAGAGAAACTAATGTACAGCATAGTGACTACAGTTAATAATACCATATTATATAAAGTTTGCTAAGAGTGTAGATCTTAAGTGTTCTCACACACAGAAAGGTAACTTTGAGGTGATGGATGTGTTAGATGTGTTAATTAACTTGATTGTGGTAATCATTTCATAATGTGTATAAATATATATATCATTGTGTTGTATGCTTTAAATATATTCTTATTTGGCAAAAAATGAAAATTATGAAAGAAAATATTTGGAAATAATTTAATGATTTTGATGTGGGTGTTTCTAAGCAATAAACACACACAGAAAATGTATAGTTGTGACTGTATAGAAATTTTAAACTTCTGTCAAAAACCATTAATAAACTATAAACTGATATCCTAGAAGAAATGTTATATACATGTAATAGGCAAAAGGTTACTGTCCATAATTTAAAATATCCCACACATCAATTTTCAAATGGTCAAGAAATGTAAGTATGTCACACACATTTGGAAGATGTAAAACTTCACTGGTGAAGACTGATAAAATGAGTTCCTTTTTTTTAACCTGTCAGAAAGAAAATGTTAAAGTTTGATAATACTGGTGTTCACACTCTCAGCATAAGTTCTCAGTATTTACCAAATTATAAATACTCATATTATGATCTAGCAGTCCCATTTCAAATATTTTGAACACTAAAATAAGTATGCAAAGAAATATGTACAGATATGTTCATTACTCTTAGCACTGGTTGTTATGACAAAAAGATAAATATAATCTTAACCCCCATCGCTGTGGGAATGGCTAAATACTTGGTAATCACTCATTATATGATGAACAATAAAATGTGGAGACCACATACAAAGTATGAGGAAGATCTAGGCAGACACCCAAGATACGCTATTAAATAAGAATAAAAAGTTACATAATAAGACTGATTCTATTTTTTTTATAAAAATATTGTGTTTTTGGAAATGTTTTCTAGAACGATACATACAATTTACCATCAGCACCAGTGAGGAGTATATCTAAGGGAGAGAAACACTCCCTCTTTTCTTGAAATATTATTTCATCTGTATGCATTACTATATGCATGTATTATTTTGTAATTTAAAAAATTCCTCTACACACACACACAAGGCTATCACTTTTAGGAATGTAATCACCTCCTTATTTTGAGCTAAATATCTTCCACCCTTTGGTCCCCTTGAGTCTGTCCTCTTCTACACTGTACCCTCTCAAATATTTGAAGACAGCTGGCATGTACTTCTCAATCTTCTATTATTCAGTTAAATATCCCAGGTGCCTTCATGCATTCCTTATGTGAATAATTCTCAGAGCTCTAAAAGCACTCCTTTTACAATGTCAAGGCATTTTCCTCTGGGCTCCATCTGACCAGAACAAAGTAGAGTGGGTCTATTAAGCCCTTTGATTTGGATTTCCACAAATAAGATTTAACCATTTCAACCATAAAGTTCTATTAAGCCCTTCTGACAACCATATGAAACTGTTTACTGAAAATATAAGCATGGAGTACGGGGCTCATGGAATCTCTCTGTACTATCTTCACAATTATTCTGTAAATCTGAAACTGTCCTAAGAAATAAACTTCATTAATACATCAAATTTAATCATATATCTACAAGTATAAAATGTAATTTAAGATTTTCCTCATAAGGAAGTTTTCTTCACAATCTCTCAAGTCCTCTAGCAATGTGTGATTCATGTTTTTCTCACATAATTTATGCCAGTGAAGTTAGTGACTTCACTTAAACCACCAAAAAAATGTGATACAACAAATGGTTTTAACAAAAATGGCAGAAAAACTATTTCATGAATACACAGAAAAATAATTATATTTTCTCTGAAAGTTAAAAAAAAGAATTGCCAAAACAAAACTTTAGCTTACTTCTGTTTATGGACTTTAAATTCTAGTCATATATTAAAATTAAACTAAATTGATTTGAACTTTGAGTTAATTCAAATAGAAATATCTCCAAAACAAGTCCAAACACATAAAAGAGATATCTAAGAATAATACATTCTTTTTTTTTAAAGAGAACATCTAAGATTGGTTCATGTCTCTTTTCTTAATCAAAATGCTGGTTTAATACACATTCATTTGATATTACAGTAGATATTTATTAACTGAATATACTATGATTTAAAAACAATTATGATATAATTACCTTAGATAAGTGTTTGCAGATAAGACATATAAAATATCACGATAAACCTGTGAATAGAATAAATTAAGCTTTTCTAAGGAATTATGTGATATTTAACATGCTCTGATTCATTAACATAAACACCCTCACTAGAAAGAAGTGTTTTTATTGTTAAAGTGAGTCCTCAGTAACACTTTAATCCCATCTCTGCCTCAGGCAAATATTTTCTTGAAGTTCTAAATTCCTCTTTTATTAAAAAAAAAGAAAGAAAGAAAGAAAAGGGTATTGGGGTAAATCTTTTTTTTTGTACAGTTTTTTTTATGTTATTATGTTAATCAGCATACATTACATTATGAGTTTTTGATGTAGTGTTCCATGATTCATTGTTTGCGTATAACACCCAGTGCTCCATTCAATACGTGCCCTCTTTAATCTTTAAGGTCCATTTCAACTCTAAAATTCTAAGCTCTTACATGTGGGCAACTCCTTATTAGAGTTGAAGTTTATATTTTACTGGGAGGGAAGTGGGCTGAAAGTGGGGAATTGGTTTCCACCAAGGAGGCAGCTTCTTCCATGTACTTTCAGAGACTATTTTATCTTAACCTTCCAAGCAAAGTAGTAATCTCTCTCTCCTTCCCCCCAACTCTCCCTCATCCCACCCGCCCCCCTCCTCCCACCCACGCCATTTATATTCCTGCTTCACTAAAGCTTCTGATTATTATAAAATTAGCTCTGGCATATCTTCTTCCCTGATCTATCTCAGCCAGAAATAACCCCTACAGAAGGTCAAAGAGCACTTACCACAATGTACCACATGATGGTGAGGGAGGGACAGAGGGAGGAGTGAAGGAGAATGTGGGGGCTTAACTGGGCCAAAGAGTCTTTAGCTTCAATCCTAGGCAACTTAAAGGTAGAGTAAAACATTTACAGGGAACTTCAAGTTTTACACTGTGCACAATAGGTGGTTTATAACTTAGAGATAAACAATGAAAAAATACATAGTAAAACTTGAATTTTAAAATGAAATCTAAGTTTAGAATTTTTAATTTCTCTCATTCATTCAAGAGCATTTTTTATGGATGAATGTTTCAAGTGACACACATGAGATTCTGATCACTTAGGCAAGCAAAAAGCCTATTTAGGGGTTTAGTTAATAGAATATATGCACTTATAGGAGTTTAAGATTCAGTAATTTCACAGAAAAATCATTCAATATGCTTTTCTTCTTTCTTCCCAGAAGCGATTTCACACAAGTGAAAAAGTAAATGAATATCAGAAGTATTCTTGAGGTAAAAAAAATAGGCCACAATGAGACAAATAAAGAGAAGGGGTTTATATGGAGACAGAAAGGTGTTAAGCTTTAATAGCTGCAGGGATGGGGACATGTCTGTGTGCACACATGTGTGTACACACGCAGCAAATGCACAAAAATGCCTGTTAATGCATATGCATGGTTTGAGCTGTGGTGTGTTTGGGGGACTAGTACTATGTTTATGAGTCGTGGATCTTAATTAAAAAAAAAATAGTAATAGTAGATCTAGCTATCACCTTCTCCCATGTTCGCTATCTCCCCACTGGAGTTAATTCCTGCATTAGCTCCTCTAAGTGGAGCCTTAAAGAATAGCACCATTTGTCATAATGGAATAGAAAGAGGCTAGTGGAGAGCTAGGTGGAGCCGAGGGGACACTGGGTGTAGTTGACCCATTCCTTCTTACTACCTCTATTCTCTTTCCAAGTGGTCCCTAGGGAACTGGATCAAGGGAAAAACCACAGAGATGTAGAGGCAGATGCCTTTCCCACTCATAAATTATTCACATTTTATGTGCAAACACAGGAATGAGAAATGTAGGAGCTGGAACTATACAGAGAAGATATGCAATTTGACTTTAAATAAAGAAAACTAGTTTCAACAGGATCACACCTGGTAGAGTAGTAGAGAAATGTTATTGTTATCTACTTGAAGGTATAAAATAAATACATACTGACTTAAACAATATATAGTTCAAAAATGCTAAAAACTAAGACCCAGTGTCTTTAGCTAGGCTTTCAGATACACCACTCCCAGACCAAGAAAACCTGCCAGAGGTATTTTAGAACGTTATTCTTTCTCTCATAATAATATTTTCTTTCGTTGGGAAAATAATGAATACATAGACAATGTTTTAAAGAATATCTATACAGATTTCTCCTGTGCATGTCTTAAAATGGATCAAGACTTCCTTGAATGTTCTTTATATTTAGAAGATACCGAACTGTTGTTTTCCTTTCACAACACCTATGACAATTTTAATTCTTTAGTCGTTTGTGTGATTATTTGCTTAATGTCCCTGCACCCCCACTGAGACTGTAAGTTCCAATATAGGAGCAGGCCTGTTTTATTTGCCCCAGTGGACTAACACTGTGAATGTAGTTCATGGTACATAGTGGGTAACTAATAAATTTCTTTTGAAAGAATAAGAATATCCTTTCTGATGAGGCTTTCTAAAAAACCCATGTAATACTAAATAAAGAGAGATCTGAATAAGAAATTTTTTTAGGGGGTATGGGATCATCCTAAAAATAAAATGGAATTCCGAGCTATTAGCATTAATCCACTTTAGTCCTTATCTTGAACCCAAAAGCAAATGATAAAATATTTTAAAAATACCTTTTTAAAGATAAAATAAGTAATCATCATAACAACTGGAAGCAATAATGTCTTTGTGTATCTCAATGGAGTCTGAAATAAAGCAAATTATTTCAAAATAGCCATTTGTTATTAAATTTTACGTTAAATGAGTAAAAATCTATGTCAAATTGACTATCACAATGAAATTTCTTAAAGGTAAAAATGTTTTTGTCATTAACATTATATGTATTTATCAACCTTCATCTTCTACTATAAGAATGAAAATTATAAAAAGTTATACAAATGT
Organism: Leptonychotes weddellii; assembly: GCF_054177405.1. Lineage (NCBI taxonomy): Eukaryota > Metazoa > Chordata > Mammalia > Carnivora > Phocidae > Leptonychotes > Leptonychotes weddellii. The sequence goes on along the minus strand of NC_138380.1, from coordinate 38,179,103 downwards.
ACCAAAGATTTTAACAGTAAAAGCCATTAAACCAAAAATAAGTTATGGCTATTATTTTTTCCTTTCTTTTGGTTTTATCTTTGTTATTTACATAATATTAATTCTTAAATTTTATGTTTACTGATCCCCAGACCCTGTATTATCATTTCCTGGGCTGCAAAATTCCATTATTTTCATTGGTGAAGCTAGAAAAAACAAGGAAGAAAGCCAGTCAATGTAATTACTGTAAATATGAGTAAGCAATAAAATGACATCAGCAGCTAAATAATTCTCATGACCCATTATTGTGGTTGGAGTGATTAACCATGTCACTAAATTAAGTACTTCTTGAAGGCAGGAACCAAGACATTTTCCTCTTTGTAGTCAGTCCTACAGCAAACTGCCTCACAGATAAATAAACAGTAGTCATAATAGTTTTTGAGTGAATGTATGACTGGTTGGATAGATAAGAGAATAATGTATGCTTAGTAGTAGTATACCTTTCTTGGCAATATCTTGTTAAAATTTTTTACAATATTTGGAGTGTTAAGTGAAATAAAACTAAAGTTTCTGAAAACAAAAACAAGAATTTGGATTTATTTTTCCTGAGCAGTCCCATACCTCCAAGTGACCTAGATTATTAAAAGTAATTGAGCTGTATGGGGCACCTGGGTGGTTCAGTTAGTTAAGCGTCTGCCTTCAGCTCCAGTCATGATCCCAGGGTCCTGGGATCAAGCCCCACATGTGCTCCACGCTCAGTGGGAGTCTGTTTCTCCCTCACCCTCTGACCTGCCCCCCGCTCATGCTCTGGCTTGCTCTGTTCTCTCAAATGAATAAATTAAAAAATCTTTTAAAAAAATAAAAGTAATTGAATTATAATAATAGTAATTCACTGTGGATCAAACAGTATTTTCAGCACTGTTCCTGGATTATCTCATTTAATCATCATCAATAACTCTTTAAGATAGAGGTCACTGTTTATTGATTTTACACATTAAAAAAACAGGTGAGGAATGCTATATGATTAATAAAAGTTATAGTAAAAAAAATGATAAAGTTGGGTGTCTCTGAACAAAAATTTTGAGTTTCAGATTAAAAGGAAAATTCAAGAACAAAAAACCATCATACCTGTAGAGAAGGAAAAAATCAAAAAAATATTCATACCGCTTTTTCCATGAAGTCAAATTCAGGAGCACAGGTGTAAATTAAGGTATCAAAATCTGTATACCTTAGGATTCTGGCTGCTATAAGGTCACTCAGGCGAATCTGGGAAGACAATAAAGTAAAACAAATTAAAATTACACTAAGAATTATGGTCAATAAGAATTGATTGGTTATATTAGTAAAGTCTACAAAGGAGATAATCCAAGGTACATAGATGCCCCTCAAAGAAAATTTAAAGAAAAATCAGTGAACTATACATTGCTATGCACTGAATTATGAAGAAAACTGAAAACAAAGAGAAATATCAAAAGAAAAGAAGAAAGAGGTCAGAAAAAATAAAGATGATAATATAAAGAGTGAGCTAAGATCAACATTCACTGGGCAGAAACCACCATGCAGTTAATCATGAGATTTTATCATCATCATTTATTAAGAAGGAAACAATCTCATGTTAACCCTTTCACTACACACTGCAAATCATGAATAAATTTTCTGTGTGTTGTCATTTTCACAAAGCCTCATACACTGATTCCAATTTTTGGTGCTTGTTGAATTTTTCAGACATACATTCAAGCCATTAAACATAAGAGCTACTCATCATAAGAATTACAACAACTATGCACACTACTTTGGTTTAGTTACTTGATCTCCAAGGCCTTTGAAATAAACAGCACCAACCAAACTCAATGTAGAACTTCTATTTTCTACTGAATACTTATTACCTAATGTCAGTGAGATAATTATCTTTCCACTGCATTCTCAGAAGGCCAAAAAAAGAAAATATTTGATATGTAAACCTTAATTCAAATTATTTTGCAGGAACAAAAATTATTTTGTATCAAATGTAACAACTGTCTGTGGTTTTCATTTATTTATGGTTCCCCTTATCTACCAATAGCAAGGATAATTTAGACTTTATTTTTCTAATTTGGACTAGGCCTGATGATTGATAATAATTTAACCAAACCACTTTCATTTCAAGTCTTTCTCACAACTGTTACATACAGGAAGTCACTTAAGAGTACACCAAAGGGATGTGTATGTGTGTGTGTGTATGATTTGTAATCAATTGGGTGACAATGTGAAGCAAGGCAGAAAAGAAAAGCAGAGACCAAATTAACAGATAAATAAATGAATCAGAAGGCTTCAGTAAAGTTTACCGTAAAATGTACAGCCCCTACAGAATGAAAAGTTAAGAAAAGGGAAAGAAAAAAGGAAAATGTGTCAGACATACCAGAGAACAGCAGCAACAAATAAACCTAAGCAATCATCATGCAGAGCTAGCAATAAATGGTGAATAAATCCTTACATTTTGAAATTTTATTTAACCTCAACATGTATGTAAGCTCAATTCTCCTGGAGAGTGAAAGCACTTGACCTTCCAGAGAGTATCATAATCCCTTGTTAAAGTTGAAGAAATTTCAGCATTAGACAGGGTCCTAATTGGATAGTCCTAGATGAAGTACATTTCAGAGTAGGTTATTATATGATACATTCATGTGCACTTCTATCCAAACAGTAAGTGTCAAGAATCAAAAATAAATTCCTGCACTGTTTTCTGTTCCCCTGAACTGATTAGCTAAGTAGGGACTTCTGCTTAGACAAAGGCTATTCGGTAAGACACTGGCTTTAAAACAAACACACACCACACATGAGGGATAGGTCCATATATTTTCCAGAAGATGAAAAGATAGAGAACTTTTAACATTTCCCATTTTCCTTTTACAAGTTTTAAAAATATCAAGTCACATCTTAATTTTAGTCTGTAATTATACATATATAAAACTACATTGAGATTGTGAGTTTTATATTTCAAAGCTGAGTACAGCCTGCTTATATGTTAACACTTGCAATAAATAAATAACTTATTTTAAACAAATAAATATTTTTTAAGATTTTAAAGTAATTTACACACCCAACATGGGGCTCGAAACCACAACCCCAACAAGAGTCGCACACTCTACTGACTGAGCCAGCCAGATGCCCCTATTTGTATTTTAACTGAAATACAAACATATAACTACTTAAGATATTATTAATATTTTTCCTGGATGGCTAAGTCAGCATTCATTGATAGTTTTTTCTTAGTGGGTTGAAAAGATCATTGAACTGCACAGTTTTATTATTGACTCAGCCAATAACTACCCCTAGGACTCTGAAGAAGGCACTTAATCTCTATAAAATAAATAGGTAAAAATAGATGGTTTCAGAGTTTTCATCTAGCTACATATTTGCAGAAATTTTTATGCTTTAACTAGAAAGTACTTACGTGATCTGAAACACCTAAGATTTTAGATGTCAGAAATTTCAAAATAATTGTTCCACACAACCAAGCACAGCATTGAATCAGCTAGAAAATAAAATTATAATATAAAAATTAAAAATTACCCAGTTAAAATATTCAATTATATCAACAAATGGTATAGGAAATTTTTAATCATGTAAAGAATATTAATGATGAAGTCTAAAAAAGGATATTCCTTTAGAAAATTTTGTTTAAAGGCAAAGAACTGAAAGAGATGACACTGTTATAAAATACATAACAACACTAGAGTTCTACAAATTCTAAAGGAATTTTTTTAAAGTTGTTTCTTTTCAATTTCTGTAAAAAAAATGAGCTATATGCTTGTTTCCAAATATTATTTCCTAGCTGAAAAGTCCTTTTTTCAAAAAGTAGAATTAAATTATAAAAAATTCTTCAACCACTCTTTTGGAAATAAAATTATATAAATCCCTCTTCAAGAAAGGAAAATCTGAAAACTTAAGCTTTCATTTTAAAGAGAAAAATAGAAACTAAAACTACATGGGGGTTTCTGTTTGTCTTTTATTTCTTTTTTGGTTAACCTTGATTAGAAAGAACACAAATGTGAACTTCTAGATAACCTGAGAAAAATTATAGTGGCCTAAATCCAAATCTCTCCACACTTATCCATCAAGTAGAACAATCCACCACAAATATAAAAAACAGGTAACAGTACAAACTTCAAATTACCTGTAAAAAGGAAGAAACAACACATACAGCAAAGTTAAACCTCAAGTCCTGATCTAAGCCTTTGTAGAGAATGTGGGGAGTCTCAAAACCATGTGGAAGAGGGGAGAGGGAAATGAGGGGTCCCAAACTGAGCTGAAATAACTCTAGAAAAAGAAAGTCCACCTCATGGGTGAGAAGATTGGAGAATGGGCTATAGAGCAGGGACTTCAAGGGTTCAGTATAAAAAATTCTGATCCCAAAAAGGTATTACTTCTGGAAAGAGAGGAAGAGAAAAGAAAAAAGAGAGAAACCCTCTAGGAGAATGTGTAGAAAAGGAAATAAGCAAGAAAGAAAAATTAAGTATCCAGAAAAATAAATGAGGACCAAACAAAAAACAAACAATTACTACTTACTGTCACCGAAAGATGAATGAAGGAAATTATTATTAATTGATAAAACCACATCTTGTTACATTGACAAAAGAGGTTGCACCTGGATTAGGAAACATCTGCTCTAACCACAAAATAATTAGATGAAAGATGTCTATAATACCTATAATATAGCTTCTATAAGAAGTTTAAAAAAATGAGAGTCAAACATTTCAGCTGATGATCTCTGCTCTAATGAATAAAAATCTCACAAAGCAGAAAAAACCTACAATGCAGAAGTAAAAGTTGAATTAAGTAAGCTCAAATAAGCATTCAGAGATTAAAAAAACACCAAAAAATTTTAAAACTAAGAACAGAAATGGACAAAACCAGAAAAAAAATTGAGAGTGCTTATTAAATATAGAAAAGAAATTAAAGAAAGGAGAAAACCAAAACAACAACAAAAACCCCAGAAGAATAAAAATGAGATTAAAGAAGGTAGTTAAAGAATCAGAGAAAGTGGTAGAAACAGAAGACAGGCAACATATTTATAATTAGAGTACCTGAAAAAGAAAAACTACAATCCAAGAAAACTTCCTAGACATAAAAGACCTGAATTTACATTTGGAAAGAACTTACTTACCATGTACTGAGGAAATTGACCAATATGGTAAATTACCTCAAGACATAGCCTAGTAAAACTTAAAAATGAAGAAAAATTCCTTAACAATTCTAGGCACAAAGGCCACATAACTTAGAAGGGCAAGAGAATTTGGTTTGTATCATACATGTTAAAAGAAACATAAAAGCACGTCAATGGTGTAGAAGCATTTTCAAGACACTCAAGAAAGTGGGAACCAGGAACTTTATATCTAGCTCATCTGCCATTCAGGTATAAAGATTATAGAAAACCAGTTTCAAGTATGAAATAATTGAGGAAACAACCTTCCTGAATATAGAAAGTTAAAAATAAAAGAGAACCATGTAATGAAATATGTAGAAATAGTAAATACAATAAAAATATACGTAACATTTATGACATTAATAAAAATCTTTAAATTCTCACAAAGCAAGACCTGCTGTGTGCTGTGCAGAGAAGAGGTATTGAAACAGATCTAAAAAGGTGACAAAGACAAGAGTAACCAAAGCAAATAAGGAGTCATAGTTTATAATCCTGTCATCACTAAGGTTCACACCAACAAACATTAGATATAAAACATATTTTGACATTAAGAGATACAATTCATGAGGAAAATATAATAAGTATGAACATCTATGCACTGCAACCATCTTTATAAAGCAGAAGTTACTAGACATACAAGGAGAAATAGAAACACACTAATACCTAAAGACTTAAGTATACTTTTTCAATACAAGATAGGTCAGTGGGCAAATAATACATAAAGCTATAAAAGACCAGAACATTTAAAAATAAATCTTGTTGATAAATTTATCAAAACATGTCCCATTAATAAAGGATACACTTTCATCTCAAGCAAACATAGAATACTCACCAAAAAATGATCATCTACTAGGTCAGAGAGAAAGCATCTAGGAGTTACATAAACTAAAAATATTACAAACAACCCTCTGTCATCATGAGGTAACAAAACTAGAAATTAATAACAAAGTCAGAAAACCAAAAAGCCTTCCTCTTGGAAATTAGCAAAGTTTCTATTAAACATGTCTTAAGTGAAAGAGAAACAAATTTTTTAAAAATATGATAATGAAAAGTACGTATTAGAAATGAAGAAAGTCATTTAAACAATGATCAGAAGAAAATCCATGGCCTCAAGAACTCATATCAATAAAAATGAGAGAAAAAATAAGTTAAAATTTGATTCAAACATCTAGCTAAAGAGTAACAAAATAAACCGAGAGAAAACACATGAAAGAAATACTCAAGAAGAGTTTATTATATTTACTCCTTTATGTATCCTTTATTTTGTTTTTTATTTCTTCCTAATGTTCTAAGATTTCTTCTGGTCATCTACCTTCTGCTCAAGAACTTCCATTAACTATTCTTTAAGGGTTGCTCTGCTAGCAACAAATTTTTTTAGTTTTCTTTCATCTGAGAATGTCTTTTATTTCCCTTACACCTAAAAGACACTTTCACTGGATGTGTAATTTGTGGTTGACAATTCTTTCAGCATTTGACAAATGTTATGCCATCGCCTTCTGGCTCCACAGTTTCAGATGAGAAGGTTACTGTAATCCAAATCAGTTTTGCCTTATAGGTAACACATCATTTCTCTCTGCCTGATTTTAAGATTTTTTTTTTGTCTTTAGTTTTCAGAAATTTAATTATCATGTGTCCTGGTATAGATTTTGTTGGGTTTATCCTACTTAGGATTCACTCAGTTTCTTGACTCTGTAGATTTATGTCTTTTACAAATTTGGGAAGTCTTCAGCCATTACTTATTCAACATTTTTTCAGCCCCGCTCTCTTTTACCTCTCCTTGTGGAATTTCAATGATACAAATACTTAGATGTATGTATGTATATGTATCTGTATGTATGGGTCTAGAAGCAAGGACACAGTGGTAACAATGAGAACACTCAGCACTCAGATCTTTGGTTTCTAAATACCATACAGAGTAAGATACGCAATATAATTTTTATTCCACAGGCATGAAAGAATTACTTGGATTAAAAAAGGTTTGGGGGAGGGGGTTATAAAAAAAAAGTGTTAGCTCACAAAACATCTTTGCTTTTCCTTTCTTTTATGGAAAAAAAAAAGCCATAAAAAGGCAAAATATCCTTTGCATTGTCTAGATGACTAACATGATTTGTTTCTCCCTTTTGCAAAAGACTGACAATATCAATTATATCAACTTCAAAATATAAATGTAAGCTGAACATTAATTATATCTCAACTTTTTTCTCCTTGGATTTTTCTTTGAAATTCTTGAGTTGGAAGCTTGATTTTTACTCTTTCCAGTCTAAATTGTAAATACTTGAGACAATAAATTTTCTTCTTAGTGCAGCTTTGACACAATTCCCTAAATGTCCATGGACGCTGTTCTATTTGTTTCCATTTTTCAATAGTTTATAATGGAAATTTTGACTTTCTTTTGAGTTCAGTTATTAAATGAAGATCTTTGAATTCTCCATTGATTTCTTGGTTTAATCTTTAAAAATTGCTAATTTTTCTGACGTAAAAAGATCATGTATTAGAAGGGCATGTCATCTAATAATTCAAGTACCCAAATATCCCTATATTTTCATCATTAGGGATGGGAGAAAGCCTCCAGCAGTGAGTAACAGGCAACTCTGTCCATTTCCTTCTTTGGCATTCTGCATAGAAATCTACCTGATCTTACCATAACGTCTCAGTTTTACCCTATTAATATATATCATATGTAATCACACAGCTCTTCAATATAGGTTTTATTTTTTTAACAGGTATACATCTACATTAAAGACCAAGAGAAAAACAAGGAATGTCATCTGTCCAATATTACGAGAATTAGTAATTGCAGTGCCTACCTAATAATATACTTATTTAACTTGGAAACAAAACACACAAACATAGAGGTACATGGGCCATCCATTTGCATATTTGGGAAGAAGTCAAATAGATTAGGTAGTGGCTGAGATGAAATAAGAAGGGGCTGGGAGACTGTAGGGAAAATGGTACAGAGAAAAAAATAATAGTCTAAAGTGGGAAGCAGAAGAACAGATAGATGACAGATGTAGAGAAAAGAAAAAGGGAAAGTGGGGTCAGGACTACAGACTGAGTTATTTTGAAGAGAAGGTTAGTAAATCCAAAGAGAGAAACTCAAAATTTAGAAAGCAAGGCAGTAAGGGTACAGCAAGATGAAAAGTAAAGAGAGGCATGAGCAGAGTGCTGAAATAAATGAACTCATTTCTTGATAATGACTTGTAGATGTTGCTAAGGGCTATTTCTCACCCTATGTGAGTAGGTATTAGTAAGATTTATTGGCCATAGTCATTCAATTTTTAAAGTATATTGTCTGTATTCAGTTTATAGAAATAAAGAGTTTGAAGAAATGGTTAAAAATGTTGAACCTTACCCAAAAGTTGAGTTCAGATACTCCCAATCTTTGAATTTTATTTCTCTTTAGAATTATCACCTAAAATGCACATGACATAAAATGAAACAATTAAATAAAACTGACATTTTATATGAATGATACATTTCAAAAACTACACTGTCACCAGCTTCCATCTTGGCTGTAACCACCCATTTTCCTTCTTAATTGTTGATTTTTCAAAATTTGGACCTGGCAAATTTCCTTGTAGTGAGAGCTAAATGCTTTGTGTGCCAAAAAGTTGCTTCTAGAATCAACTTAATTCCTCACGGAGTTACTTGGGATGTCTAGTGCAGGCCACTCCTCTGAGGGTGTAGATGGTATGTGGGAGGTGTGTGCATGCAAGGGTATATGTAAGTCACCCAGCAAAATTAGTGGTCTAAATTAACATGAAAACCCTTCCTCTCTGAATTCCTAAATATTTAAAAATGTTTAAAATATGCCTAAGTGAACTTATAAGAAAGAAAATGAATTTTCCCGGTGCCAGAGAAAAGCAGATGACTTTAAAAAACTGAAACAATTAGGAGAGAATCTAGGGCAGTCTTAAAGGAGAACTGCAGAATAAAGTTTTAACTATGGACTTGCATCAAAAGTAGAAAAGGGCTTGGGACTATGGAAGGTAAGAAAGTGGACTTGAGACAGGCATAAAGCTGGGGTCCTCTTAAACCATACCCTTCAGTGCTATCAACTAAATGTTTATGTTCCCCACCAAACATATGTGTTGAAACTCTAATCCTCAATGTGACATATGGGAAGTTGAAACCTTTGGGAGGTAATTAAACCATGACGGTGGAGCCCTCATGAATGGGACTTGTGCTATTATAAGAAGAGATATGGGAGAGCTGTCTCTCTCTCCACTATGTAAGGATATAGTGAAGGCATCTGTCTGCAAATCAAGAAAAGAGCCCTCACCAAGAACCGAATTGGCTGGCACCCTGATCATGGACTTCCCAGCCTCTAGAACTGTGAAAAATAAATTTCTGTGTAAGCTATCCAGTCTATAGTATTTTTACTAGAGCAGCCCAAACTGACAGACACTCAATTACTAGGAATACTCCTCCTACCATTGCTACAAGGTGATAAGGTATTTGTTTGTTCTCAAGTTTGGGGTAAAAAAAAAAAAAAAAAAGCTTCCTATGAGAAACTGAAATCTTAGGTCTGTGTATTACTTAGATTTTGAGTGGAATTTTGCAACATCTAGTTAGTTCAAGGTGAGCCAGGATTCCTGAAATTCCAGCAACAGGAAAATATAAATGTACCAGATTATACACAGCAACATTGTAAATACAAAATATAGAAACAACCTAGATGCCCAGACATTGGACAGTAGTTGAATTACCTATGGAAAATGCACAGGGCAGTATTATGAAACTATAAAAAGAATGAAGAGGATCTCTATGAAATTATATAGAATGATATCCAGGATAGGTTGTTACAAGACATCTACAATAGGCTGATAAACCAAAGTACAGGGCCGCCTGGGTGGCTCAGTTGGTTAAGCAACTGCCTTCAGCTCAGGTCATGATCCCAGGGTCCTGGGATCAAGCCCCACCTTTGGCTCCTTGCTCAGTGGGGAGCCTGCTTCTCCTTCTCCCTCTACCTGCTACTCCACCTGCTTGTGCTCTCTCTCTCTGTCAAATAAATAAATAAAAAATCTTAAAAAAAAAAAAAAAAGGAAAAACCAAAGTGCAGAAAACTACCTATAGTATGCTACCTTTCATGTAAATAAGAGGAGATATAATTTTAAAAATATGCAATATTTATTAGTGAAAAAAAAAAAAAACAACTAAATGGGCAAACCAGAAAACCAATGAGATATCTTACAAGAAAGGTAGGACCAAGGTAAAAAGAAGTAGAGAGAATGGAATAAGAAGAAATGGGAGGGAGTGACATTTTCAAAATATAACTTTTTGTATATTTCTTATTCTTAGAAACATAATATTTCACCCCAAAAATAAATTATTAAAATCAATCAGAATGGAATTTCTGCTTCTGGTCAAGTTAATATAACAGGAACCACACATACTCTCCCATCTGAAACAACTAAACCCCAACAAAATAGATTATAAGAGACTTTTATGAACAACTAGATGCTAAAAACTGGATTACATAGAAGAAAGAGACACATTCCTAGAAGCATACAACCTACCAAGACAGAATCATAAAGAAACAGATACTCTGACCATACCTGTAACTAGTAAGGAGATTGAACAAATCATCAAAAAAACTCCCAACAAAGAGAGGACCAGGACCAGATGGCTTTGCTGGTGAATTCTACCAGACATTTAAAGAAAAATTAATGTCGCCCCTTCTCAAAGTGTTCCAAAAAACTTAGGAGGAGAGAACATTTCCAAACATATTTCATGAGGCCAGCATGACCCTGATACCAAAGCCAGACAAGGATACTACAAGAAAACTAACCTACAGACTAATATCCCTGATGAACATAAATGTAAAAATTCTTAACAAAATACAAGCAAACCAGATTTAACAGCACACATTAAAAGGATCATACACCATGATTAAGTGAGATTTATCTTGCAACTAGGATGGTTCAACATACGCAAATCAATTAATGTAACATGCTACATTAACAGAATGAGGAATTAAAAATCACAAGATCATCTCAATAGAAGCAGGAAAGCATTTGATAAAATTCAACATCCTATCATGATAAAAACTCTCAACAAACTAGGAATAGAGGGAAATTACCTTAACATATAATAAGGGTCATATTTGAGAATCCCACAGTTAACATCATACTAAATGGTGAAAAAGTGTAAGCTTTTACTCTAAGATGAGGAACAAGGCAAGGATGCCAACTTTCATGATTTCTATTCAATATAGCACTGGAAGTCCTAGCTACAGCAATTAAGCAAGAAAAAAAAATAAAAGGCATAAAAACTGTAAAGGAAGATGTAAAATTATCTGTTTGCAGATAATGTGATCTTCTATGTAAAAACACTAAAGATTATACACACACAGTTAGAATTAAAAAATTCTGTAAAGTAACAGGATACAAAATCAACATACAAAAATATGCTGCATTTCTACACACTAACAATCAACACTCTGAAAAGGAAATTAACACTCCCATTTAGAATAGCCTCAAAAAGAATAAAGTATTAAGAATAAACTTAGCTGAAGAGGTGAAAGACTTAATACAATGAACTACAAAACACTGCTGAAAGAAACTAAAGACATAAATGGAAAGATAGTATTTGTCTTTCTTATTTTACATAGCATTATGCCCTCAAGGGCCATCCAAGTTGTTAAAAATGGCAGGAAAACCTTACATATTTACCTTTAGCTTTCATTTTCAGTGCCCTTCACTTGTGTAGAACCAGAATGACATCTAATTTTTTATTCCTTCCAGCTGAAGGACCTCCTTTAACATTTATTTTAATGAAAATCTGCTGGTCATAAAGTCTTTATTTTGCCTTCATTTTTGAAAGATATGTTTGCTGGGTATAGAATTGTAGACACACCCTATTTTTTTTTTTTAATATTTTATTTATTTATTTGACAGAGAGAGACACGGTGAGAGAGGGAACACAAGTAGGGGGAGTGGGAGAGGGAGAAGCAGCTTCCCATTGAGCAGGGAGCCCGACGCGGGGCTCGATCCCAGGACCCTGGGATCATGACCTGAGTCAAAGGCAGATGCTTAACGACTGAGCCACCCAGGCGCCCCTATTTTATAAAGATGTTACTTGACTGTATTATTGCTTCAATTTTTTCTTATGAAAAATTCTTACCTTACCCTCTGTTCAATATTTAATATGTCTTATTTCTCTGGCTGTTCTTAGGATTTTCTCTTTGTCACTAATTTTGAGCAATTTGATCATAATGTGCTTTATTATAGCTTTCTCTCAGTTTCTTGTACTGGAATTCAATAAAAGTCTTCATATCTTGGTTAATAATTTTCATCAAATTTGGAAAATTTTTGGCCATCATTTCTTCAAATATTTTTCTACCCCCTCCCAACTTCTTTATTTAGACATGTACTTTATTTTCCTATATGAATTGTAAGTGAAGGATTGATAGATCACCATTCTGTAATTCCTATTTAATGAATGGATCTGGCACTAAGCACTGATGGCTGCCATCATAAAAAGAGAGGCACCAGATATTATGTGCCTCCTGATGGAAGAACAATACTATAGACTTGCCAAAGGGATCAAACCTGTATAAGTTTTAGGTCCAATTATTAATATACAGTTGACCCTTGAACAACATGGGTTTGAACTGCATAGATCAACTTATACATGGATTTTTTTTTATAAATACAGTACTGTAAATGTATTTTCTCTTCCTTATGATTTCCTTAATAACATTCTCTTTCCTCTAGCACTTACTTTAAGAATACAGTACATAATACATATAATATGCAAAATACACTGTTAATCAATTTTTTGTATTATCAACAAGGCTTCTGTCAATGTTAGTTATCAGACGTTTTAGGGGAATCAAAAATTATAAGTGGATTTTCAACAGCATGGGAGTGTAATGTCCCTAACCCCCTCCCTGTACTGTTCAAAGATCAATTGTATTATAAATAAAGAAGGCAAAGGAAGACATAAAGCTACACCATGAGGATTCAAAGAGCAAAATCTAGAACACAGAACCCTCACATGTTCAATGACATGAATTCTTAAAAAATAAATTTCTTGGAAATAACACCAGGAAGATATATGGGAAATCTATAGATAAAAATAGAAACTTAAGTGAGGAAACTATAAAGGAAAGCTAGGAGAAATTACCATAGTCTAGATAGTTATTTATGCTTTATACCAGTGCAGGGGATTTATAATTGGGGCAGGGCACATAGAGGGCTTCTAGAATGGTTAGAAAAGTTCTAATTTTGACTTGATGATAGTTTAAGAATGTATGTCAAATAACAATTCATTTATCAGTACTTACTAGTAATAGGGTACTAAGTATACAAAACATTTGTTTTATGCAGTTTTCTATATGTGTGCTATATTTCAAAATAAAATGTTTTCATAAAAAGAGGTAGATGATTGTAAGTCCTCTACTTGGTAATGCTAGCAAAGTTTGATAAAATGTTGAAAATGTTTTTGGGGAAAAAGAAAAAGGAGGGATTACTTACTATGAGGCCAAAGAAAAAAAGGTTTGGGGAGAAAAATGTTAAAATATAGGGATAATCTCAAGAGTCAATCAATGTACCATACATGAAAAAGTGCCATATTTTGGTATTACTGTGGTTCATATCATCTCTGATCATAGTGGAAAGAGAATATCCCAGAAACATTCCAGTGGAGGAAAACACTCCATGTTCTGGCTCCTGAATATTAGAAGTGTGACTATAAAGTAATAAAACAATTTTACTGAGCCACCATTCCAAATACATATCCAAATAAGTGTTATCCCATGGAAGTAAGTCACATGAGGAGACTATACATTATTCTAATCATGTTGCCATTGCTCAGAACAGTTTGAAACTCCTCTTTCCAAACTGCCTTCAGAGATAATTTAGTTATGGCCAAGAAAATCAATCTAATTATTGTCATACCATATTTTGTTCAAGATCTAGATCACCCAAGATCTAATCACCCACCTTGTTCACAAGACTTTGGTCATTTCCAAAAATTAAATCCACCCTTGAAAGATGAAGATTTGCCACCAATGAAGATATTCAAAAAATGTGCTACAGTCTGTGAAAGCATTTCAGAGACGTTCCAAAAATGTTTTGGAAAATGGTAATGTCATTTCAATAACTATTTAGTATACTGAAGTGATGTAGAAGGAAATAAATAATTTTTATTATTAATTATGGCATAGTTTTAAAGTAAGTCTTATTACCTTATGATTGTTTTTTAAAATATTTACCTGGACATTACTTTAAAGAGATAAACTTTGTATTGTATTCATTTTTCAAGGATAAGAGAGAAAAAAAAGCACTATTTGGGGAAAAGTTTTTCACGTGAGCAATTATCAGGGAAGGGCACTATTTATTCTCCTAAACTTATATTACATGTGTAAACCTACTATTTGACAGGTAAAAAAAAAAATCTTCATGAGCTTAGCAAACACTTACCAAAGTCATTAACAAAGATGAAGAATAATAAGAAGATAAATACATTGGATTTCCAAACATCAACACAAAGCAAAGGAGAACTGAAACCTGCAAATTGAAGAAAGGAAACATGTTTTATTGTTATTAGATATATAGCATAATGCATACTTTGTCTACAGGCATAGTCATTTCTAATATAAACTTCATATGTATAAATAAGATTAATAAATAGATCCTGGCCAAATGATAATAGAAGTTCGAAGTTTTTCAACACCATAAATTATATACAGCAGAATTTAATCTTATTTCTCTGATACTTGATATAAAGAAAACAGAAAAAAAGCACTATTGTTTCTACTGATTCAATAATAATAAGAAAGACTTAGTCATAAGTATTAATTTTCTAATCTTACTTCTGTTGGACTACTTGATGATTTCCATCACTAACAAAGTTTTGTTTTATTTTATCTAAAGTCTATGTATGTGTTTGGAAACCAAGATTTAAAAAATTCAAAAGCATAAAATTTACAGTGTCACATTAATGCAAAGTGCTAAAAGTCTCAGGTCTTGGGGAGAAAAAGCAATTTCAAAAGTAGTGACAATAATAAATAAAACATTAAAATTTTTAAAAGTTTCACAGAACATAAAACATCTGACTATTATAGATCTGAATATTATAGATATAGATATATAATAATGTAATCTTTCCTTCTGGATAATATCAACATCATACATATTAATTAAATACTACTTGCAAGGAGGTACCCCAAGAAAGAGTCAGTTCTGTTTTATAAATCCTGAAATCTTGTTTTAATATTTAACTTATGAATATTAAAAATGTTACCATGTTCATATAAATGATCTTCTGAAATTTGTTTGGCTCAATGTACCCCACAACATACATGGGAAATAATGAAGCTATCTGAAATAAAAATATTAAAAAAGCAAACATGAAAAAAAGTCAAAAGCAAACACTTCACTATTCATAAGTAAATATAAGAGTGGAATTTATTTCCAATAATGACAATCAAAATAATTTGAGCCAACCTTATCATTAAGAACTAGAATAGCTAGAAAAAATATTTCAAAACCTGTACGAAAGCCACAGATTACTAACAAAGCAAAAAAGTATTAGGAAGTTAAAACCAGAGAAGAGATGAAAATCTACAGTGATGAGCGTGACATTTTAAGTTGCTTTTATCCCAGAAGCATCTGCCAATTCCAAAAGAAGCAGATTCTAATAGAGGCAGTTGAGAGATTTCGATGGACTCCTTACTCAGGGCACACCAAGAATGTGATCTCTGCTAAGTCCCCAAGCTTTGGTTTGGGCTGTAATATGAGAGAACCAGAAATTAAGCAGCCCTCAGAGAGACTAAAGACCACCTTTGAATTAGCTCATTCTCTCACTGAATGTGGGTGATTCAAGATTGTGTCTTTATTTGCCTACCAGAAGCAACTTTTAATCTTCTCTGGACGAAATTAATATCAACACAGTCCCAAATTAACTCTGTAATTGTTCATGTACAATATCCAACACCACATCAAAACTAACCAGATACAGGAGATAAGACATTATCACTATGACAATAGAAACAGATCCATATAGAATCTACTTCATGGGTCAGTAGATTCTTAAGTAAAAAGACAGTAAATGTGTTATGCTCTGTGGGCCACATACAATCTCTGTTGTAGATTCTTCTTCTATTTTTTTAAACACTTTAAAAATGTAAAAACCAATCTTTGCTTGCCAACTACTCAAAAACATGTTTGGCATCATCAGACATAGACTTTCCTTTTGATATGTGCAAGGAAATAACATTTAATATTGAAAATTCCAGGAGAGTATTGGAAGCCATAATAGAAAGTGAAATGTGTAACTAAATATATTACAATAATCACTATTGAGAAGTCAAAGATGGATTTAAAAGCAAGTTAAACACAACCAACCAAAGAAATGATAAATTGGAAGATAGGTCAGAAGAAAACATTTAGAAAAAACTATAAAATGATAAAGAGATGAAAAATATGTAAAAGAACATAATAGATACAGAACATATAATATAAAGGTCAAATATATTATACTGTATATGTCAGAAAGGGATGAAGGAATGAAATAAAAGCTATATTTAAAGAGATTATATCTGAGAAGTTCCCAACATTTACAGAAGAAATAAAACACTGATTCATAAAATATTACAAATCCCCAACAAGGGATAAATTAAAACAAACAAAAACTTGACCACACTGAGGCATATCATGGTAAAAACTGCTTGAAACCAAAGACAAAAAGAAAACTCTAAAAAAGCTAGACACTAGCTGACTTTAAGACTTACCAAAAAGCTGCAGTAATCAAGACAGCACAGTATTGGAAAAATAATAGACAAATTAAACACTGCAATAAAACAGAAAGCCCAGAAACAAAGCCACACAATTACAAGCAACTAAACTTTTGACAAAGGAGCAAAGGTAATTCAATGGAGAAATGATAGTCTTCTCAAGAAATGGGCTGGAAGACTTGGACATTCATCCACAAAAGATGAACCTAGACTAGACCTTACACCTTTCCAAGAAAAATTAAATAAAAATGGATCTTAGACCTAAATTTAAAATGCGGACTATAAAACTTCTAAAACATAAGGAGAAAACCTAGATGACCTTATTTGATGAGTTTTTAGATAGAAAATCAGAAGCATGACCCATGAAAAAAACTAATAAATTGGACATTCTTAAAATTAAAAACCTCAGTTCTGCAAAAGACACTATTAAGAAAAGTAAAAGACTGAGAAAATCTTTGCAAAACTCATATCTGATAAAGGTCTGGTATGCAAAATATACTAAGAACTCTTAAAACTCAGAAATAAGAAAACAACCCAATTTAAAAAATGGGCAAAAGATCTGAACAAATACCTTACCCAAAGAATATATAGATAGCAAATAACCACATGTAAAGACGGTAAATGTAATATTCCATTAGGCAACTGTAAATTAAAGCAACAAGGACATACTTGTTGCTTAGAATGGTTGAAATCCAAAAACCTGATAAAATTAGCAATTTCTTACAAAATTAAACATAGCCTTACACTACAATCCACCAATCACACTCCTAGGTATTTACCCAACTGAGTTAAAATCTTATATGCATGCAAAACCTGCAAACAAATGTTTATAGAATCACCAAAGACTGGAAGCAATCATGATGTCCTTCAAGAGATGAATGGATAAACAAACTGTGGTATATCCGTACAATGAAATATTATTCAGCAGTATAAAAAAATGAGCTATCCAGTCATGAAAAGACATAGGGAAACCTTAAATGCATATTGCTAAATGAAAGAAGCCAGGATGAAAAGGCAATATGCTCTATGATTCCAACTAGCCAACATTTTATTTGGGTTATATTTTATTAAATTAAAGATCACAGAGCTCTACTGCAAATTACAGTATTACCATTTCTTTTATTTTAGAGGACTGCATTCACGGTCATTATTTTGACTGGGCCCAGGAATTCTTTAGTTTGGGCCTTTGGAGAGAAAAGTCCCAAACAATTTAACATTCAGTAGTAATGAGGTTAGTAGTTCACTGTACAATTTCAAAAAAATTTGTAAGCACAAAAACAATGGATAATTCACTCAAGAATCCCCAAGAGATGTTTGTTTTACACAGCTGAAGATGGTAATACTTTCAAGTAATAATCAATTGACCTGACTATAGTTTCTCAGAGCTTTGCTTATACCTTAGTTACTTGGAGCTTAAAATACAGTTTTCTTAAAAACAGTGCTATAAATTCAAATCCCTTCAATGGATACTAGAGTACCAATGCTATCTCCACCCTAACGGAACTGACTTGCTGGTGGTAGGGAAAAATAGGCAAGGACAAATAGCTCAGCAAACCTCTCTTCAACACATTATCAGGTGCCTCATAAAGCAGGTTCAGCAGAGCAAAAGCTACCATCAAATCTGAGTCAGAGAATGCATAAATTATTACAAGCTCTATAGATCAACTACTCAGAATTTGGGAGTTTGGGGCTAAAATCTTACTCTCAAACTCTTTGTCATTTCTTGTTCTCTCAGCATAAATTCCCCACTACCCACCATCTCCCCCAAAAGTAGGTAAGGCAGGTTTAAAGTGGCTCCAGGTAATATTCCAGGTAATGGATAATGAGAACCTAACTGGACTTAAGAACTTTACCCTTTTTATTGTAGTTAGAATCTCTACCAAGGACTCCCCTATTGCTTTTTTTCCAGATTTATTAAGATATAATTGACTTCTAACATTGTATAAGTTGAAGGTGTACACCTGTTGATTGGATACACATATATTACAATGTGATTACCACTGCAGTGTTAGCTAAAAACATTATTTCACAAAATTCCCATTTAATTTTAGCAGTAAGAATATTTAAGATCTACTCCCCTAGCAACTTTCAAGTACATAAAACAAATTGTTAACTATAATCACTTCACTGTGCATTAGATCCCCAAAACTCATTCATCTTCTTTTTTCTTTTCTAAGTAAGCTCCACACCCAGCGTCAAGCTCAAAGCAGGGCTTGAACTCAGGACCCTGAGATCAAGACCTGAGCCAATCAAGAGTAAGACACTTAACCAACAGAGCTACCCAGGCACCCCCATTCATCTTCTAATTCCAAGTGTGTACTCTTCGACCAATAGCTCCCTATTTCCCACCCCCACACCCTGGTAACCATCATTCAAGTCTGTTTCTGCTAGTTTGGCTTTTTTAGTTTGCACATATAAGTGACATGATACAGTATTTTATCTTTTTCTGCCTGACTTATTTCACTTAGCACAAGGCCCTCAATGTCCATCTATGTTGACACAAATGGCAGGATTTCCTTCTTTCTTATAGCAGAATATTCCATCGTGTTTATGTGTATGTGAGATATATATATCCCATCTTTATGCATTCATTTGTTGACAGACACTTAGTTGTTTCCACATCTTGGCTATGGTGAGTAACGCTGTAATAAACATGGAAGTGCAAATATCTCTTTGATATTCTGTTTTCATTTCTTTTGGATATATACCTAGAAATGGAATTGCTAGATCATATGATAGTTCTATTTTTAATTTTATGAGGAGCCTCCATACTCTTTTCCATAGTGGCTGCACAATTTAAATTCACACCAACAGAGCAGAAGTGTTTACTCCCTTCCCATTACATCCTCTCCAACACTCATTATCTCTTATCTTCTTGATGATATTATCCCTTATCAGATACACAGACAAATAAGATTGCATCAAATTAAAAAGCTTCTGCACAGCAAAGGAAACAATCAACAGAGTAAAAAGGCAATGTATAGAATAGGAGAAAATATTTGTAGGCCATTTATCTGATAAGAGGTATAAGAGGTTAATATCCAAACTATATATAAAGAATTCATAATACTCTGGGAAAAGACAACTTTATTAAAAAATGGGCAAAGGACTTGAACAGGTATTTATCCAATGAAGATATGCAAATAGCTAATAGATATGCTCAATGTCACTAATTATCAGTGAAATACAAATCAAAAACCACAATGATAATGTTATCTCACACCCATTAGGAGGGCTATTATCAAAAAACAGGCATCAGGCCTTAATGAAGATGTGGAAGAAAGGGAACTCTTTCACACAGTTGATGCGTATGCAAAATTGTGCAGCCACTATGGAAAACAGTATGAAGGTTCCTCAAAAAAATTGAAAACAGGGTGCCTGGGTGAGTTCGGTTAAGCATCTGCCTTTGGCTCAAGTCATGATCCAGGGTCCTGGGATAGAATCCTGCATCAGACTCCCTGCTCAGCGGGGAGTCTGCTTCTCCCTCTACCCTTCCCCCCCCTGCCCCCCTCCCCCCGCTCGTGATCTCTTTCTCTCTCTCTCCCAAATAAATAATCTTTAAAAAAAAAAATTTTCTAGGGACGCCTGGGTGGCTCAGATGGTTAAGCATCTGCCTTCGGCTCAGGTCATGATCCCAGGGTCCTGGGATCGAGCCCCACATCGGGCTCTGTGCTCAGCAGGGAGCCTGCTTCTCCCTCTCCCTCTGCCTGCCTGTCTGCCTACTTGTGATCTCTCTCTCTCTGTCAAATAAATAAATAAAATCTTAAAAAAAAAAAATTGGGGGGCGCCTGGGTGGCTCAGTTGGTTAAGCGACTGCCTTCGGCTCAGGTCATGATCCTGGAGTCCCGGGATCGAGTCCCGCATCGGCTCCCTGCTCGGCAGGGAGTCTGCTTCTCCCTCTCCCACTCCCCGTTTGTGTTCCCTCTCTCGCTGTGTCTTTCTCTGTCAAATAAATAAATAAAATCTTTAAAAAAAAAATTTTTTTTTTCTAAAAAAAAATTGAAAATAGAACTATTCTATAATCCAGCACATTTCTAGGTATTTAAGAATTGAAAATAGAATCTTGAAGAGATATTAGCACTCTTATGTTCACTGTAGCACTATTCATGTATCCAAGGTGTGGAAATAACCTAAATCACAATCAATGAATAAATGGATTAAAAAATGTGCCATACACATACAATGGCATATCATTAGCCTTAAAAAAGAGGGAAATCCTATAATATGGAACAATATGAATGAGGCATTATGCTAAGTGAAATAAGCTAGTCATAGGACGAATACCACATGATACCTTATGAGGTATCTAGAATAGTCAAACTCATAGAAGCAAAGAATAGAATAGCGATAGCCAGGGGCTGGGTGGAGAGGAGGAAATGGGAAGTTGTTAATCAACGCATACACAATTTCAGTTATGCAATATCAAAAACTCTAGAGATCAGCTGCACAACACTGTGCTTGTAGATAACAATACTGTACTCTATCTGTACTTAACAAGTCTGTGAGGAGGAGATGTCTCATGTTAAGTGTTCTTACCACAAACACACACACACACACACACACACAGATGCACTTAAAATTTTTTAAAGCACAAAACATAAAAATAAAAAGAATGTTTAACAATTGTGCACATCATAATATTGCATCAAAATATTTAAAGTAAGAATTTGCAGAACTAAAAGTAGACATCAACAAATCAACTGTTAAAGTGGAAGATTTTAAGACATTCCTCCTCTAGTAACTGAAATAAACAAAAATAGATACCTAAAAAATTTCAACAGCACAATTAACAGACTTTGCCTAATTAACACATGTAGGACTATATACCTAACAAATACAAAATACCCAATCTTTTAAAATGCATCAAAAATAGAAAATTGAGTGTACTCTGTTATCTAATTGCTTTCCTATATAAGGAAACAAATCTAATGAAACATCTGAGAACAAATTTAATGAAACATCTATGTAACATTATTGAAGGAAATTAAACAAGAACTAAATAAATGGATATATACCATTTTAATGGTCAGAAGACACAACATTTTAAAGATCTCAAAAAAAATTTTTTTACTGAAATGAAACTTTTCTTCAAAATGAAAAGGAAAAGAATATGTATGGAACCTCCTAAGATTTCATCTAAATTTGGGGGGTGGGAGAGAAACAAGTCTAGAACACAGGTTTTAAGAGGGATTAGGAGTATAAAAATGCAGTTGCTTTCTGCTTGTCTCCTATTGAATTCCCCTCATTTAATAGAATAGTTACAGTTGTTAAAAGGAAGTTCATAAATTCACCTGGAAAGGAAAATTAATCTTGATGCTAATTATGGAAAAATGTGTCATATGGGTACTTATATAGGAAAGCAATTAGATAATAGAGTACACTCAATTAATGATAGTTTCACAAAAGGTACAGAAATATTCTTCAAATACATATTTCTTTTATTAATGCTGCATGAAACCTGAAGGCATTTTAGCAAGGAAGTAAGATAATATAGCCAAGTATATAACCTTCAATAGAGAAGAGTTCAAAGGCCTTAGAGATGCAACAAAAATAAACTGGAAAATGCTGGAGCTTTGCAATTGGACAGACTTGATTTTAATTTAATCTTTGAGCCTTTGTGTCTTCATCTGTAATATCCATCTGACTGGACTCCTTGAGGGTTAAATGAAATAAACTCTAATACTGAAGTCTAGCATATGTTAAGTTTACTTTTCTTTCCTCTCATAGACCAATATTGTTAGGATATCCAAGTCTAGACCACCTTTCTTAACTATCACAAATAAGCTTTGGCTAAGAGAAACACTTCATGGGTGAAAATTCTGCTCAGTTGCTGAAATGTTATTTGAATTGCTGGTTGAAAAGAGAACCCTCTCATTTAAATACAAGCAACAGAGTCAACATTATGCTGTGAAACTGTTTTCTTCTTCCCTCCAGATGAAGGTTTCATCATGAGGCTAGTATTAGCCTCAAGGTGAGTAGGTCTGAGGGTGGGTGAAATTTTTTTTCCAGGAAACAAAAAAGAATTTTGAATCAGATCAGGCTTTGGACCAATTTTGTTCCTGAAATCAGAGATGAGTGCATTGTGCACTGAAAACATAAAAACTGAAATTGAACATAAAACTCTTCTGTAAACTTTTGACTCTCTGTTCCTTATACATAGAATTTAACATAGATGGACCTTGAAGGCATTACGCTAAGTGAGGTAAGTCAGACAGAGAAAGACAAATACTATGGTATCACTTACATATGGAATCTAAAAAAGCCGTACCTGTAGAAACGAAGAGTAGAATTGTGGTTATGAGGGGCTGAGGGATGGGGGAATAAGAGAGACATTGGACAGAGGGTCCAATTTGCAACTAGAAGATGGATAAGTTCTAGAGATCTAACACACAGCACAGTGATAATATTCAATGCTGTATTACACACTTCAAAGTTGCTTAGAGACTAAATTTTAAATGCTCTCACCACCACAAAGAAATAATAATTATGTGACCTAACAGATAGGTTTAACACTAAGGTGGTAATCATATTGAAATATAATAATGTGTCAAATGAACATATTGTATACCTTAAACTTACAAAATGTTACTTGTCAATTATATCTCAATAATGAAAGAAAAAAGACAAAAAAAGAAAACTAAAAGCTTAACACATCTTTTGAATGGAGAGAAAATCATTAAAGCAACATCAGAATTACCCAAACAGCTACTTAAAGAGATTCATCAGCACCAGTGGATTAATAAATGTGCTTGCACGGAAGTGATGCACATTAGAAATCTATGTTGGCATGTGCAAATAATGGAAACCACAGACTTCCTGTGGGCCAACTATAAGGAAGTAAAGCAGAGAGAATACTTTAAACATGCAGCACCAATTAAGTTGAGGTTATAATTTAATTTTTGTAAATAACTAGCAGCACAAGCCTTCTTGGCACAATTTCTCACTGCCAATAGAGAACATTATTATTATCAGTGATGGTTAGTTAGGTGGAAAGGAGTTCTAATGTAAAATTTAGCTTATCATGAAATCTCATCAAAATTAACCTTCAACTAATTCCCCAGCTCAGTCTCTTGCCATTAGTTACTTAGTTGTTTGGGGAAACAGGATATGGCCCCAAATTCACTCAAATAATGTCATGATTGAAGCTCCGAGAAATGGTGTCCAGTAAGATTCTGCCCTTCAGACAAAAGAGCCAACAGCTAGATTAGAAGCAGATACCCCTTGGGGCGTCTGGGTGGCTCAGTTGGTTAGAAGCAGATACCCCTTACCATGAAGAGTAGGATTAGCCACAATGCTTTGAAACTAGAACTCAATCACAAGAGGAAAGTTGGAAAGAACTCAAATACATGGAGGCTAAAAAGCATCCAACTAAAGAATGAATGGCTCAACCAGGAAATTAAAGAAGAATTTAAAAAATTCATGGAAACAAAAGAAAATGAAAACACAACTGTTCAAAATCTTTGGGATGTAGCAAAGGTAGTCCTAAGAGGAAAGTATATAGCAAAACAAGCCTTTCTCAAGAAACAAGAAAGGTCTCAAATACACAACCGAACCCTACACCTAAAGGAGCTGGAGAAAGAACAGCAAATAAAGCCTAAACCCCAGCAGAAGAAGAGAAATAATAAAGATAAGAGCAGAAATCAATGAAATAGAAACCAAAAGAACAGTAGAACAGATCAACGAAACTAGGAGCTGGTTCTTTGAAAGAATTAACAAGACTGATAAATCCCTGGCCAGACTTATCAAAAAGAAAAGAGAAATGATGCAAATAAATAAAATCATGAAT
>NC_138380.1:37998508-38153907 GCF_054177405.1 Leptonychotes weddellii | reverse complement strand
ACACCAGTCAGAATGGCTAAAATTAACCAGTCAGGAAATGACAGATGTTGGCGGGGATGAGGAGAAAGGGGAGCCCTCCTACACTGTTCGTGGGAATGCAAGCTGGTGTAGCCACTCTGGAAAACAGTATGGAGGTTCCTCAAAAAGTTGAAAATAGAGCTACCATACGACCCAGCAATTTCACTACTGGGTATTTACCCCAAAGATACAAATGTAGTGATCCGAAGGGGTACGTGCACCCCCATGTTTATAGCAGCAATGTCCATAGTAGCCAAACTATGGAAAGAGCCAAGATGTCCATCGACAGATGAATGGATAAAGAAGATGTGGTATATATATACAATGGAATATTATGCAGCCATCAAAAGGAATGAAATCTTGCCATTTGCAACAACGTTGGACCTGGAGGGTATTATGCTGAGCGAAATAAGTCAATCAGAGAAAGACATGTATCATATGATCTCACTGATATGAACAATTCTTAATTTCAGGAAACAAACAGGGTTGCTGGAGTGGTGGGGGGTGGGAGGCATGGGGTGGCTGGGTGATAGACATTGGGGAGGTATGTTCTATAGTGAATGCTGTCAATTGTGTAAGACTGTTGAATCACAGACCTGTACCTCTGAAACAAATAATACATTATATGTTAAAAAAAGAAGAAGACAGTAGGAAGGGAAAAATGAAGGGGGGCAATTGGAGGGGGAGATGAACCATGAGAGACTATGGATTCTGAGAAACAAACTGAGGGTTCTAGAGGGGAGGGGGGTGGGAGGATGGGTTAGCCTGGTGGTGGGTATTAAAGAGGGCACATATTGAATGGAGCACTGGGTGTTATACACAAACAATGAATCACGGAACACTACATCAAAAACTAATGATGTAATGTATAGTGATTAACATAATAAAATTAAAAAATAATAAAAAATAAAGTAATAGGAAAAAGTCTTTTGCATGTTGATCAATAAGATGTGCCTAACTAAACCAATACATTAATAGAATGTAGATTTACATAATTTTTTAAAAATCATACACATACGTAAACTTTATAATTATTCCACATTTTGAAAATCTATTAGGGCAGAAACATAATGACATTATAAAACTTCTATAAAAACAACCAAGTACATCTTGCATTGAACTTAAATTAGTTTAAAATCATCTTACCTGTGTAAAAAGTATAAACTGAGCAAACTGCCAGGGAAGCATAAAAGCAACATTGGAAAGACAGAGTGCAATAAAATGCCTTCTATTACTGATCGCGTTCCTTAATAGAGAGAATTGATACCAATAAGTTTTACCATAAAAGTAGCCTATCACTAAACAGAAAACTAACTGAAAAATGATGAAATCTAATGACCCCTTACCTTTGATATAAGGTAACAAAATATAGTTAAATTTAAAAGCCCATTAAAAAGAAGTGAAAATACCTGGGTTATAAAAATGCTTAGCATAAAACAATCTTAATTAGAGCTTTAAATATTGTATCTCATTTATCAGTAAATACAATACTTTAAACATAAAAGTTTATTTTCCTTTCACTAAGCATATTAGAAATTTAATACTCCAGCAATATGGTCAGAAAATAGTGTGAACTGACCCTCCAATATCTCAAAATATGCAGCATATATGAGCCACAACAGTTTTACATATCACTGCTTTTAGATTTCAAAAAGCAATGAAGAGGGGTGCCTGGGTGGCTCAGTTGGTTAAGCGACTGCCTTCGGCTCAGGTCATGATCCTGGAGTCCCGGGATCGAGTCCCACATCGGGCTCCCTGTTCGGCAGGGAGTCTGCTTCTCCCTCTGACCCTCCTCCCTCTCATGCTCTCTCTCATTCTCTGTCTCAAATAAATAAATAAAATCTTAAAAAAAAAAAAAAAAGCAATGAAGAAAAGTGTAAGTGTTGGTGCAATATTAAATTAACGACTATGAGAACACTTTAAAGAAAAAAATTAAAACAATGACTGAAAAAAAATTCTAGAATGCAGTTATAAACTACTGCATGTTGAAGTTTAAACTGCCCAGTCTGCAATTAAAAGATGTATCAGTAACCAACACCTTTTACCACAGATGGTTTTAGTATCTTTTAGAATATGAAAAAAGAGCTGTAAACATTTTGTGTAAATAATAAAAGTTGTATTAGATTTTGATAAATCCTTATACTATGGTATATAAATTTTCAAAAGCAAAATTTTAAATGTTCATATTGTTTAGTAATATTATCACAAAATATATTATTCTGTTATCTTATATTTACCAAACAAAAGTGACTTCTGGCTAAGCTACAGAGTATAAAGCATATAAAGGCTACAGTCCTAAATGTTGTAGTCAACACATTTCATTCCATGAAACCCCTGACTGGTTAGACTAAAATCACTTCCAAAAATTGGAAAATAAACCATCTTTCTAGGAATTTAGATTACCTAAAACCTGTAGTCTAGACTCTTAAGTAGAAAGCAACTTTTTACATAGTAATTTTAGATTATTTTCTCAACTGGATACTCTATTTTTAAAGTAACTAAAAATAAAGGGAAAACAAAATTTGATAATTATAACTTAATAGGTTGAAGTATATTTTAAGAAACTTAAAATATATTTAGATTTATTTTATAAATAAAAATTACCTGAGAATCAAAGTTAAAATGCACATCTGAAGTACAAGAAATGGATATGAAAAACTTTCCCGGAGAGGCGGTGTCCACATTACACGGGTAGCCTGAAATCAATAAAATACTTCACTTTATGTTCCATCGCAATAAATATTAATCTAAAAATCATGAGTAGGTTGGTTTTAATTTTAATACTAGACTCATTAATTTATGAATACCTGGGATAGCTTCTCAGTTTCTGGAGCTCTCTTAATGTGCATACAGGCATTAGGTAGAGAGCCATTAACTAGCAAGTCCAGAAGCAAGTAAAACCCAAAAATGCCAAACATAAGAAACCTAAAGGGCAAACAAGATGGTAGGTATAGGAGTGGTGAGGATTTTGGAACTGAAAAACCAGATCCACATTCCAGCTCTGCAGTAAGGACCCTGGCATCCCAGGGCTTTGGCATGTATGTATGCCCAGAAAAAATCTAACCAAGTGTCACCTAGGGCATTCACAAACACCAAGAGAGTTTAAACATAACAAGTTTAATGAGTATAAGCACACACTACAAGTAACTAAAATTGTCTCTGAATTTGTGAAATACACCTTCAAAAGAGTTAACGGTTAAGTTTCTAAAAACACCTGGAAGTATCTGGAAATTACTAATGTGATACATAAATTAAAGTACTGACATTTTGTATAGACTTTAAAACTAATTATTTTTAAGACATGAGTGAGAATATTATAAAAGTTTTATATCAAGAACTCTAAAATTCTAGAAAGAATTGAAACTCTTATAAACTCTTATTACTCCTCTTCTAAGAAACCAAAACTAAACTTTAAAAGATGGATTATGGTATGTATAAGAAAGTCAATTCATCTGGCACACTCAAAGAAAAGGTTTTGTCTTTACATGAACACACTGGTAAATGAATGTATTTGTTTAAGTTTACATATTTATGTATAATTTTTATGATTCCTTTGTCTGATTTTCTAAAATTCATCAATTATTTACCTTTTCTAGTAGTAATGGATAAAAACTTCAACCAACCCTATGTAATCCATGCCACAACATATTATATAGTTTCCAAAAGCTAGCAGTCATATTCTCTCACTTTTCATTGCTACATCTCAGCATTGAACAGAATCTGGCACAGGTTACATACTCAGTATACTGTTGAATGAATCTAACATATTCTAAATAAGTTTCTATGAACTCTTTGTAGGTGGACTATATCCCATTGGACTGAGTTAGTAAATTTCTATTTTGAATTCAGCATTTTGTGTAATTGAAAAGGCAGCATGATGTAATAGAAGGAAGCAAGGTTTTGGAGCCAGACAGATGGAAAATGGGAAGCCCAGTTTCACCAGTTATTGAATGTGGAATCTTGTATAAGTAACATAACAACTATAAATTTCAATTTCATATCTTCTACTGTGAGGATAATAACTACCTTCCATAAAAGTGTCATGGGAGTAAATGAGATAATGTTTATATAAAGTGCCTGAACTCAATAAGTACAGTATTTCCTTTTTCAACAAAACAGAGTATTTGGATTTTCTACAAAATATAGGTACACTAAAAATCAGGCAAGATAATTTCACATCATAAATTCTAATTATGTAAAATGTGGATAGACATGATTAAAATATGAATATTAACATGATAAAATATTGCAAAGTCCTAAATAACATGCAAATTATATCTTGTTTTGATGAATATACTTCCTTGTTCCCATACAGCCCCTCTATCTTAAAAACTATTTTCTAGAAAACAAACCTCTCCATGGTTGAAAAAGTAGCATAATACTGTAATTAGACCTCCAAGTTGAGTCCCACTGTTAAAAAAAAAAAGAGTATACATTAATAATTCATAAAAATATAGTGAGTTTTTTACAAAATTATCTTAGAATTTAAAGTCATATTTAAAATGCTATAGTACTAAACCCCATACAAAATAATGCAAAAATTTCAAAAGTATGCATGTAATGTTTTAATCTTGAATGTACAAGTATACAAAATATACAAAGTAATCTGAATTTTATAATTTGTTGTATTTAAAATATTTTCTAAATAAAACATATAAGATGTGAATGTAAAAATTTTTAACAGGCGGGGCGCCTGGGTGGCTCAGATGGTTAAACGTCTGCCTTCGGCTCGGGTCATGATCCCAGGGTCCTGGGGTCGAGTCCCACATCGGGCTCCCTGCTCCTTGGGAGCCTGCTTCTCCCTCTGCCTCTCTCTCTCTGTCTCTCATGAATAAATAAGTAAAATCTTTAAAAAAAAAATGGTGTTTAAAAAAAAAATTTTTAACAGGCAGGCCAGGACTTCAAAGTTTATATTGCATTCTCTGAATTTTCTGGAGGCCAGTTTTTTATTGAAATTGGATTTCAGTGACTGAGAGACAAAGACAAGAGCCCAGCAGTTTCACTTAACAGTGACTTTGAACTGTCTAAATTACTGCAAACATTCTTTGATTCAGTCCCAAAGAAACCACCATGCAGAATACAAAACTCAGATCCTGAATGGCTGATGATCATCAAAGATTAAGAACCATTTCTTGGGGCGCCTGGGTGGCTCAGTCATTAAGCGTCTGCCTTCGGCTCAGGTCATGATCCCAGGGTCCTGGGATCGAGCCCCACATCGAGCCCCACATCGGGCTCTCTGCTCAGCGGGGAGCCTGCTTCTCCCTCTCCCACTCCCCCTGCTTGTGTTCCCTCTCTCACTGTGTTTCTCTCTGTCAAATAAATAAATAAAATCTTTAAAAAAAAAAAAAGAACCATTTCTTAAAGTTGCCTTTTCTTTGTAAGTTTTCATCACTGTATCCACAGCTTCACACTTGGAAGACAATAAATATCACATGAATGATGGAAGAACAGATGGAATGAGCTCAAAACAAGCAAAGCTAATGGGAAGTGATTTACCATTAATAGATTTTCACTAAAGAAAATTCAAAGGATGTCTTTGAAAAGAAAGAAATTGCGAGGAGGAAGGTGTAAGAAGCAGAACAAATGCAGCCTACAGAACGTAGGATCATGTGGATATAAATCTAAGCAAGAATTGACAATATAAAAAAAAAAAAAGAATCGACAATATAAACAGCAATAATAGTGCCTGCTGTGGAGGGTAATAGAGGCACTAAACTATGATAGTAATTATAAGATGTGAGGGGCTGTTTTGAAGCAAAGTGTCCTAAAATTCTTTGTACTGATCAGAAGAAGGGGAAAGATCTCAATTAATTTTGGACTTGATAAAGTCAGATATGCAGGTTACCATTTTATCATTAACCACCAAAAGAAGAGAAATGGAAAATTTCTATTCTTCCTTCCAAGTTAAC
The DNA here is from genome assembly GCF_054177405.1 of Leptonychotes weddellii. Taxonomy (NCBI): domain Eukaryota; kingdom Metazoa; phylum Chordata; class Mammalia; order Carnivora; family Phocidae; genus Leptonychotes; species Leptonychotes weddellii. Next base: position 38,147,980 of record NC_138380.1, on the reverse strand, counting down.
ACCAACAGGGGAGAGCGGCCAGGGTAAGAAATAAAAAATTTACCCCCAATTCCTATTTCTTTTGTTTCTCATATGCCATCACTTCCAATCTCACAGTTTTGGCAACACTTTTATAGCCAACATTTTTTATATCTACATATCCTTCTCAAAGACTGGAGCCTAATAATGTATTTGATATTATAGAACTGTGTAACCAATTTAGAGAAGACCATCACCTCCTGAGGAGCTCTCCCAGTGAAAAATACAAATTTAAAAAAAATTTAGTCTTGTGTAACATTTTACATATTAAAGAAGCATAATAGGAGCTAATTTCAAAAATAGAACATTTTAAAGCCTGCCAACATAATCTAAAAGTAATTTTCCCTCAAAATACTGATGAGTTTATATTTTCCTATAAGGCATAAATAAAAAAGTACATAAAATTTTCTAGTTCCTAGAACAATTATAAAGTGAACATACTTGTAACTAAAAGCATAATATCACTGGAACAGAAAACTGATCATCACACTCTGAGTCTCCACTTGATACCCCTTCAGACAGCCACTATCCTGATTTTTGTGATTATTAACATAACCACATCTATACACATATCAATAGTATGATTTAATCTGTTCTTAAACTTTACACAAATGGAAGTTGCATCTTTTAAGTTTGTGCTTACCTTCATTCATTCAACACTATATTTGTAAGATTTGTCCATGTTGATGTATGTAGCTATAGCTCATTCATTCTCAATATTGTACAGTATTCCACTGTATTAATGAACTGTAATGTGTACATTTCTCTGTTGTTAGACATTTGAGTTGTTTTCAGTTTGCAGCTATTACAAACAATACTGTTATATTCTTGTACATACTTCCTGGTGTACATGTACAAAATTTCTTAGGCATATGTATACATACATATTTTTATATATATTAGTATAATTGGCACACAATGTTACATTAGCTTCAGGTATACAACATAACGATTCAACATCTATACTCACAAGTGTAGCTACCACCTGTCACCACACAACGCTATTACAATGCCATTGACTATATTCCCTATGCTGCACCTTTCCACCCTGTGACTTATTCATTCCATAACTGGACGCCTGTATCCCCACCCCCCTTCCCCAGTGGCAACCACCAAGTTTGTTCCCTGTATGTATATACTTTATAAAGGAATTGTGGAGTTAGAAGGTATCTACACCTTCAACTCTACTAAATTATGCACAGTTTTTCCAAAATAATTTTACTAATTTATATGTCCATCTGCCATGGTTAAAAGTTTCTTTTGCCAATCTAGTAGATGTGAAATAGTATGTCATGGTTTAAATTTGTATTTTTCTGATAACTAATGATGTTGGTCAACTTTACATATGTTTATTGGTAATTTGGAATTCTTCTGGTATATATTTGATCATGAATATTTTGTGCAGTTTTCTATTGGGCTGTCTTCTTAGTCTTTGTCTACCCTCTAGAATATACATTCCATGAGGACAGAGATTGTATTCCTGGCACCTAGAGTAGTGCTTCTGGTCACAGTAAGCATTCAATAAATTAGTTAAATCATCAAATTAATGATTGTAATGTCTGGATACTATGTTTGGTATATGCTTTGCAATATCTTTTCCCAGTCTGTGGCTTATCATTTTATTGTATAATATCTTGAGGAACTTAAATTCTTCCCATCAAATTTATTAGTTTTCTTCTTCATGGCAAAACTTTTCTTAAGTTTAAAAGAAATCTTTTCTTATCCCAAGTTACTGATATTCTTCTATATAACATTTTAAGCATTTTATAACTTTGTCTTTCATATTTTGTAATCTAACTTGAATTTAATTTTCATATAGTTCCAACTTCTCTTTGTTCCTTATGATCTTCCAATTATTCCAGCACCATTTATTGAGAAGATGGTCCTTACCTACTGATGTACAATAACCACTCTATCATACATCAAGTGTCTTTAAATGGGACAAGTGTTTCTGAGACCTGCTTTATTCCACTGATCTACTTGCCTATCCCTATGCGACAATCACATTGCCTTATTTATATCGGTTTTATAATACAGAAATGATTACTAAAGCAAGTCCTCCTATCTTGTTCAAGAATGTCTCCACTATTTTAGGCCCTGTGCATTTCTGAACAATTTTAAAATCAGTTTGCCAAGGCAAACAAAATTGGCAATGTACTGAATCTATAAATCAATTGGAATAACTCTCAACTTTTTGTCTTCTAATCCATGATTTATTTATATTTATTTAGATATCCACTTATTTAGATTTCCCAAAAGTCTCTAAAAAAGTTCTACAATTTTCCCAAAGAGGTCATACATATTTCTTATCAAATATTTATCAAAAATTTCATGCTTTCAAGGCTTTTCTAAATGGCATCCTTTTAAAATTTCACTTAAAAAAACAAAGTATAGATTTACAATGTCTGCATATTAATTTTTGTATTCAGTAACATTATAAATTTTATGATTTTAGTACTTTACCCATAGATTCTTTTGGATTTTCTACATAAAATCATGTGATCTGCTTTAAGGACAGACACTTGTTTCTTTTTTCCAAGTTTTCCAATCTTTATACTTACTACTACTTTTTCTTGACTTACTGTGCTGGATAGGATACCTGGTACAATGTTGCAAATGTAACAATTTTTTATTGGTACTATGCTAGTATTTTTAAGCTGAAAATTTCCTAAAACAAGAAGTGTATATATATTAATCTCTACATAGACATAAACCCTATGAAAACCCAATATGAACTCAATACTTACTGAAAGATTAGATCTAGATTTTTAACTTTAAATGTTGTGCAGTTCAAGAATAACATTATAAAGAAAGCTGATGATCAGTTAGGAATATATTCTGCTGTAAGAAACAAAACCTAACAAAAGTGACTTAAATAACATGGATGTTTATTATGTCATTCAACAAGAAAATGAAAGGTAAGTGTTGGCATTGGTTCAGCAGCACAAGGACGTTAGGGCAGACTTATGCTATGTTTATGGCCTTTCCTTCAGGGTCACAAGATGACCGCAGCAGCTCCAGGTATCACATTTGAGTTTAAAAGCAGGAGACAGAGAAGGGACAGCTGAAATCTATCCTTTTATAAGAAAGACAAATGCTTTCCTAGGTGTAAACAAGACTGATTTCACCATATTTTTCACTGAAAAAAACTAGCTCATATGGATATCCCAAGAAGCAATGGAGAGTGGGAAGCAAAATACATAATTGTCGTAATTAACTTCAACCTATCACCTGAGATTGGACACACTGCTACCCCAAACCAAATTGTGGTACTATTAACAAGAAAGATAGGCTATCAAATGTAAGTGTCTGCTACAGTGATACACGTTTTCTTTTACTTCTTTCTTAATTTCACATTTACAGACACTAAAATTAGAAATAACCTGCCACTAATGCCAACCAAAGATTCCTGTTATAGTAATTTTACATATTGTCTAGAAGTATTCTCATTAAAAACTTCAAGGAATTTTAATTAGTTTTTAAAAAAAAAATCCCCACAAGGATAAAAGAGAGGCCTTTAAGATATTTTATTTATTTTTTATTTTTTTGGCTTTTAAGATATTTTAGTGACAGCTCTAGTTTCTGGTTGCGCGATACCAGCTAAGTTTCTGAAAAAAATAAATTTATAAAATTCCATATTAATCAATTAATCTCATAATTATCCTTTTCATTTAATCAGAAAATGTCAGCCAGTCCTTATAAGCCCACTGAGAGATCTTTTAATACAGTAATCTTACCTCAGGTATGCACCATATATGAAGAACAATCCCATCATTACTCCATTTAAAATAAAAATCACAGCAACATAAAAGCAAGCAGGGTCTCCCAATCCTTTAAAAAAACAGATTATTCAGTATTTAATGAATAAATGACTATAAAGCAATTGGGCATAATTATCTCAGTGCTTTATAATCAAGGGTTCATGAACTTGAGGAAAACATTCACTGTTCAGATTGCTGCTCTATTTAAGAGTTACAGAAGTACTTTCCCTTTACTTGAGGTATTATTATACTGTAATGATTAGCTGGTGCTTCACTTTGTTTAGGTGATGCTGCTATTGTTCATTATCTACAACTCTCTGTGGAGAGTCACTGCATACATTACAGGAGAAAACCCACTGCATTATTTTTTCCCTTGCTAGGCTCTAGGATGAGTAAGATATGGCCCCTGACCTCAAGCAGCACCTTTAGTCCATATGAGATGACCTAGTTCCTTGATCCATTATTATGTATAGAAAAAACCTTAATTCTTAATATATCCCATGTATAAACAATGTGTGTGTGTGTGTGTGTGTGTGTGTAAACACACATATAGTCTATTAGGTGCTATACAATGATCACACAGAATTCTCAGAACGGATCTATGAGATTAGTTAGTAAGAAAATACTCTTACTACTGACTGAGATAACAGAACACAGAAAACTTAAATAGCTCGCCAAAAGTTATTTAGGTGTAACTGATGGAGCCAAGATCTGAAGGCTGGCTTTTCTGATTCCTTCTACTTCTCTGACCATTCCTTTTCAGTCTGCTGTAATAACCTCCTCCATTACACACCACACCTCTTCACTGTTGTATCACCTTAGGTTCTGTCATAGGCCCTCTTCTTTTCTCAATCTGCATATTCTCCTTAAGGAAATTCTTTTTTTAATATTTTCACTTATTTTATTTAAATTCAATTAGTTAACACATAGTGTATCATTAGTTTCAGATGTAGAATTCAGTAATTCATCAGTTGCATATAACACCCAGTGTTTATTACATTATGTGCCCTCATTAATGTCCATCACCCAGGTACCCCATCCCTCCCACCTCCCCTCCAGCAACCCTCAGTTTCCTATGGTTACGAGTCTCTTATGGTTGTTTTGTCTCCCTCTCTGATTTTGTCTTATTTTATTATTCCCTCCCTTGCCCTCTGATCCTGTTTTGTTTCTTAAATTCTACATATGAGTGAAACCATATGATAATTGTCTTTCTCTGATTGACTTATTTCGCTCAGCATAATACCCTCCAGTTTCATCCATGTTGATGTAAATGGTAAGATTTCATCCTTTTTGGTAGCTGGGTAATATTCCATTGTATATATATATATACCAGATCTTCTTTATCCATTCATCTGTTGATGGACATCCGGGCTCTTTCCATAGTTTGGCTATTGTGGACATTGCTGCTATAAACATTGGGGTGCAGGTGCCCCTTTGGATCACAACGTTTGTATCCTTTGGGTAAATACCCAGTAGTGCAATTGCTGGGTTGTAGGGTAGCTCTACTTTTAACTTCTTGAGGACCGTCCATACTGTCTTCCAGAGTGGCTGTACCAGCTTGCATTCTCACCAGCAGCATAAGAGAGTTCCCCTTTCTGCACATCCTCACCAATATCTGTCGTTTCCTGTCTTGTTAATTTTAGCCAGTCTCCACAGTGTAGGGATAGAGGGAACATACCTCAGTATCATTAAAGCCATATACGAAAAGCTTCCCACAGCGAGTATCATTCTCAATGGGGAAAAACTGAGAGCTTTCCCCCTAAGGTCAGGAACACGATAGGGATGTCCACTATCACCACTGCTATTCAACATAGTACTAGAAGTCCTAGCCTTAGCAATCAGACAACAGAAGAAATAAAGGACATCCAAATTGGCAAAGAAGAAGTAAAACTCTCTCTCTTCGCAGATGACATGATACTTTATGTGGAAAACCCAAAAGACTCCACCCCAAAATTGCTAGGTCTCATACGGGAATCCTTAAGGAAATTCTTATACTTCCAAGGCTCCAATGATCATCTGTATACAGATGACTCCAAGTTTATATTAGACCAGAACTTTCTTCTTCCTATATATGTCCAGGCAGGTAGCCACTTGACACTTCCACTTTGAGGTCTCCCAGGTACTTCAAACTACCGTAGCAATTCAAACCTGCTACTTTTAAAATGTTTTTACCATTCAAAGAAACTCAATTACTTAAGCCAGAAACCGCTGTTACATGACTTCACTCTCCTTCCCCTCTCCCATCAATCCATTACCAAATCTTGTCAATTCTGCTTCCAAAATCTCCCAGATATCTGCATTTTCCAGTTATCCGTCCTGCAATCAGCTGCTGAGGGAATAACAGTCTCCTCTCTGGCATCACTGAACCCACTTTTGTCCTTTACTAGTATCTTTTCCATATAACTGGCAAAATAATGTTTTTAAAATGTTAACTTGCTAAAATTCTTCAATGAGTAAAGTATAAAATCCTTAGCCAGCAAGTGGTCTTTTGTTTTCTGACTCTTGCTTACATTCCCAGCATCATTTCACACCATTTTTCTCTCTTTCTCTCTCTGCACCCAGAAGTCTAGCCTTCTTTCAGTTTTCTCTCGCCTTGGGACTTCTGAATATTCTGGTTCCTATTCTTGAAACACTTCTCCCTTACTCCTAACCTTAGCAATCTCATTTTCTTATTTGTAACACCCATCGCAATTGTAACTACTAATGCTCTTCTTATGTGTAAACTCTGTGAAGGTGAGGTCCGTGACTACCTGGGTCATCTTGATCCCAACAGTAAATACTAACTTATCACTCAGTGACAACTTAATGAATATCATATATGCACATATATACAATTAATGACAACACAGCAACATTTTAGAAAGAAACATGCCTTCACAACTTTGAACTTCATTTAAAGGTTCTACTCTGGTGACATTCCAGCAGGTCTTAGCTTCTAGCCCAAATAAATTCATTATTCCCACAAATGTGCGATACCAGAAGGCTATAATCACCTACAAAGACAAAAACAAAAAGAGATGATGGAAGAAAAGATCCTATCTTCATAATAATAATTTTTCCAAAATACTATTTTATGATGGTTTCCTTTGACATTATAAACTTTGACAAATTTATTTAAATCATTTCATTTGGAAAACAGTCATTTTAAGATTATATATATATACATACAATAAACTAAATTTGTATATTACTGATTAGTGTACATCTACAAAAATTTGTTATGATCACCATCTCTGTAGTATATTCTTTGATCAATTCTACATAAAAAACAGTAGCTGTAAAATAAGTAAATAGCTTATAATTAAAATATGATGGTGATTAATAGGAAAATACAATGATTTACAGGAATATTTCATAACATTTCATTTATTGAATTTATTTGCTTCACAGTCTAAAAAATATAAAACCAACTACATATGGAATAATAGCTCCTGTGCCCATTAAAACTTTGACCAAGCAGGTTTCATTAACCAATTCTTCCCATTCTGCAAACCACTTTGTGAAGTTTAAAGACAAAGGAAAAGAACAACCACAGAAAACTACAAACAAAATGGTCATGCCTGGGAGATTTTTTTTTAATAATTTATAGATTTGGGAAAAATAAAGCAAAATCATTGGGAAAAGAATAAAAAAATAAAGAGTTCAAAGTGAAAAGTGAAAACCACCCAGAGCTAACTATTTTTAATATTTTGGTGATCATCCTTCCAGTCTCCCCCTTGGTATATAAAAACACATAGCTAGATCCGGTATCCTATAATATTATGTAAGATGTTAACATAATACACATCACCAAACATCATAAACATCTTTCCATATACAAAAAGTATAAATTCATTATTTTATCACTTACTCTTATAAACCTGACCTTATACAAAAAAATTGTAATATATTCTTGTGTATTTATCATCCATGTACAAAAACTTACCACATTAAATGTATGTACTAAATCTAGAATTGTATTCCTTTCTGAGAGATAGTTTGATATAATAAGAAAACACTGCTTTAAAGTCAGAATTGAACACAAATTCTGACTCTGCAAGTTATGGTTTGATATCCTGAAGTAAATCCTTCAACCTCTGAACGTTGGCCACCTCATCTCTAAAATGATGTTAATAATAACCACCTTGCAGGAGTGATGAGGGATTAGAGCTTACATGCTGGCATATAGTTAAGCATTAAATGCTTTGCCTTTTCAAAATACATTATTCCAAACTTAACACTTTTAGCTTTGGGTGAGAAATTAATCTCCTTATGAACACAAAAAGTATGGACATTCATTTCAACACTGAAGTAACATATAAGGTTGCAACCATATCTAGATCTTCTCCATATTGTATCTATGCAATGTGAAATAAGACCGAATGATTCCTTGTTGCCTCATCCTTTATGATACTATTTACGTTATCATGATAATTTTTTCATAACATCAAGGAGACTGAAAACTGCTAATTATTCAATATCTTTGAATAAGTAAAAAGAAAAAATTAGCTAATGTCTTAGAGAACATAGTTAGAAATTAATGGAACAAGAAACGATTTTACTAAAGTTCTAAAAATAACCCTAAAACTAGTGTAATAAGCTAAATCCTCATCTTATACACACAGAATAAATCAACATTAACTAAAATTGAAGATTCGAGAAATCGGTTGTCTTTTAAATTTTTGCACTTACACTAGAGTCATACAGATAATCATCAGAGGAAATAAGAACAGAAGAGTGTCTCTGAAGGTAAGCTGGGATATAAAGAAAGCTGGTGCAGAAAACAGCTTCTTTCATCTTAGAACTTAGGTCTATACTATACAATTGTTACTACTAAAAATTACATTGAAAAATACTTACAGAAATAAAAAAAGGGGGGCACCTGGGTGGCTTAGTCACTTAAATGTCTGACTTTGATTTTGGCTCAGGTCATGATCTCAAGGTTGTGAGATCAAGCCTCGTGTCAGGCTCCACACTGGGCATGGAGCCTGCTTAAGATTTTCTCTCTCCTTCTCCCCTTACCCCTCCCCCACCTCTTTTTTCCCTCTCTAAAAAAAAGGAAAAAAAGAAATCTGGGAAGCCCCCAAGTACTTGGAAATTAAACAACATAATACCAAATATCCACTAGATCAAAGAGAAAAATCAATGGGAAATTAGAAAATAACTTGAACAGAACAAAAAATGAAAAACAATATATAAATAGTTAAATAATACGAATTTCTGCTTTGGAGAAGATGGAGTAGACGTACTTTCTGCTATTTCTTCTGGGAATTATATAAATCAAACATAAGAAGACCCTGAAAGGTAGAGAGAAGGCAAACTACCTAGGGATCTTAGGACCCAAGGAACAACATGGTGATGAGTTTCCTGGACTTTCCTTTTGCCTCATTTTCTCAGATTTGGAGTTAAAGAGCCTGACAACCAGAAACACCAATGGGTTCAGACACAAAAAAAGACTGACAAAAGCCTGTTCTCTCTAGCTAAAGGACCAGGAAAGTGGCAGCCTAGGAATACATAAAAACTTTATAAACAATAATCTCTCCCCTCACCCAAATACCACAGAAAACAACAATAACAACAACAAAAACCCATATGGTCCCCCCAATAAAGGTCAAATTGGGAACTAGACTTCAACCTTCTCTAAGCTTTTAATACGTCATCTCAACTCACCCACTAAAATGTTGTTAAGAGAAAGCCAAGTAGGACGCTCTCTATCCCCACGGTGTCAGTACAGACCATGTAAGGAGCCTGGACTTCTACCCCAACCAGCAATAAGTCATCCTTTCCCCTTCCCAGTGTGGTAGTGTAAGAGAAGGCTTAGTGAGGAGTCAGGGCTTTCATTATCACCCAGGGGTAACAAGGCTATCCACACCATGGTGTCTACAGAGATCAGAGTTGGTCAGAACTCTGATCCCACTCAAAGGTAACGAGGAATACCTCTACCTTGGGGTCAACAGAGGCCAGGAGAGAAACCTGGACTTCGATACCCAACTGGCAATAACAAGATGGCAGACGTCCTCCTTCCTTTGCTGGAGTGATGCCAAAGAAAGTCAGCTAAAACTAAGGTTTAAATAAGATCCAGTTTCATAAAATAATGATCAAATGTCCATCAATGAATGGACATTGATGTCCAATATAATGAAACTCACTCATCATATCAAGAACCATAAGGATCTCAAACTGAATGGAAAAAAATCAAGAGATTCCAAAAATGAGATGACAAAAATATTAGAATAATTGCTCCAATGAGAAATTATGAATGTACTGGAAACAAAAACCCAGAAAGTCTCAGGAAAGAAACAGAAGATATGAAACAAAATTTCAGAACTGAAAAATACAATAACCAAAACTAAAACTCAGTGAATGAGCTTAACAGCTGAATGAAGGGATAGAGGAAAATAATCCATGAACTCATAGACAAAGCAACAGAAATTGCTCAATCTGGGCAACAGAGAAAAAAAAGATTTGAAAAAAAAATAATAATAAGGTTCCCTAGGGACCTCTGGGACTATAAGAAAAGATCTAACATTTGTTATCACTGAAGTCTTGGAAAGAGAAAAGAAAGAAGAAACCAAAGCTGAGCAAAACAAAAATAGGATAAAACCAAAGAAATCCACACCAAGACACATCACACTTTTGGAAAACTTTTAAACATCATACTTCTGAACACTTGTGAAAACTAAAAAAATAAATAAATAGATAGCAACAAGGAAGAAAAAAAAATCTTACCTAAGAAGAAAAACAATTCAACTGACAATAGATTTCTCATCAAAAACCACGAAAGGCCAGAATAAAGTAGCATAATTATCAAATGCTGAAAGAAAAAAACTGTCAACCTAGAATCCTATATCCAGCAAAAAAAAAAAAAAAAAAAGTCTTCAAGAATTAAAGGGAGTTTTACATGAAGGATGAAACAAAACTAGTAAAGTATGTTGTTAGCAGACTTACCCTAAAAGAATAGCTAAAGAAAATTCTCTAAACAGAAATGAAATTATAAAAGAAGGCATCTTAGAACATAAGGAAGAAATTTAAAAAATGGATAAAATAAACTTCACTTTTCGAGTTTTTTAAAAATAAGTTTGAAGGCTAAAAGAAACATCATAGTACTGTCTGATGTGGTTTTAAATGGATGTAGAAGAAATATTTAAGATGATGATGTTATGAAGGGAGAAGGGTAAAGAGATGTAAAGAGAGGTAAGGTTTCTGCACCTCATTTGAACTAGTAAAATGAGAGCAGGAGTAGACTGTAGTAAGTTATGTATAGGTAATATACATAATATAGTGAGGTCACAGGGCAAACTCCTATTCCCCATATTGGAGACTGACAGGCAAACTGAGAGAATCACAACTTAGTGGAACATAAACCCATGAGCAAAAACCTCCATGGGAAGCAGTTGGAGAGTAGGGAAAAGCTAAATTATAATTGATAAATTGCTGGAGGCATAAGGTAGACAAGTTTGAGAGTCAAAAATTCCAGGGAGACCCCGTAATAGGGGAAATGCCAGCACATTTATGAGTTTTACTTCTAGGAGCTCACCAGGCTCCTACAGCGAATATCAGAGAAAAATCTCCTGCTTTTGGCAAGGGGTAGTAGAAAAAAGACCATTTTGAAATACACCAAAGCACTCTCTTCTTCTTAACAAAGCCTGCCTCAGGAGAAATTATTTTACTAGAGCCTAACCTACTAAGGTTTTATCAGAGCCTAACAGAGACGGAAGCAGGGAAATACCCAATTCCAGCCCCTTCTAGCCACCCTGTTGCACCTAAACAGGAGAAAAAACCTGAGAACTTGTGACGTTCACAGCCCAGAGGCACAGGTTCATAAAAGACTGACACCTAGTGAGAGGATTACAGAATACTTCTTTTTTTTTTTAAGATTTTTATTTATTTATTTATTTGAGAGAGAATGAGATAGAGAGAGAGCATGAGAGCAGGGAGGGTCAGAGGGAGAAGCAGACTCCCTGCTCAGCAGGGAGCCCGATGCAGGACTCGATCCTGGGACTTTCAGTTTTAGAGGTTTCTATTGAAATAAACTCAGGCTCAGGGATTTTTCTTCAGCTATGTCCAGTCTACTAATAAGTCAATCAAAGGCATTCTTGATTTCTGTTACAGTGTTTTTGATCTCTAGCAATTCTTTTTGGTACTTTTTAAGAATTTCTTTCTTTCTGCTTACATTACCTATCTTTTCTTACATGCTATTTACTTTATCCATTATAATTTTTAACATATTAATCATAGTTGTTCTAAATTCCCAATTTGATAATTCCAACATCCCTGCCATGTCTGGTTTCTGATGCTTGTCCTATTTCTTCAGCTGTGTTTTTGGCTTTTAGTATGCCTTGTAATTGTTTCTTAATAGCTGGACCTGATGTCCTGAGTAATAAGAACTGCTGTAAATAGGCTTTTAGTAGTGTGGTGATAAGAAGTATTCTGGGGGCACTTGGGTGGCTCAGTTGGTTAAGCAACTGCCTTCGGCTCAGGTCATGATCCCAGGGTCCTGGGATCAAGCCCAGGTTCTGGCTCCCTGCTCAGTGGGGAGTCTGCTTAGCCCTCTCCCTCTGCCCCTCCCCACCTCATGCTCACGCACATGCTCTCTCTCAAATAAATAAAATCTTTAAAAACAAACAAACAGTAACAACAAAAAACCCCTGGAATATTCAAGAACCATGGGACAATAAAAGGTGTACCATACACATAATGGGAATACCAGAAGGAGAAGGGAGAAAGGAACAGAAGAAATATTTGAAATGACTCAGGAGTCCCTCAAAATGATGTCAGATACCAAACCACAAACCAGGAAGCTCAGAGAACACCAACCAGGATAAATGCCAAAAAATGACACCGAGGCATGTTGTATTCAAACTACAGAAAATCAAAGATAAAGAAAAAATTCTGAAAAAAGCCAGAAAAAAAAAGACACATTACTTATATGGGAGTAAAGATAAGAATTACATCTGACTTTTCCTCAGAAACCATTCAAACAAGAAGAAACTGGGCTGCTATATTTAAAGTGCTGAGAGAAAAAAAACAACTTAGAATTCTGTATCATGTGAAATTATCCTTTAACAGTGAAGGAGAAATAAAGATTTTCTCAAACAAAAATTGAGGGACTTTGTACAAAAGTTCTTTAGAGGGGACAAAAAAAGATATAGATCAGAAACTTACATTTCCATAAAGAAAAAAGAGCATCAAAAAAAGAAAAGTGAAGATAAAAATAGAAACTTTCCTTTTTCCTATTCTTAACTGATCTAACATATAAGCTTTGTTCAAAATAGTAATAGCAACAATGTATTCAACTATGTATAATTATGAATGTGTGTATGCTTGTGTACAGGTGACATGAATGACAGAAAGGATTCAGGGGTTGGGAGGGAGGAATTACAATTATTTTGTTATTATAAGGTACTGACACTACCCAGGAAGTGGTTTAATATTATTTGAAAGAGGTCCTGGATTAGTCATAAATGTATATTATAAACTCTAGGGCAACCAAAAAGTGTAAAAAAAGAATTATAACTGATATCCTAAAAAAGGAGAGAAAATGCAATAATATAAAAGCTCAATTAAAACCACAAAAGGCATAGAAAGAATGGAAGTAAAAACAGTAAAAAGAACAAAGGCAACAAATAGAAAATAGTAACAAATATAGTAGATATCAATCCAACTTTATCAATTATCACTTTGAATGTTAATGATATAAATGTACCAATCAACAGATAGAAATTGTCGAAGTGGATCAGAAAAGACCCAACCACATGTTATCTAAAAGAAACCAACTTTAAAAATGAATACACCTATACATTAAAAGTAAATGAATGGAGTAAGATATACTACACTAAAACTAATTAAAAGAAAGTGGGAGCAGCTATACTAATTCCAAACAGAGCAGACTTCACAATAAGAAAAGTTATCAGGGGTAGAGAGTGGTATCACATAATAATAAAGCAGTCCATTCTACACAACATAATCCTTAATGTGCATGCATGCATCTAACAACAGAGCATCAATAAAATTGATATATCTCTAGCCAGCCTGAGGAAAAAAGAGGACATGAATTACAAATATCTGAAATGAAAGAAGAGGATGTCACTACATATCCCATGGACATTAAGCAGATAATAAAGGAATAATAAAAAACCCTTTGCCCATAAATTTCACAATCTGATGAACCAATTCCTTGAAGGACACACTCTTGCCAAAACTCACATAAAAAGAAACAGACAATCTGAATAGGACTATATTAAATTTAATTGATAATTAATAACCTTCCAAATCAGAAAGCACAAGGCCCAGATGGGGTCACCAGTGAACTGTACCAAAGAAAATATACCAGTTCTCTAGAATCTCTTCCAAAAGATACAGCAGAGGCAACACTTACGAACTCATTTGTTGAGGCCAGCATTATGCTAACATCAAACCAGAAAAAGGTATTATAAGAAAACTACACACAATATCTTTCATGAACATAGATCCTAAAAAAAAAAATTAGCAAATCAAATCCAACAGTGTATAAAAATTATACACCCTGACCAAGTGGGATTTACTGCAGGTATGTAAAGCTGGTTCAAAATTTGAAAATCAATTAATATAATCCATCATATCAACAGGCTAAAGAAAAAAAATTACAAGATCATATCAACAGACCCAGAAAAAGCAATTGACAAAATTTAACACCTATTCAAGATCTTAAGAAAACTCTCAGTAAACCATGAATAGAGGGAACTTCCTTAACTTGATAAAGAATATCTACCAAAAGCCCACAGCTAAAATCATACTTAATGATGAGAAACTTGAAGCTTTCCCACTAAGATCAGGAACAGAGCAATGATGTCCCATCTCACCACTCCTGTGATGAGACGACTCAATAGAGGACAGGCTAGTTATCACAAAGGAGCACGTGGAAACTTCTTAGAATTATGAAAATGTTGTATAACTCAACTGTGGTGGCTATACAATTTTACACATGTGTCAAATGTATAACTCAAAGAACAGTACATTCAAAACAGGTATATTTTATTGCTTGTAAGTTATACCTCAATAAAAATTAAATAAACAAAAAGTAGCCAGAGACAAGATATGTTCAGCACATATATTACTAAGGATTACTCTACAAAATACATAAATTTTGCCAACAAATCAGTAAGAAAACAACTACCAAGTAGTGATAAAGATTTATAGAGGTTATTGATAGAAGAAAAATCCAAATGACTATTAAACATGAAAATATTCTTAGCTCCACAAATAATAAGGGAAGTACAAATTAAAATAAACAGTATATCACACCCATTAGAAGAGCAAAACCAGAAATTTTGATAAACTGAAATCTAATAAGGATATGAGGAAAAATAAATACTCCTACACAGCAGTGTGAATGGCTACATTTGCTTCAGAGAGCAATTTAGCAATATCTGATAAAGTCAGCAAAATATATACTCTGTAACATAACAATTCTACTTTTAGAATATCCTACAACAAATCTTGCACATATACACAATTAGAAAACACATACTAGAACATATGTTTTGGAACTATTTATTATTTAAAGCCTGGAAACAATATCCACGAGGAGGGAAATGTATAAATAATCTTGGAATTCATAAAATGGTTAAAATTAAAGAAAAAATATACATATACACAGCATTCAAAAATATAACGTTGAGGAAAAAGTTATGGAGTGTTTTATTCAGTATAAGAGCATTTATGTGGATTTACAAAAACACATAAAACAATCCTTAAAAATAAGGAACAATGAAAACACATTACATTGGGACGCCTGGGTGGCTCAGTTGGTTAAGTGATTGCCTTCGGCTCAGGTCATGATCCTGGAGTCCCGGGATCGAGTCCCACATCGGGCTCTCTGCTCGGCAGGGAGTCTGCTTCTCCCTCTGACCCTCCCCCCTCTCATGCTCTCTCTATCTCATTCTCTCTCTCAAATAAATAAATAAAATCTTTAAAAAAAAAAAAACAACACATTACATTCATGATGATGATACTTGTGGGAATGGGAAAGGAGCAAACTCAACTGGAAGCAAAACAATGACTGACTGTATTTATAATGCTTTAAGATACCTGAAGCAAAAATTACAAAAGAGTAGCATTTATTCATTCGAGGTGGTTGATCACACCTTTGCTTATTTTCTCAAAGTTTCTGTAATTTTCAACCTTTCAAAATCAAAAAAATAGTAATTTTAAAGCTATAAAATAAGAAAAGTCTAAGAAGCATTAATCTTTAAAAATGTGCTAGATTCTGTGATAACTTAAAAGTAGTGCATACCATGACATCAAATTAGCATTTATCTTAACAGTTCAAAAATTGAACTTACTAATTTTTTGTCATTGTTCCAATTTCTAGAATCTGCAGACTACCATAAAATCCACACTCTTTTAGGCTAAGCATTGGAAGATATTCATAGACCTCTGACTATGTGACTAAATAAATCTTGCTCTATTAATGTAACTCCAAGGTCACTGGTCTGCTCTTAACTTTCAGTGCTCCTTCATGAGACCAGTATGTCCATTCACAGGGTCTCCAAAGCCAAGAGACCACCTCCATTTAGAACACATTTTGCTCTTTCCCATTTGGCTCCTCTGATTATGCTGGTCATTACTTCCACACTAAGATTCGTTTCTTTGACTTTATGTAAGCATAGTTTCTGGGGTCTTTAAAATTTAGGAGAGGAATTTTTGATACTCATACAATCAATAAACCTTAAAGGTTCCCTCCTTTTATAAGGAGGGACATACAATGTCACATACAATCAATAAACCTTAAAGGTTCCCTCCTTTTTATAACATCATTGTACTTACTATTTTTATCTGATACAAACGGATCATTCTACAAATATTTTCCCCCAAATGGTACTCACCTCTGGATAAAGGTGGAAGCGTTTCACTGTATTAATTACAAGGGGATATTCAGTGAGCCTGTCGTTCATTATCATCCACAGTCCTTCCAAAAATGAAGGTGCTTCAATAATGGTCTTGAAGTAGGAATAATAAAGTCCCTTAAAAATGCACAAATTGTTGATGTAATTAAATATGAACATTTTTAGAACAATTTCTTCTGAATAAAAGGAAAAGGTCAATAATAAGACTTCCTAATTTCTCCTTGCTACTGCATTCTTGGGCTCAAAAAAAGGCATGCCTTTTCAGGTTATCACTGTGCTATACTTTCATACTTTCTGTATGTTTGAAAAAGAGTGGGAGGGGTGGTTAAATGCTTTTCTGACCATGGCTTAAAACATGAATACAATATATTTTTAGTATCAGCATGCCTGATTTTGCCACATTACGAGAGATGCCTAGAGGCTGAGATCTGATGAATTCTGGCATAAATAGAGATGTCTTTATGTCCTTGTGCAACTTTGTATATAGATAATTACTTTTTTCCCACCTCTTAAGAAATAACATGCAATGATCATAAGCAAAAATGAGACAGAACTTAATGCTTGCAACCTACTTCCTAGCTCCATCTAACAGCTCTGCACATGTCAAATGTTATGTCAAAATAAATGTCAATTGACTACTGTTGTTCATGACACAAATGCAGTCCTGAAAAAGGGATTAACTTAGTGTATTATTCCAGCACAGGAAATAATGACTTTATTAGGCCAGCAAAAGTGCTGTTTAGTTCAAATTCAGAGATTAACAAAAGCATGTGGTTTCATATTACTTTCTTCATCAATTTCCTGCTTTTTTTCCTAAAATCTAAAAGCAAATAAAGGGCCACACTGTTTGTAATACATGCTCCCAAAAACATTAGAAACAATCTTTAGCTCTACACTCATTCATGCCTCTACAAGGACTTGGTTTTAACAGATGAAGCAATGTCAGCGGCTACTAAGTTGAAGTTCTGCTTTAGCTGACGTCTGAAAGAGCTTTTCCTCATATTTTTGATTGGTAAATATGAGGGCACATAAGGATTGTTCCTTTCGGCTTAGAAGGATAAGACAATACTACAGCAAAAGGATATTTAATATGTAGAAGTCTACATTTAGAGAAATAGGAAATACACAAATACGCTTTTATTAATAACATCTACTGTTTTTTGTGCCAGGTACTGTGTTAATGTGCTTCATTCATTATCTCCCTTCATAGTCAATAAAATCCTGTAAAGCTAGCATTATTTCTAGACAACAGATGAGATTACTGAGAATCAGAGAGGTTAACTGACTAGCCATCACACAAGGAAGCACAGACCTGCTATCTGAACCCAGTTATTTGTCATCAAAGCCCAGACTCTGCCACAGCTACACAATTTACTTAAGAATATCTTATATCCTCTCTTCGGAAATAATACCTATAAAATACTAAAAATTTAAATGCCATGCAAATGCTAATGTACCCATTTTTTCAAAGGATTAAGTGGGATATTAGGGTGAGATTTAAAAAGCAGTGGGTGAGGTACCTCCATTAGACAAATCTGCAGAGACAGAAAGTAGAACAGAGGTTACAAGGGGCTGGGGACAGGGGCATGGGGAGTTGGTGTTTAACGGATATAGTTTCTGTTTGGGAAAATAAAAAAGTTCTGGAGATGAATGGTGGTGAGGACAAGCAATTTCTGATAACATTCAGTACCCCTATACCACTTCTTAAATGTTGTCTTTGCTTTCCTTCTTCCCTAGCTATTCTAATTGATCTTTTTTATATTTAAAAGAAGTCTGCATTAGAAAAGTAGAGTATTGAGGTAAGTAAAAGAATCCTAAAACCTTTTCTATTTACATAATAAACCTAGGTTATAGCTTGAGAAACAGTGCAGTTCAACAAAAATTCATTTCAGTTCCTAATAAATGTCTACCTTATAGTCTTACTGTTCTTAAACTACAAATTAATTTATTATAAGAAACTAACCATTTCAGTTCGAAAAGTCATCTCCCGTTCTAAAGATGATAGGTGGGAAAAATGACGATCATTTTCAAAAAGTGTTACTAAATGTATCCTAGAAAAAAAAATGAAGCACCATATTCTAAGAATAAGAACATTTCAAAACCAGTACTAAAATAGTTAAGTATTAAAGTACAAAAATCATAAAAGGAAAAAGAATAAATGAGATAATTTTATAATTTGCTTAGTAATTTGCATATTTTTAGGCATTTATGATTTCGTGTAGCACACAGCTGAAATTCCTTAACTCCTTGGTTCTTAATCGTAATTGTTTACTAAAACTCCTGTGGTATCTCTGCCCCTTCCACTCCATGCCTCTAAATCAAAGTTTAGAAAAAACTTAAAAAACCAAGTTTTTAAGTTTCACAAGTGATTCTATTGTAACAGTTTTGAGAAATGCCTCTGTGACTGTTGAAAAGCATTTGGAATATAATTTTAAATAAAATTACTTTAGATTAAAGCAGTTTAAAAATAGAATACCATGTAAGGGATCAACTTGCAAGTACCAAAGAACACAGAACTGTACTTCAAGATATTTGATTAGTGCAACTCAAGAAAACAGCTGTAGGCAGTGAAAATGGGAGCATATGTGGTAAGTAAAATTAGTCAGCAATTATGCTACCCTTAATTTACATAGTAGATGCTTTCCAAATAAATAGAAAGCCAAATTCCAAGTATCAACCCTGTCTTCCACTCACCTTGATTCACATGTGAGATATATGTCTGGGTAACAACAGCTATAGGAAATGTTTCTTCCTAGTATAGCCTTAGTTCTAAAGTCAAAATCTCCCTGCAGGGGAGACTACATGGCCAGAACAGCACTGTCCCAAAAGGATCTGATCCCACTCTTCCCAAAAGTAAAAATTCCTGAGTTCAGGTAGAAATGAAAATATATCAGAGGAAAAATATTGTTTTACTTATAATTTTTACACATAGGTGACTTGTGTAAAGTAAGG
The DNA here is from genome assembly GCF_054177405.1 of Leptonychotes weddellii. Classification (NCBI taxonomy): domain Eukaryota; kingdom Metazoa; phylum Chordata; class Mammalia; order Carnivora; family Phocidae; genus Leptonychotes; species Leptonychotes weddellii. The sequence goes on along the minus strand of NC_138380.1, from coordinate 38,128,383 downwards.
TACATGTACACACATGCTGAAAGGCTCATTTAATCTGTATTACTACAGCTGAGGCTTTATTTTCATTTCTACCTGATTTCTAATTGACAGGTGTTACTAAAACTTTATTTCTAAGCTAATGTCACTAAGAACACACAATTACTGTAAAATAAGAGTTTAAGATGAAATAAACATGCAAAGTACACTAGAAAAGCTAGAGATTAAAGAAATAAAGTGGTGAATTCTTTGGTAACACAAAAATATTTTAATTCCTAAATACTATTCCTCTAATGCATCCATTTTGTAAATTCTGCTTCACGTGTTTTTTTTTAAAAATTACATGTACACAGAATGTGCACAAACACATTCTATACACATAGCAAGTGGCTATTTTATTGTATGCAAACAGCAATGTCAATTTTTAATCCAAATGTTTTTATTTAAAACTGAAACAAATCTTACCAGTGCAAAACTCCCACAAATGCAGCTGGAAAAACAAAAACAAAAAGTCATTAAAAGCTGCTTTATTATAATATACCTTTAAAACAACTATTTCAAATGCATTCCCTTATATGCCTAAAGAGAGAGCATACACAAGGAAGATGGCTAGCTAATTCTCTCTATATAAAATAGGAAAAATTTACAAACAGACATAAAACAAATTGTGAATAGTGTTTACCTCTGGGGGGGTTCAAAGAGCAAAGGGAAGCTTGGAAGACTATGTTTCATTTACATAACTTGCAAAAAAAGTGATGAAATTATTAATGATTTTGACCTTTTGGGGGGATTTTCACTTTATTCTCTCTTTTCCCTCTTCTTTCTCTATTTCTTTACATACATTTTTTAAAATAAGCACATATATATACACGTGCTCAGCTCAATCCTTTCAGAAGTGACTCTAGCCTACAGGCTAATTCACTCTAAACCACCTTCCCCGTGCTCGTCAGAAATTGTTAAACGCAGGAAGTTGATTCCTCAGCAGCACAGCTGAAAACCCCTATTTATGGAGTTTTGATTGTTCCCAGACTACTGGGAGATTCATCTAGAGTCACCCGGTCTGCCCCCTATGCATGAGGCTTTATCAGAGGGTGTGGAGATGGGTAAAACAGGAACACCACTGTGGGTATGGGTCTTTCTGAGGAGCTGCAAACACTGTCTGTCCCCTCTGGTGGCTGGGATGCTGGTTTTCAAGGACACCATAAAACTGGGAAGGGGGCACAGGATGAGGCCAAATTAAAAAGCCACAAACCCCATTGTTCTTACACAATTGCAGTAGTGTTTTTGAATACATGCTCTTTAGGATGTTGTGAACCTTTGGTTAATTTATAAAGTTTTGAAAAGTTGATTCTGACAATTTTCCAAGTATTTTTGTCACTATCACAGAGGAGTGAATTTACTCAGCTATTCCTAAACTCCTGCCTCCCCTCCTATTTTATAATAGTACTATTTTATAATAGTACTTCTTCTGGTTGTCCCAAATATACTTGGCAAGTCATTTTAACAAACCACCAACTTAACCTCTTAAAAATTCAAGAAATTACCTTGACTAACAAAATAAATGTAAATCGATATATTAATAATAATAACAAATTATAATTTTGAAAAAAAATTCCCAATCATGCTTCTCCAGCTCTTGTTCTCCATATTCCTAACCATCCTGGGCTTATTCCTACCACTCTTCAGTACTTCTCAGAAGACTTGCTTGTTTTATACCATGATCAGCAAACTACAGCCCATGATCTGATTCTGTACTGTCCGCAAGCTAAAAATGCTTGTCACGTTTTTAAAGGGTTGTACAAATACGAAAGAAGAAGAATAAGCAATGGAGACCATATGTGGCCTGTGAAGCCTAAAATATTTACTACCTGGCTCTTTATAGAAAAAGTACATACTCACTACATACGTTAGCTCTTTCTAATATGTAATATACTCTGAACCACTTTGAAATTAAACGTATATCTTCTTTCCCAACTTGAAATGGATGTCCCTTTATCAGACTTCATTAACTTTAAGATACATACGCCATCCTATTTCAATCATATTTCTATTCTCTTTCTTAGTCTCTAACAATTACATGTACTGGAAAAAACTCTTAAAAATTATGTTTAAGGAAAGGGAAAAGATCAAATACCCTATAAATCCATCTAGCCTTCCAAAAATCCTCAAAATACTCTTGTGTCTTTCATTCCCTCCCCAACCCCACATTCCACACCTGAAAAAGTGGTAAAGTGTAATGATTCCAATATTCTAAATGCACGAAGCCTCTTCCAAAGATGTGATAAAAAGCATGTCTCCTGACCCTGTATCTGTCAATCTTACCTCTGAAAGTGACCTAGCCTCATAGTTCACTGAAACAGAGATCATTTGATGCAAGCACTCCCAAATTCTCTTATATCTACTTTAACATTTCTCTACATATTAATCCTCATTTTTCTATTCCCTACCATCTCAGCAAAGGAAGTATCTCTTCTCTTTTCCAGTTAGCTTCTCAAATTTGTTCCTGTAATTCCACCCTTCTCAAAATTCCAAGACTTTGTTCCATCAACTATTTCCTCTCTTGGAACCTGAATCTCACCCTCTCCCCAAGACCTTTCTCTACAGCCTTCAATTCTCCTAGGCATTAAAACACTTCCGTTGATCTAAAAGCCCTTCAACCTATGACATATTCTCTCCCCCACCCAACCCATAACCCCATTTGCTGACAAGATTTTTAGCCAGCTTCTTTCTTCTAAGTTCTTACAACTTTTTTTTAAAAAATGACCAGTGACATTTTAGTTAGCAACATCAATGGCCTCTTTAAACTCTTATGTTTTTCAAACCTCTCTGCAGCATCTGACCAGATTCTTGGATTTCTTCATCTTTTATTATACCAACTCTTCCAGTTCTTCCATGCTTCTGACCACTCTGTTTTTATATACTTTTCTGACTTTTCCTTTTCCTCCCATCTCTTAAAACTAAGTATAAGAGGTTTTCCCAAATATCTCTGCTTTGCCCACTTTTCTCTCATTGGGAATCTTAATCTTCAAGTTTTAATTCACTTCTACGTGGATAATTCCCAAATCTACAGTCCTCATTGCTAAACTTTCTCTGTCCCTGTCCTTCCACCTCACCACTTACCCAGCCCTCACAAAATGCTTCCATTGACTCTCACCTCTGTCCTCTCTTCTCCATTCCTGTTGTTGCTACCCTCTCTAAAACCACTATTGCCAGGATTCCAGTATTCAATTATTTTTTTTCTGCTTCTTTTTTCCATCCATCTCCAGTCTATTTTGCAAACCACTGCTAGGCTAATGATGTCACTCTATTTAAAAATTATTCAATGCTAACAGTGTGAATGTACTAAATGCCACGGAATTATTCACTTTAAAATGGTTAATTTTATATGATGTGCATTTCATCTCCTTTAAAAAAATTTTTTTCTTAAAGAATCAATCAGTGCCTTCTACAGAATGAAATTCAAATTCCTTAAACCAAGTTTTGAATTAGATTCTCCACTGCTGGTCCCAGCCAACCTTTTGAACTTGACTTTCCACTTCCTCTTCCTTTTGTATCCTTCCTTTCCACCTTACTTTACCTTTATGTTTTCTCACTTCTTTGACTTCAATTATGCCATTTTACTGGCCTCTAATACTTGTTTTCTGCCTCACACATCCAAATGTTAGGCTTAATATCACAATTCCAATCCCACCTTTTCCTAAAAGTCTTCTCTGATCTCATTTCCCACCTCCAATCCTAAAGTATTAGTTTGCTCTTCTGAACTCTCCTTAGCACTTAATATACTCAGTTATTATTTCACCCAGCACTCACTGAGTGCCTTCGCTCTGCCAGACACGGGTGCTCAGGAGCTTGTGTTTGGGATGGCAAAACGGCTCCGGTATCCAAGACCATTCTGATTCTTGATGTGGGATGTTATCTGTTGCAGCAATTAGACATCTGATAAAATGTAAGTGTGAATTCCCATCTATTATTCCTCTAGTACTTGTAACACCCCAAATGTGGAGACTCGTTGTTCTTTAACATCAGCAGTCAACTTAGGATGAAAAGAAATCACAACTTACATTAGCAGACATTTCTCTTCGTTTCAACGTGTATCAGTAGCCAGTCTGACCAAGGGCTAGGCTCAAATTTGATTCTAATACAACAGCAATAACATTTAAATTAACTCTTAAGCAACAGAAAACGAAGAATGTAAATAAAGAAAAATCTTTCAAGTGCTTAAGTTAGAAGAAAATTCCCCAAATCTAGGCAGTGAAGTTCCACAGCAAAATGAACGTAAATGAGTACTGACATGAGGCAATATATTGTCTAATTTGACCTTATTTCCACTATTAAAGATTCTCAACTAATTAAACCAACACTTTACTTTGCTTTAAGGTGCAAGAGGAACATGTCTGCCCCCAAGAACTAGCCTATCATTTTCACAGCCTGCGATAAATGGCTGCCCTGAGCAAAATGACATTTTGTTGGTGACACAGGGGTGATCACTATGCCCCCAAACCCTGGAAAATGTTTTTAAACAAGAACAAAGGGAGCTGGAATTCTTGTCAGCGATTTTCCCAACCTTGGACCTTGTCATTAGGACTGCCCAGCTTGTTTGTTAAGCTGATCTTTAAGACTCACCCAAACCACTTGAAACCCGAGGCTCAGAGGGCATCCTCCGCCCCTGCCACGGGCTCTCCCGGCCTCTTCTGCTCACCTATGCCCAAAGAGGTCCTGCTGTTGACCTGACGTCTCCTCAGCTGCTGCACCTTGTCGCGGAGCTGCTCCAGCAAACAGGTGAGGAACTGGAAGCGGCCGAGAAGAAGGGTCTTCGCGATCACCTCCATTTGCATGTAGTTCTGCGCGTTCAGATTTCGGGTCCTCCTCGGCGAGTAGTTCCGGGCGCCCCCCGGCAGGTTCCCCCCGCCTACGGGCAAAGGAGGCTGCGGCTTTTCCACCTCCGCCTGCGGCTCCTCCATCTCCGGCTCCCCGGCTCCGGTGGCCCGGCGCCGCCGCCTGGACGGCATGGAGCGGGAGGAGTGCGACGGCTCTGAAGCCGCTTCTTTGAGCTTACTCCTCGTCTGCCCGACCATTTTCTCATAGTCCCTGTTCGGAGGGAGCTGGGTCTCTGTCTGGCGCCGGCCCAGCCCTGTCGGGCAAGGTCCGCAGGGGCCTAGCTCGGCTCACAGCCTCAACGACTCGTCCCCGCCACCGTTGCGGGCCGCCCGGTCGTCATGACGACCGGGAAGCCTGGAAGGCGGGGCGTGAGATCCAGGCCTCCCTGCTCTGCTCGTGCGTCCTCCACGCGCACCGCGCACCGTCTCGGCGCGCAGCCCACGCGCACAGCCCCAGCGCTCTGCATCACGTGCATCCCCAGGCGTGTCGTCCCCGGCGCGGCGCCGGCGCACTGCCCCACGCAAATCCCCGCGCGCACCCTCGCAGGAGGGCAGACCTGTGCCCCGGGGGGCTCCACGGTCCGGCTGGCGGGGAAGCAGAAGGAGCTCTCTCTGATTTACTTCTTTTTTTCGAGTTCAGGCGTAGCTTTGTTATTTTTACCAAAAGGTTGCACGTCTGGGAGTAATTAAAAGGGAAAGAAATCTTAGTTGAAAGAAAGAACCATAGAAAGAGAGCGAGGGAAGAAAGAGGTGCGCCTCCCACTTTGGGAACATCTCTCTCCCCTCCTATGAACACCTTTGCAATGGACATTAAGTGTCTCCTACATAGAGGGATTGGCCCAAGGCCATAGGCAACATGTGGCAGAGAAGGCTGAGCCAGGTGAGTCTAACCTCAAGGCTTCGGGTTGGCACTAGAGTTGATTGATACCGCCTTTCCCCTTGGAGGGCGGCATTTATAAATCCATTCTTGAAGTATGTGGACCTTGAAATTGAAAGTTATTTTATCAGGCAAAAATGTGTTTATTAAGGAATAGCAGAGAAATGCAATTCAGGACATGCAAGCTATGGGCAAAACGACAGGCAAGTACAGCAAAGGAGAGGAACTTATGAGAAGGAAGACAGTTGGGCGGGGTTATTTTGAACAGAAACCCATTGGAGAACATTAAGAGTGCAGGGTGATGAGGATTTCTCATTGGCGGAGTTGCTGGCTTAGCAAAGTTCTTGTGGGAGATAAAATGTACATCTCTTCCTGTTAGGGCTTGTAATTGAGGATTCTTTCTAGTTCCATCTTCGGTTGTGGTCTGTAATTCACCTCCAGTGGTACAGTGAGGGAGCTCCCCCTTCTGGCCTATAGACTCCATTTGAAATGAGGTTTCCCGTTATTAATTTTCACAAGTGAAAGTATGTGTCCCAACAGTGTTGCTAAGATAGAATTCCTTGGGCATAGAATCATTGTGCTCAGTGCTCTCACCTTCCTAAACCAGACCCTACCCAGCCTCAGAGTCGCTACATAGCCAAACATGCCATAGCAGCTAGCAAAGATGGACGGGGTTCATTGACATTTTCCATGTCCTCTGGCGCCGCTGGAGTCCACACCGCTTCACTTCCCATCTGTTTTGAACTCCCTCATCCCCACCTCCCCCATGTGATAATCTATGGCTCATTATGGTCAGATTAGTTTTCCTGATACAATATCCCTCAAAAATATTCATGGTTCCCATAACCCACAAATGAAATGTAAACTCCTTAGCTTGCGCATCAGTGCCTTCAATAATCTGCCCCAATCGGCCTTTTCCACTTCTCTGGACACAGATCTTCCAGTAATCTTGAGTGAGGTGCAAAGCATGAGACTCCGTAACTATCCCTTTACTCATACCAGAAAGCTATTCCCTAGTCCCCTAGCTTTTTTATCCATTTCTCCCTGCGCATCTGATTCTTTCACCTTCCAAGCCCCAGCCCACATTAATTCCCCCTTCTCTAAAGGTCTAAAGCAACTATTGACCATAGTATTCATCTTGTCACTTATTTAAATTCAATAAATACTGTTATTAATTTGTTGTTTCATAAGTTTTTTTCAGGGAGAATTTCTACATTGCTGGCACTGTTTGGTGCTTAAAATATTTTCTCATTTAATTCATACAATAACTTTGTTCAAATTAGAAAACTGAGGATCAGGGCTATAGTAACTTGCCCAAATTTTAACAGCTAAAAATTGTCCAATAACCAGTTTAAAATGAAAGGTATTTATGGGTGGTTGATAAAAATATGTTACTGAATAAATATGCAAACTCAAAATACCTTATTTTTATGTATTTTAATATTTTTGAGAACAGTAAGTGAAAGGCTATGATTATTTTTTATTAGAGTTAGATTAGATTCATAAAATGAACTGGGTAGATTTGCACCTTTTTGCATTAGAACATCTAGTTTGGGAGCCTTTCTTTTTTTCTTTAATCTTTCAGTTTCCTTCATGATTATTGGTCTATTTACATTGTCTACCTCTTCTGGGGTCAATTTGTAAAATTTCTGTTTTCCCATAGACATTTCAAGTTGGCTGAATTCTACACCCTACTCTACCTGAGATTATTATGGCTATGTGTGCTTTTTAAAAAAAAAAATTAGAAATTGCCCGATGAATCTGTTTATCCCTCAACTCTCTGTGATTTTAATAGGTGTGTTTCTTTTAAGCTGTATATTGTTGAATATTTTTAAGATACTCTGAGGGTCCTTGTTAATAGATTATTCAAGTGATTTTATACACTTTATGTTTTTTTCATGAGGGGTGGGCATTTTTGTGGGAAGGAAGGAGTGGCTGCTACTGGAATGTTGACCAGACGTCATTTCTAGTGCCATTTTCCTGTACAGTTCTGAACTGAACTTTCTGATTTTGGTTTCCTACCCTTCAGTTCATTTTGCCTATTTCCTGTGTTACACTTTTTGGTCAGTTTGTTTATTTGTTTTCTGGAATTTCCAGTCGCCTCTTGGATCACTCAGTGCACTAACAGAATAAAACATATTCTTACCCTTGGTTTAGCCCTTGAAAGTACTAATCTGGTCACTTTTTCTATTTAAAAAATAATTTTTATAAGAATGTTCATTGTATTATTATTTCTATTGGTGAAAATTAGAAATAACCTCCACATCAAATAATACATTATAGAACACTCATGAAGTGAAGCATCCCTAAATTGACTAAAGTCATTTGAATATTTAATAATATGGAAAAATACTCATGATATAGTGTTTAAGGTATAAGAAGCAGGATGTATATGATTCAGGCATATAGCCACACATAATTAACTATATGCCAGGTTCCATTTTAAATCTTTTACATAGTGGACTCATATGTGGAAGATTACTGTGGTGTGACCTTGAGCTAGTAACTTAGCCACTCTAAAATTTCTCACGTGAAAAATGCTAAAGCACCTAAAACAAAATACATACTTAATTTAAAAAAATGTTCCTATATCTTGCTCTAGATTGACCATATTAAAAGGATACTGGTCAGTATTACTCACAATATTTTGCTAACCTGGATTCTTTTTCATTAAATTATATTTCTGTATAGTTCTATTATTAGACAGTAATATGAGTGCTAGATTCATTAGTTAACTTAAAAAAACTGAGAGACAGTTGCATAAATAATTATGCATTTTCTTACTAAGAACCCCCAGTGCTCCATTCAATACGTGCCCTCTTTAATACCCATCACCAGGCTAACTCATCCCCCCACCCCCCTCCCTTCTAGAACCCTCAGTTAGTTTCTCAGAGTCCATAATCATGGAACACTACATCAAAAACTAATGATGTAATGTATGGTGATTAACATAACATAATAAAATAAAATTTAAATTAATTAATTAAATAAATAACTAGTTTCTCTTAAAAAAAAAGGAATAGATTTGTATATGTGAGGGAAAACATGGCTGAATAGAATCATGGCACATTTTCATCTTTCTATAACTTCCAACAGCAGTCACTTATTTTACTTAGTTATTTTGGGTTGTTTTTTTTTTTTAAGATCTTATTTATTTACTCATGAGAGACAGAGAGAGATAGAGAGAGAGGTAGGCAGAGGCAGAGGCAGAAGGAGAAGCAGGCCCCCTGCAGAGCAGGGATCCCAATGCGGGGCTCTATCCCAGGACCTTGGGATCATGACCTGAGCTGAAGGCAGACGTTTAACTGACTAAGCCACCCAGGCGCCCCTACTTAGTTATTTTGAACAGTTATTTGAGTTGTATTTTAGCTACATGCTTATTAATGACAATAACTTAAACCAGTATGCCTGATATTTATTCTATGATGAACTGACAAGTAAAATAACACATTATAATTTGATATAATACAATATATTCTTGCATATTATATTCTATTTAAGTGAATATGCCTCGTGATTTAGCAAATTGTTTCTCTTACATAGAGATTTCTAATTCAGTCTGTATCTAAAACTCATCTGTTTTCTCTTTGTCTCTTAGTAAAGCAATTGGTAATTTTTACCCAAAAGTGCAGTGAAACAAAATAACCAGCAGATGGCAATAATGACTTGTAAATCAGAATTTTTAAAATTTTTTTTTTTTTTTAGGTAGGTTTAAAAAGAAAAAAAAAAATCATTGTTCTTGTAATAAATCAGTTTACTAAATATGAAACGTAGGGGAACTCCAAATTTAATTCCACATAAAAATAATTATGTTGCATATTTCATATATCAAATAATTAAAGATACTCATTATGGCCAACATTTGGTTTTTGAAATAATAATGACTGCTTAAATGGATTCAAGTAATTTTTTTTATCAAATTTAAATGTTTTAACTTTACACAAATAGATATAAATTGAAGTGGATAGCTAAATTACATCTATATGTAGCTTGGTTATATGGATCAGGAAAGAGAGGTAGTTCAGTGAACCATCATTTTGAAAAAGTTATATTTTCCACTATAATTTGATAACATACTAATTTCACTTTAATTGATACTTTTCTGCATAAAAGATGGGTTTTCATCTGTGTTGTTTCACAGTTTCTTATACATTAAAGTACTTTTTTTTCCCTTCGACAGTACGAGGAATTGGAATTGGCGTCAAAGTGTGTATCTAGCCTATCACCATTAGATAGTTCCAAAGGTGGTAGCAGAGTTTTTAGGATCTCATAATTATGTCAACTGTAATTGAACTGCATATCCAAGATTTTTTTAGAGCCATTTTATTTAGTGATTTCTTCATTTCAATTAAGAAGTTTTAAAAGAATGAACCAAATGGGACTCTTTTTTTATATTTTTGTAGGACTTCCTATAAATTTGCAAAGATGAAAAAACTTTTTTATTTAATCATGTATCTCTGTTTTTGTCTCCAAAAAATAGGATAAACTATAGGTATGTGCTTCTTGGTGACTATGTGTTTTCTAATTGGTCTGTTTTATATGTTAAAAGATCTTTTCGCAGGTTGCCTCCACTAAAAGAAATGTTTTTGCACATGTGTATTTTATAAAACAACTACTTCAGTCTAAAACCATTACACACCTTGGATTGATTCATTTTTAAATAGTATGTTTGCTGCTATTGATTTACTTTATACATCCTGCTTTAATTCTAGTTGGATGCAGGTGCTCCTTCATAGGAGAAAATGGAAAGTCACCAGGTGTGGTGAGCATACAGCTTGAATGTAAACACATCGTATGTAGTGCTTTGCATGCGGCTGCCTTTTCATCCACATGAGAAAGGTACCTACGATAAGCTGGAATCTCTAGGAGTTCTAGTCTACTTTCTGTGTCCACAAGGGGCTTATTCTCCTTTTAAAAACTGGAGCTCCTTCCGCCACCCATACTCTGGTCAGTTGTTACCAAGCCTATACTAGATGAAATGAGATCACTTTGCCCTTGATAGATTTATATAGGCATAGTTCATTCAAAGGAAGGGGATAATCCATGAGTTAATTGGGAAAATTCCTTCACCCACACCCATACCACAAGGGGAGACTGCCTAATTGCATAGTATGTACACACTGATTTGAGAAGAAAGGTATTCAGTAATCATTAAATGACTTAAGCAATGTATACACAACCACATACGTGTATATATATATATATACACATACAGACACACACACACACACATATATACCACACCCCCCAAAATCTATTTTTCCATGAAACGAATGATGATAGTTCCATGTACAAACCCAAAAATACCAAGATTAGTTTTATTTACCACCAAAGTCACAATTACAAGAATTACTACATTCAATATTAATGAACAAAAGTCTTAGACTATATTAAGGAGTGAATTGTAGAATATGTGTGAGCAGATTAAATGCAAAACATAGCAAAACAGCAAAGATATATCAGGCATCTGTGTGCTGTTTTATATCCCATAATATCCTAGATTGATTTAACTTTGATTATGACATAGTCTAGAAATATCACTGTACCGGGCCCAGTATGTTTTGGGCAATTTACTTCTCTAGCTTTTATTTCCCTGACTATGGAATATAAAGACTTTGGACTACATGGCCTTATTCGAGTCTTTTATCTGATTCTGATTAGTATTTGTGCATATACTTAAGTAGCAAGAAAAATATGGCTCTTGGATCATACAATGCCTTGTACCCAGCTCTCTTCTTACCACTGCTTCCCTTCTCTCCTCATTTGCATCCAGCTGCGTTTGGATTCCACCCTGAGGGTCTTCCTCTCTGCAGTCTACCCCACAGGTTTATCCCTATCCTGTACTCCAGTTGCTACACTTCACTGTCAATCCAGATGAGCTAAGCCTATCTCTCTCTAACCTGTTCAGCCCAGCCCCAACCTGGCCTCAACTCCATCTCTGGTCTCTGTTCTGATTCCTCCCTGATTCCACTTGCTGTCCAGTCTTTTAGTATAGTGGGCTTCATTGTTCCTATTTTCTAATTATTTCTTTGCTCTAGCAGAACTAAGTTGGAACTGGAGTATAAGGGAGAAGGAAAAATATCCCTAAATGAGTAATAAGTGTTTACATCAAGACCACCAGACTCTTGCTTTGGGCAGCAGAGTCCTGCTTTCACATAGATATTGACCTATCCCCAAAAGATAATTTCCCTTCTGTTCTTTGCCATCATCTAAAACTCTTCTTGAGACATTTACCAGTGACGATTATGTAATCTACTAAGAGAAAATTTGTTAGGGTTATGCAGCTTTTATGTTTCTTGATTAAGGTTGTTTATATGGGTTCGTTAAAGGCAATGTAGACTTTCAAAAAAATTTATTAAAATTTAGAAATATTTGAGGGGTTAGCACAGTATCTCAGTTATGAGTACAGACAGGATTTGAATCCTGGCTATCTCACCAATCTAGGTTCTGAGCACTAATTTTCTCTACACCTTAGCTTTTTCATACCTCAAATGGAAATAATACTAGTTCCTACCTCAGAGAGCTGTTTCATAGATTAAATAAGATAATGTATATAAAGTGCATAGATATAGCAAATGCCCTATAAAAGGTAGCAATTAATGCCATATCAAGGCTCAGGGTAGAGAGGGAATGATTTATATCATCTTTTCCCCACCTAGGGAGTCCAAAGAACTAGTTACGATTCTTTCTAGGAAAAAAACCAGGAGGGGATAAAAATAAATTAATATAAATGGAGGGCTTAAGGCCATACAATGTTATCAAATTGGCAGTATTATCTTTCTTTTACAGATTAAAAAAAATGAGGCAGGGAGAAGATTCTAGAATGCCCACTCTTAACTCACAAGTATGTAAGATTTACTCCCCTGGAAGTCCTCAAAGTTGACAAGTTGGGCACTAAAAATGGAAATAAAAGATTTGCTGCATGGCTTTTTCTATTATGTTTTAAAGTAACGGTGATCTGTAATTCACATACCATAGAAGACATTCTTTTAAATTGTAGAGTTCAGTGACTTGAGTATATTCACAAGGTTGTGTAATCATCACTACTAGTTTCATGTTTTCACTACCCCCAAAAGAGACCCCCATATCCATTGGCAGTAATTCTCATTCCTCCTTCCTTCCCAGCCCCTGGTAACTACTAATCTGCCTTCTATCACTATGACTATACCTATGCTAGGTATTTCATATAAATGGAATCATACAATACGTGGTTCTTTGTGTCTGGCTTCTTTTACCTGGTTTTTAAGGTTCATCCATGTTGTAATATTTATCTGTACTTCATTTCTTTCTATACCTAAATATTCCATTGTATAGATATGCCAAATTTTATCCATTCACCAGTTGATGAATGTTTGAGTTGTTTCCAGTTTTTGGCTATTATGAAAAATGCTGCCATGAATATTCATGTACAAGTTTTTGTGTGGACATATGTTTTCATTTCTCCTAGGTGTAGACTAGGAGTGGAATTCCTGGGCCATATGGTAACTCTATGTTTAACCTGTTGATGAACTGTTTTCCAAAGCAGTGCACCATTTTCCCAACACCAAGGTACAAGGATTATTTTTTGGACTCTCTATTGTTTGTTAATCTACTTGTCTATTATGTCACCAATACCATACTATCTTTATTACTTTAGCTTATAGTAAGTTCTGAAGTCAGGTATTGTCAACCTCCAACTTTGTTCTTCTTCAGTATTTTGTTGGCTATTCTGGGTCTCTTGCCTTTCCATAGTCAGTTTGTTGATAGCTACAAAAGTTGCTGGGATTTTGATTGGATTATGTTGAATCTATAGATCAAGTGGAAAAGAACTGACATCTTGACAATATTGAGTCTACCTATCCACAAACATGGAATATCTCTCCATTTATTTAGATCTTCTTTGATTTCTTTCATCAGAGTTTTATAGTTTTCCTCATATAGATCTTGTACATATTATATTTATACCTCAGTATTTTCTTTTCCCTTTTTGGGTGCTGATATAAATGGTGTTATGTTTTTAATTTCAAATTTTAATTGTTCATTGCTGATTTATGGCAAAACAATTTACTTATTTATATTAATATACTTATTTATTTATTTATATTAATCTTGCATCCCACAACCTTGATATAATTTCTTATTAGTCTTATGAGTTTTTTGTTGGAAGCATGTTAGTGTTCTATATTTTTTTAAAAATCAGTAAGAATGAAAAGGAAAAAATCCTTAAAATTATAAGCAACTGGCTGGCTTGGTTGCATGTGACTCTTGATCTTGGGATCATGAGTTCAAACCCCACGTTGGGTGTAGAGCTTACTAAATAAATAAATTTATTTATTTATTATTTAAAAAAAAAAAACAACCTGTAAGAAACTGAACAAATGAACCCAGTTGTATTGTGAATGAGTGACATAACCATACAGTAGGATAAAAAAGAAACTAATCTAAGTAACTGCTAAATCTGTGACTTGACTGTATTCCCTTAGTCAGGGGTGGGGCAGCAGGGAACAACTGCAAACAAAATCTGAACTCCTTTTAGAAGGTTTGTTTATTGCAGTTTTATGAGTGAAGCAATATGAAATGATTTGGGGCATATGGTAGAATTGAGTAAATATGTTGACGTTGGGAACCAGAGGTGTCTCACTGTGGAAGAAGACACATACAGATATGGAATGGGGCAAAGCAAGGAAAAAAGTCCCCTATGGGAGTGCACTGGAATTGGAGATGGCAGCATAAACTCATGATGTCTTAAACATCCTGTATACATGCACACACACACACACAGGTGTGTGTGCTTATATACATATATATTCCCAGTTCTGTTGTCTGAGAGGGCCTAGACACAAATATACCCCAATGAGCACATCTGGCACCCAGATTTTGGTTTCTAATATAGTTCCTCAACTAAAAGGAATCTGGATTCCTTGGAGAAACGGCTGGTTCCAGAAAGGGTACAAGATGAGCCTTCAACAATGTATTATGCCAGAAACTGAAGTGCAAAAAAAAAAAGTCAATTAGGGCATGTCAAAAGGACACAGGAGCCAACTTGAGGGGCTCTTGATGACCATACTGGGGTGATTTGAGCATTAAGATAACTAAGAATGGTAGTAAGTTATAAAACATTGAAAAATAGGAATTCTTTTGCCATGAAAGAGACATAAAGGCCAAGGAACTGTACCAGTTTAAAGGACTGAAGAAGCATGATAACTACATGCAAGATGTGCTCCTGCACTGGATCCATACTGAAGGAAGAAATATGCCACAAAGGACATCATTGGGTCATTTGACAAAATTGGAATACAGATGGTAGATCACAGCATTTTACCACTGTTAAATGTCCCCAAATTGCTAACTCTCCTGTGGGTATTTAATGGAATCGTCTTGGTTTTAGGAAGTGCACTTTGAATTACTTAGGGATAGTGAGGCATGATATATGAAGCTTACTCTCAAATGGAGGAAAACAATTTGTATATTATTACGTGTGTGTAGGGGGTAGTACATGCACTACCTCAGTGTGAATGCAAATGATAAATCAAATGGGGCAAAAAGTTCACAATGGGTGAATCTGGGTAAAGAGTATACAGTGTTCTTTATACTATCCTTGCAACTTTTCTGTCAGCTTGGAATTATTCCAAATAAAAGATTTTTAAAAGGTTGGTGTTTGGCATGCACAAAAAATTAAGGATAATAGAGCAGACTTCTGAAAGCAGAAGGTATGATAACGTCAACTATTCTGAAGGACTGTCATGTGGAAGGATTAAGACTGAAATTGGCTAATCTTATTTTGTATCAGCCTACTTTGTGTAATACCATTACAGCCCATCGAAGAGTTCATGGCTGAAATGAGCGGTAAGCTTTATGGAGTCTTCAGTATCTTTCCATACAGAGAGGTGCAAAATCCCATGATTCTAAGAATTCATCAGGTGGAGTAAATGAGTGAAGGGGATTAGGTGTAGGAAAACGGGAACCAGTTGGGGACTTGAGAGCAATGTCTTCTCTATAGGCTTCCAAATACAATTAAAAACAAAAACCAGGGGCACCTGGGTGATTCAGTCATTAAAGCGTCTGTCTTCAGCTCAGGTCATGATCCCAGGGTCCTGGGATCGAGCCCTACATCGGGCTCCCTGCTCAGCGGGAAGCCTGCTTCTCCCTCTCCCACTCCCCTCTGCTTGTGTTCCCTCTCTCGCTGTGTCTCTCTCTGTCAAATAAATAAATAAAATCTTTAAAAAAAAAAAAGACCAAAACCAAACTCTGTATAGTAATCCCATTGGCTATGTCTGGTCTGGGAGTGGCCAGCTATGACCCCTAATCTTACCTCATCCATTTTTTTTTCCAAGTGAGCAAACAGGTACCAAAAGTCATGAAGCAAGTGTGTAAGATAATGAAAGGTGTAAATGTGTGCATATATATCAAAACACGCCATTTTTAATGAAAGAAATTAATATCACACATTTGTACTTCTGTACAATTTTGGGTAATATATAATTTTAAGCTGTTTACAAATAACATGTAATGCTTCAAATATTACATAATGTTGATAATACATTTCTAGCAGAAATAAATATATTGCACTTAAAAAGAACTTCATTAGATGTTACTTCATAGTATTAGGCTTATAACTTCTTTTTCATAAAACATTTCCCATGCCCTTCCCCCCACCCCCAACACACACACTTCATTACAGTGACTGTTCTCACGCAATTCATTAAGCAAATGAACACAGCAAACAATAGAACTGTGATAGAGTCTACTAAAGAGGCTATATCCAAAATCATCCTTTAGGAAATAAAAGACATTCTTTTAGGTTTCTGAAAATAAGGAAAAAACTGAATACATATTTTAATGTATCAGAAGTAAAATACAACAAATTGTATTTTTTGTCCAGATGTATTATTTTACCAATGTTTTTATTTTCTTATTATCAGGGGAGAGGATTAGAATTGAGGGAGGGACAGAGAAAGAAGGGCCAGAAAATACTTATGGATTATTTGCCTATCAAATATTTATAAATGAACCTTTGCATATTTAAGCATGCTGAAGAAAGATAAATATTAGAATATTTTATAATTGGCATGGAATATTAGTGAAGAAATTATTTTACGGTTTTCTAAAGGTTTAAGAATTTTTAACCTTCCTTTTGCTTGTTTACATAAAATGCTTGCATTCTAAAATAATATAAAAACATGTAAAATCCATTCCTCCATCCAAGCTGTCTAAAGGAGCCAGCTGAAAATCTTTTCTGTCCAGTGCTTTCTTTGGGTATAATATTGTTTTGTTGTAATAATTATCAATTCCATACATGTTTAATAATGTAAATAGTTTCCTTACTCAATGGAAGACTGAGTTAAAATATTGTTTTTCTTGTAATATGTGACCCTGCATATTACATAACTGAGCTTTTTGAACTTTAGTTACTGAGTCATGGCTAAGCTAGGCTGCATATTTAATGGGGTGATAAAGTCATTCTATCCATTTTATTTGAAGCTCATTTTTCTCAATATAATTCAGCTTAAATATTAGCAAGACAGCCTGAAAAGCCATGAAATTTAGAAATGGGTTAAATATCCTAACATCTCTCTGAAAAATTCATAGGCAGTATGGGAATGGGGAATCCTTTTCTTCTAAAAATACTTTTAAGGAGGGCATGTATTGCAAGGAGCACTGGGTGTTATACACAAACAATAAATCATGGAACACTACATCAAAAACTAATGAAGTACTGTATGGTGACTAACATAACATAATAAAAAAAAATAAAATAAAAGTAAAAATACTTTTTTCTTGGGCTTTTGGAGGGCGTCCTTTTTCTTTTTTTTGCGTGGGAGGCTGGGGATGTTGTGGCTGGAGAAGTGTTATAACAGAGATGTGGATGAGAGTGAGGGAGGGAAGATCTTGGAATACCCCAGAAGTTAATGTAACTCCTATAGTAGAGCTCTACACAGGGTTTTTCTTAGTATCTTTCTAATACCTCCCATTCTGTGCCCATCTACTAGGAAGAACAACAAACCTTTGTTACAAACTCAAAAGGACCAGCAGTGCAACCTAAATTCATTAATATAGAACTTGTAACCTAATAATTTGTGATATATTAGACACAAGATGGATATACTTTACCTATATAATATTGCTAAGAGTGGACAGAGGAGGGGCAAGACTTGAAAAAGAAGTAAAAGAAATAACTGAACATTATTGATAAATGTTTTAAAAACAAATCAGGTCTGCAGAACCTACTAAGATATGAATTAATCCCTTCAGGTTAGATAAAGCAGTTCTGAAAGGGCCTCTTTTTAGCAGCACTGCACATTAGCCATGTATTTTGATACTGTAATATACCTTGGGGGGGGGAACCCGGAATTTATTCCAAATATACTGTAACTCATGCTCTTAATTATTCAATTGGCTTTTCCACTAACTATCTAGTTCTAATAATTACTTTTGGTAGGAAAGACTTTAGACTTTAAAATCTTAAATGCCCAAAGAGTTAAAGAATCAACAACCAGAATAGCTCAGAAAGACCCAGGCTGGAGTAAATTTCTACCCTTGGTTCTCATGGCTAGGGTGACTTTGATCAAGTTAAGCTCCATGTACCCTGTGCTTTTTATTTCTGGTTAAAATAATGCCAAATATTTCAAGAATATATCCAATTTAGAATTTCAGGTGTTATTTCTGAAGAGCATGCTTTGGTATCTTAGTCTTTGCTTTTCTCTAAGCACTCTACTTATTTTTAGCCTTATTCTGCTTAATTACAAAATCAAGTTATGAAGTCAGGAAATACTGGTGTAAAACCATATTTAACAAAAACATAAAACACCTACTTTAAGACACATCAACTGGGAAAAATGTCTAAATAGTATTAAAATGATCCTTTCATTCTCATTGAAAAGAAAATTCAGAAACAGATTCACTTTAGTAGACCAGTAATTTACCAGAGTATCAAGTAGCATCATGTTAAATAGCATTTAGTTTTGTTATTCCTGCCCTAAGCAGCAGTACTGTGTATTAAAAGGAGTACTGGCAACAGGCCAACTATTAAGTATCAAATCCCTATCCTAAGCTCTATGGATACTAAAACATTAGTCATAGCTGCTTTTTTAAGAAACGCATTATTTATGCTGTGTTTGAAAACAAACTACCTGTGGATACTGTAGCATAACATGCAAGAAGTTAGAAATTAGCCTGCGGTGTCTGCCGTAGGACTCTGAGATGCTCGGTTGGCACAGCCCACGCTTCTCCATAAGTAAACTATGGGGCCACAGTGGAGAAAAACCATTGCAAAGTCCAGCAACAATGGCATCACATAGACAGGCCCTGCCATTATGCCTCGTCTCCTAGACTAGAAATGCCCCGGAGAAGCATTTGGTATGGGAAAGCCTAATAGAACAACCAAATAAAATTCCATGCGGTCTGATGTGATCAGTATATTGCATTTACTCCCATCTCTACTCTCAGCAGTGATATGTCCCATCTCTTTTAACAGATTCAGTACTTTTACAATCAGAACAAAGTAGATACAAAATCTAAATTAGGTTAAAATAGAGTTTTGGGGAACACTGTAAAGAAGACAGGTTACATCTCATAGCAATCTAAAGTTGAAGGACTGTAAACTTTACTAAATTTCCGTTGTTAGGGAAACGAACTGTTGCAAAATGCCAAATATACTACCCTGACTGTAAATGCTTAGATATATGTTGCCCCCCAAATATAATGACTATATATAGCTAAAATATAATTAATTACTAAACACTAAAGGAAGGCTTAAGAAGACAGTAAGAATGCAAAATAAAGAGGATAAATGTTTTACATTGATTTACAAGCACTGCCAGTGTTTTAGTCAGGGGGTCATTGAGTTGACATACAATTTCATATAATGGACTAGGAAAATGGTAAAGGAGTCACTGAATGGAACAGTAAGAAAGAAGGACAAACCAGATATATGGACACACAACTTGTAAGCATAGGTTAAATGGTGGCTATATGGGCATTCAGAATGATCATTCACAAATCCTTGTCAATCAGTGGTTAACAGCTAATCTAATAACAAAGCAGATTTACCAAAAATGAGAATTTGGCCCAGTCCATTTTACCATCCAAAAGATCTCCCAAAGCTGAAGTAAAAATGAAGGGGCCTTTGGTACCCATGGCAGAGAAATTCCCTTCAGAACAGGGCAACCGTTCTGTTATTGCAGACTGAGAGGAAGTCTCATGTGTCATCGCATAGAGGCTTTAGAAGTGTTCCTCCATGAGGAAGTCAGTAGTGCACTTAGAATGCAGCCCAGAAAAATAAAACCTCAGTTTTACAATGTAACACATAGAGCCTCTTGCTTCAAAATTGTGTATAGAAGGTTTTTCCTACATAAATGGCAAGTAACTGCAAGAAAGAGAATTAGGAAGAAAGAAGCCAAGACTGGGAAAAAGAGCTTGTCAGGTACTGGCCCTTCACTATGACAAAAAGAGCTTCGTGAAGTCATTACCGCCTATTCATCCACAAAACAGGATGCTTCAGCACTATCTCAGCCCCTTCCCAAGCAAACTAATACAAAGGAAAACTAAACATGCTTAAGCTACAACACTACAAATATTTCTCTATTGGCTCTCTCTACAGGGAGAAATGGACTTAAGTTAGTCATTATGCATTATGGTTGGTATGTTATATATATTGCCTCTTTGAAGATTCTTTTGACCTGTGGAAAGCAGAAAGAACACCTCTACACATTGATTTTATACATTACTGCATTGACACAGCATTTTTAACTGCTAGGTATAATGCACCTTAAAATTCATCTGCCTTGTGTTATGAAATTTCCTGGGTAAGTTAGTATACCATTGGTTGCAGGATTTAGGCTGGCTAAGTCTATACTGATTCTCTCTCGAACCCAAGAGCTGTTCCCAAACTACACATGGCTCCTGGTCTGTGGTGCACTCCCTCAGCAGTAGGTTTTACTGTGAGTCCAGCTCTCCTCTTTAATAGGTCCCATGTCTCCTGGAGAGCTCCTGCTCTAACACCCCACATCCCACCCACCCAACCCTGTCCCATATTTCCATACCCATTTGCACATTCTGGATCTGGATTCTCCAAGGTTTAGAAGAGTCATACAAACGGTGTCATCACCGCAGAGGAATGGCGCAGTCCTTGGATAGCAGCATAGGGCCCCTGCTGAAAGTAGTGATGGTACCGGGGCATGTGGAATGAGGGGAATGTCGGGCCACTCCCCTGCATCGAGCTGGCAATAGCTGATGGTGTCAGAGGCATCCCGAGTCGGCTGTATGGTGGCAATGAACCTTGTATAGGATGAGGAATGGGTGTTGCTATGGATGCTGTGCTGGTGCCAAGTGCAGTCAGGGACTGGGGGTGCTGAAATCCAGGAAAACTGGATGAAGATGATACCCAGGAGCTGAGAGACAAATTATCAGACGTTGTAAAGGCTGACCCTGAAAGGAAAAACAACTCATTAGACTAGAAACTCTTTCAGTGTGCGAATCAAGAATTACATTATCTGTAAGGATTGACTTATTTTTTAAAAAATAAAATAGATCTGCAATTTAAAAAGGCAAGCATGTCAACCATGAGTCACAGCTACCTTTCCAGGTAAGATATCATCTCTACCATATATGGAAGAGAGACTTTACCAAACAGAAAAAGACTTAACTCATTAGATGGCCTACATACTCCCAGAGAATGGCCAAAACACTAGAACTCTGCCTGGAAGTAATAACTGGATTCCCTTTAAAAGAGCTCCAGATAGCTGGTATCTGTCCTGACCTCTACAACATCCTTATAAGGAAGGCTGGACATATGAGCCTCAACAAAGTTACTGGGTTTCTAAAGGCTTTGTGAAAACCCACAAGCATGTTTTTCTTTTTCTAGATTCCATAATTCCTTATTAAATAGTTGACAAGTTACAAGCGTAAGTTTTTCTTATATCACAGCATCCGCAAGTTTAAACAAAAGGTGACACTGAATTTTCCAACTGTATAATTAATTACTAGTAGTCCATTTGGATTTAGTTCGAAGAGATGTCCTATATTTTGACAGATTATGCTATTCCATATAAAAGACATAAAATTACGACAGAGGGCTCTTTCCCCACACAAACATCCCTGTGCCCAGGTTTAGGCACCCTCTGGACTCCCAAGTGCAAAGTGCTCCTCTGTGAGTCTTTGGGACAGAGGAATTTTTCAGTATCCCCCTACTGTCACCGCTGGGGCCACTGCCTGTACATAATGCCCTTCACTAAGAAAATCTTCTTTTAAAAAGTGTTTTCCAGGGCGCCTGAAGGGTTAAATAGGTTAAGCATCTGCCTTCGGTTCAGGTCATGATCACAGAGTCCTGGTTTGAGCCCCATGTTGGGCTCCCTGCTCAGTGGGGAGTTTGCTTCTCCCTCTCCCTCTGTCCCTCCCCACCCCACCCCCGCTCATGTGTGTGAACATGCTCTCAAAATCTTTTAAAAAGTAAAGTCATTTTAGTCATCGATCCTAATAAGATATTTCTAGAATATCTTATAAGAGGAACAGATATAGTCTCTGATTTTCAGATTATAAAATTAGGGTTCAGAAAGACTAAAGGACTGCCCCCAGAGTCCAATAGGTCTTTGGTGGTAGATCACGGACAAGTAACTCCTGAGCCCTGACTCAGAGGCTTGATGTCCTTTCACTAGAAAACCACAGGAAACCATCAGGCAGAACAATCACTTAAGACTCAGAAGCAAAATAATGAACTGTATGAAAATCAGCCTCAGGGGCTATCCTTTCCTCAAGAGACTCCTGAAAGACTCTGGGGGCAGACTGCACCCTGAGGACTACAAGTTTCATCACCTACCTTTCTTTCTCGTTCTGGGTGCTCTTGCTCCCAGCAGTTACATAGCCCGGAAGCTGTCTTACCTCGATTCTGTGTTGTCTGAACCTCATCCCCCAGCACATCCTCTTCTCCTCCATAGGTACGGATGGGTGAGCGGGCATAGGAATGCTTCTGGATCAGGCTCTCCACACTTTCCCTAGGTTAGAGAAGCACACATCCTGAATAAACTAAAAAGTACTCGGAGATGGAGATGGGTCTGAAAGATAATTTATTACTCAGTAAAACCATTTTCTCAGCCAAAGACCCCCACTTCAGGGAAAGATGACATTCAAAACATGTACATTTATGCCGCTATAGACCCCTCAGAAACATGACCTCAGGCATGCAAATACAAGCAAACATAACTGGATAGGATAGGGACGATCCCCAGAAATCCTACAACATGGACGGCAAAGAGGTGAACAGGAGCTGGGAAACCAGACTATAGGAATGTAGAATTTAATGATTTGAAAAATGAGTGAGTGAAAATCCTGAGGAGCTGCAATGACTCTTCTGACTTCATCAGCTAATGAATATAAAACAAATACTTGACTGATACGAACTGCACTTACTCAACATCTGATGAAATGCTGGCCAGAAGTTCAGAATATCATTAGTCATAAAAAGACTCAACGTTTACTAGTAAACCTAGTAAGTGCACAGAGTATATGACAATATGGGTAGTTTGGATAATGTACACTTTGAGATTCCTGTTGCATTAAGACTGAAAATTATAGAAAACCTGTGAAGGTCACATAAAATGGCCATTAGGAAATTGAGGCCCCCAAATAAATTGGTTCCTTGACTTTGAAGGTAGTCTTCCTGTTGAAACATACTCTGACAACTAAAGAATGCAGTTAACTTTAAAAACAAGAATTACTGGGGTGCCTGGGTGGCTTAGTCATTGAGTGTCTGCCTTTGGCTCAGGTCATGATCCCAGGGTACTGGGATGGAGACCCGCATCAGGCTCTCTGCTCTGCGGGAAGCCTGCTTCTCCCTCTCCCACTCCCCCTGCTTGTGTTCTCTCTCTCTCGCTGTCTCTCTCTCTCTGTCAAAAAATAAATAAAATCTTAAAAAAAAAAATTATTTTGGTATTGGCCCATTTGACCAGCTGCTGTTTAAAAAACTAAAAAAAGCCAGCAAGAGTTTAGCCAAAGAATTCTTTGCCAAAAATGCAAGTTGATAGCAGGTTGGTTTTACACAGTATACATCTCTAGAATAGCTGTGGCCTAACAATTAATACTGAATTAACCACCAAAGGATAAAAAAAGAATTAATCTAAAAAACTGTGTGTTGAATGAAGAACAAATCAAACACCAAATTTCACATTGAAGGGACAAGGAAAGCAAAATGTCACAATAGCTTTTCAAAATGTAACACTTGTCAACATTTCACATAGATATACAGACTTTACTGTTGAAAAAAATACTAACTTATAGTGAATCTGGCCTTCTAGAAAACTTGTATACTCACAGAAATGAAAGCATTTTGTCATAATTATGTAGCTTGCAAGTGAGGACTTAAGAGTAAACTTAAAAGAAAAATTAGTTATAGAAACAATTCAAGTTACATCTCCATTCCAAGGGAGTTTTAAAATAAGCATAGAGTACCAACTTCCTGTGGCCAAAATGATCAGGATCCATATCCAATAGATTAACATACAGCTAGTTTAAAAAGTGAAACCATTCCATACTCACTGATATGGAAAGAACTCTAAGATATAGTAAGTGAAAAAAGTACAGAAGATATATATAGGTATAAAGTGCTACCATTTGTGGATTTAAAACAAGGAATATATATGTTTGTATATGCATAATATTTCTGGAATGTTCCAGTTTCATTACAGGAAACTGCCTAGAATAGGTCATCTCTGTACGGTGGAACCAGGATTTAAGGGACTGGAGCAATGATTCCCAACTTTGTCTTGACTCTCAAATTTGTCCCAAATCCACTTGAGTCGCCTGGGGCTCTTAACGAAGAAAAACTAAATTGAGGTATAATTAATATACAACAAATGGTACATATTTAAAGTGTACAATTTGACAAGTTGGGGCTTATGTGACCAGTGACACCACCACAAGTGAGATAAGAAACATACCTACCACTGACAAAGGCTTCCTCATGCTTCCTGGTCCCCACCCCAACAAGTCTGACCAAGGAAGTCACTAATATGATTTCTGTTCCTACAGATCAGTTTGCATTTTCTAAAATTATACAAAAATGAAATCATATCTTATGTTTTCTTTCTCTCATGTTTTCTTTTTTAATCTGGCTTCTTTCCACTCAGCATAATTACTTTGAGATCCATCATGTTGGAGCATATATCAAATAGTTAAGTCTTACTCTGAGTAGCATTGTTGTCCAAATTATAGTATGTACTATAGGTACTATAGTTTACCTATTCACCTGTTGACCAACATTTGCCTTGTTTCTAATTTCTGTTACACCGGAAGCTGCTACCCATATTCAGGTATACTTTTTTTTTAAATGGACATATGCTTTCACATCTCTTGTTTTCTTTGCAGAAAGGTTTTAGTTACAAATTCAAAACTATCATCAGATTGTCTGTTTCTTCTTGAATGGATTTTGGTAGTTTGTGTCTGTCTTCAAGGAATTTGTCCATTTCATCTAAATTGTTGAAATTATAAGCTAAGCATTCATAATACTGCTTTATTATGCTTCCTTTCAGTATCTGTAGAATATGTAGTGATATTACTCCTCTTATTCCTGGCTATGGTAATTTGTGTCTTCTCCCCTTTTTTCCCAATCAGTTTGGGTAGGGGATTGTCAATCTTATTAATCTTCTTTGCTTTTGGTCCCACTTTTCTCTATTATTTTCCTGTTTTCTATTCCACCTATTTCCATTCTGATGTTTATTATTTCCTTTCTTCCACTTACTTTGGGTTCAGTTTGTTCTTGAGATGAAGCTGAAGTCATTGATTTGAGATCTTTGTTCACTTCTAAAGTAGGAATGTAGGGGTGCCTGGGTGGCTCAGTCAGTTAAGCGTCCGACTCTTGATTTCAGATCAGGTCATGATCTCAGTGTTGTGGGATCAAGTCCTGCATTGGGCTCCACACTCGGTGGGGAGTCTGCTTAAGATTCTCCCTCTCCCTCTGCCCCTCCCCCTGCTCACTCTCTCTCTCAAATAAATAAATATTTAAAAAAATAAAAATAAAGTGGGAATGTAGCCTATAAATTTCCTCTACGTTTTAGCAGCATCCTATAAGTTTTAAGTTTTTATGGGCTGTATTTTCAATTTCATTCAGTTCAAGATATTTTCTAATTTCCTTTTTGATATCTCCCATGACCCTTGGGTTATTCAGACATGTTATTTATTTTCCAAATGTTTGGGAATTTTCCAGTTATCTTCCTGTTACTACTGCTTTCCAACATAATTCCATTGTGGTCAGAGAACATACTTTGTATGACTTGAATGCCTTTAAATTTATTGGGACCTGTTTTTTGGCACAGGGTATGGTCTATCTTAGCAAATGTTCTGTGTGCACTTGAGAAGAAAGTATATTCTGCTGATGTAGGACAGAGCATTTTATAAATGTCAATTGGGTGAAGTTGGTTAACAGAGTTGCTTAAATTTTCTATATCTTTACTCATTTTCTGTCTACTTGTTCTATCAGTTTTTAAGAGAGGAATAGTGAAATCTCCAACTATAATTGTTTATTTTTCTATTTCTCCTTATAGTTCTGTCAGTTTTGCTTCATGTACTGTACTTTGAAGGTCTATTAGGCACATAAATATGTAGGACTGTATGTTCTCCTGATGAATTAAACCCTTTACAGGCATACCTCAGAGACATTGTGGATTCAGTTCCAGGCCACCAAAGTAACATGAATATTGCAATAAAGCAAGTCAAATGAATTTTTTGGTTTCCTGGTGCATATGAAAGTTATGTTTACACTACACTGTAGTCTATTAAGCGTACAATAGTATTATGTCTAAATAAAACAATGTATATACCTTAATTAAAAAATACTTCATTGTTAAAAAATGCTAACCCCATCTGAGCTTTCAGCAAGTGGTAATCTTTTTGCTGGTAGGAGGGTCTTGCCTCATTGATGGCTGCTGACTAATCAGGGTGGTGGTGCTGAAGGCTGGGATGACTGACAATTTCTTAAAATAAGACAACAATGAAGTTTGCCACATAGATTGACTCTTCCTTTCACAAATGATTTCTCTGGGGCGTGTGATGCTATTTGATAGCATTTTACCCACAGTAGAACTTATTTCAAAACTGGAATCAATACTCTCAAACCATGACTGCTGCTTTATCAAGTAAGTTGATGGAATATTCTAAATCCTTTGTTGTCATTTCAACAATCTTCACAGCATCTTCAACAGGAGTAGATTCCACCTCAAGAAACCACTTTTCTTTGATCATCCATAAGTAGCACCTCCTCATCCATTAAAGTTTTATCATGAGCTCACAGCAATTCAATCACATCTTCAGGCTCCACTTCTAATACTAGTTCTCTTGCAATTTCTGCCACATTTGCAGTTACGTCCTCCACTGAAGTCTTGAATCTTCAATTTGTAAAAAATGCAGTAACTACAAATCACAATAAAGTGATGTGCAATATAATGCAGTATGCCTGCATCAGTATGAAATGATCTACTTTATCCATGGTAAGTTCTTTGCTCTGAAATCTGTGATATTAATACAGCTATTCCAGTTTTTCTTTTGACTAGTGTAAATATGGTATATTTTCCCCATTGCTTTACTTTGAACCTGCTGCCTTTAGATATAAAGTGCATTTCTCATAAGGCAGCACATATTCGGATTGTGCTTTTTAATCCAAACTGACAATCTCTCCCCTTTAACTGGGGTATTTAGTGCATATATATTTAATGTGATTATTAATATGGCCAGGTTGAAGTCTATCATTCCTATATTTGCTTCTTACCTTCTCATCTGCTATTTGCCTTTTTCTTTTTTTTGCCTTCTTTTAGGTTGTTTTATTATTTCATTTCATCTCCTTTGTTGGTTTATTGGCTATAACTTACTCTTGTTATTTTAGTGGTTGATTTAGTATTATAGTAAATATTTTTAACTTACTACAATTTACTAGGCAAATGATAAGATATTACTTCAAGTATACTTAAGACTTATAATAATATATTTCCATTTCTCCCTTCCATCCTTTGTGCTATTCTTGTCAAACATTTTACTTTTACATAAATCTGACATTACATTGTTGCTGTTTTGTTTAAACGATTATTTTTTAAAAGATGGAAATAATATGAAAAAATCTGATCTACTTATCCTCATAGTTACCATTCCCACTGCTCTTCATTGCTTCGTGTAGATCCAGATTGACATCGAATCTTCTTTCTACCCGAAGAACTTCCTTTAACATATTTGTAGTATAGTTTGTTGATGGTGAATTCTTTCAGCTTTCATATATCTGAAAAATGTCTTCATTTTACTTTTATTTTCTTAAAGATATTTTTGCTGAGTATAGGATTCCCAGTTGACAGACATGTTTTCTTTCTGTACTTCAAAAATGGTGCTCCACTGTCTCATTTATTTTTTTTTTTTTCTATTTACTTTGTTTCTGAGAAGAAATCTGCTGGCATCCTTATTTTTGTTCCTTTTATGTGATGTCTTTACTTCCCTGGTTGCTTTCAATATTTTCGCTTCATCATACTTTTGAGCAATGTGATTATGATGTGCCCTGATGTTATTTCTCCAAGTTTCTTGAGCCTCTTTGGATTGTGTGTTTTCAGTTGTCATTAAATTAGGAAAAATTTTGGATATTACTACTTAGATATAATTCTTCTCCCACCCTACCCACCCCCCCCCAACTTCCCATCTACCTTTCAGGGACTCCAATTACACATATATTAGACTGCTTAAAGTTTTCTCATAACTCACCAATATGCTTCATTTTTAAAAATTTCTCTTTGTTCTCTGCATTTCACTTTGGATAGTTTCTATTGTGTGTCTCGAGTTTACCAGTCTTTTCATCTGCAATGTGTACTCTGCCATTAACCCCATCCAGTGTTATCTTTCATTTTATACATTATAGTTTTTATCTTTAGAATTTTGATTTGAATCTTTTGGACAGCTTCCATCTCTCTGTTTAATTTTTTGAATATATAACATAGATATAATAATTGTTTTTAATGTCCTTGTCCTGTAATTATAATATTTGTGTCAATTTCATTTTCAGTTGATAAATTTATCACATTATTGGTCATATTTTCCTACCTCTTTGTACTTCTGTTAATTTTTGATTAGATACCAGACTGTGAATTTTATCTTGTTGGGTGCTGGATGTGTTTGTATTCCTATAAATATTCTTGAGCTTTGTTCTGGGATATAATTAAGTTACTTGGAAATAATTTGATCCTTTTGGGTCTTGCTTTCAAGATATCTGAGGGAAGACTGGAACACTCTTTAGTCTAGGATTAAGTTTTCCTCACCACTGAAGCAAAAACCTTCTGAGAATTCTATCAAATGCCCTGCAAAGCACAAGGTTTTCCAGTCCATCTGTTAGATGTCAGAACACGCGCTATTCCCACTTCTGTATAAATACTAGAGACTGTTTCCTCTAATCTTTTCAGGTGTGTTCTCCCCCCAGCCTCTGGTAGTTTCCTTGGATGCACGATTTATTCAGATCTCTGCTGAACAGTTAAGAGGGATCCCCTAAAGATCTTTGGAGTTCTCCTATCCTACAGTCTGTCCTGTGGATTCTGTTTTGGTCTCAGCAGACTCTTAGCTCTGACTGTTAAACTCAGGAAATTTGCCAAGCTCTGCCTGTATTCTCTGCTCTTGTGCCATGGCCTGGATACACTCTCAGACTATATGCTGATGCCATCAAAGGGCTCACCTCATTTGATTCCCATCCCGTGGGGATTACTGTCTTTTGTTGCCTAATGTCCAATATAATAAAAAAAAATTGTTTTGTATATTTCGTGTGTTTCTTAATTATTTAAGGCAATAGAGTATACTTGGTCCTTGCTACTTTACCTTTACCTGAAGCAAAGTCCCTCCTGGAGATCTTCTAAGGATTCAAAAACCCAGGCCACACCAACAGAACAAGTAAACCACAACCTCTGGGGGTGAGACACAGGCTTCAGTAATTGTTAAAGCTCCCCAAGTGACTCCAATAGGAATGCAAATTTAAGAACAGAGGAGAGGTATGTGATGGATGTTTTTCACCATATACTCCCCTGTACCCTTTGAATTTTGAACATATGTATTGTTCATTCACAATTAATTGGAAGCTATAAAAATGTCATGAAAGTAATACCCTACCAATTAACAAAAAGAAAAGAACAGCTGAACTAACACCAATACTTATTCCTTATAATGACTGATAAAAATTGTCATTATCATGCCAATTTTTTATATAGTAAATGCACTGAAGGTAGAGTGGTATATTGGAAATATCATGGGCTTTAAAGTTATTTATCGAATGGATGAATGTACAGATGACTAGGTGGACCATCTAGAACCATTTTCACATTCTAGTTCTGTTACTTCCTTAATCTCTCTTCATCTATACATTGAGGAGCATAATAACAGCCTCACAGGGCCATTAATTCATCCAAAAATATTTACTGAGTACTTATTATGAACAAGGCACTATTCTAGGAATTGTGGATCTAGCAATAAACAAAACATAAAAATCCCTGTCTAACAGGGGAGTAGGCTAGAGGGAAAAGAGAGAGAGAGAGACATTAAGAAAAATATGAAGCATATTAGATGACGATAACAGTGCTATGGAAAAATAAAAATAAAGCAGGGACTAGTGATAAGAACTGTAACTGTGAGGATTAACTATGATAAGGCATTTGAACTGGCCAAAACAGAGTCTGGCATGTAGGAGGTACTTAGTAACCTATAAAAGTATATCTAAAGCAGGTAAAAATATTTTATTCTCTTAGATTATATTTGTCTCCAATTTATTCTACCCATCTGAATAATCCTAATACAGAATAATGAGATCTAAACAGGAAGTTTTTTCTCGGTGATAGAATACTAAAGTCAGCAGAGAATTTGACTACAGTGTTATTTGCAGTTCTCCTATAAAATTATACCTATCATAAAACATAAAATGTTAAGCTTAAGCAAATCCATATCACTTGTTTAAAAGTGTAACTTATTTTTAAAAATCTCTTGAACAGACTTGTTGAATCCTTTGATTTAGACTTGTTGAAATGAAAATACTTTATTATATACTAAGAGGCACAGTAAATATATTAAACACAAAACTTAATGGAAAGGATAATTTGGCATGATATGGATGCTAATTAATCAATTTGCCAACTGCCCCATACTTTAACCTTTATATGCCCACACTCTGGTGATGTTGGACCCCCCACAGCCTTAACAGCAGATGTCACTTCCTCAAGGACTTAATTCACTACAATATTAGAGAGTGACTGTCTTTGTGGGTAACTCAGGTCATTAAGAAAAAAGTCAAGCAAGCTTGGCAACCCTTACTAATATGAAAACTGTAACATACCAAGCTGATGTCCTTTTTAGTCTGAGTATGTGTCATACTGTTAATATTTAAAATGAACTTAGATGGTTATTTTCACATGAGAAAGGAACTTGCTTCAAATACCCTAGGAAAACATTTTCTCTTTGTATAGTTATAAAAGAAGGGCTATCAATGAGCCCATTTTGGATGATCTATTTCTGAGGTATACTCCTCTTCCGATACTATGCACATAAACTGCTCAATCCAATCATTTAAATTCAAAACCAAAATGTAGTATTTGCTTCTCTAAAAGTACCCTTATATAAAATCACTTAAACATCTTTCACATACACACCCAGATAAATCATTTCCCAAATAACAGAATGAATCACTGCCTTCTGAAATATCTTGCTTTTCTATAAGAATTACATTATATTCATTTTGTCCTTGGTAGATCACTGGTATCATTACTTATTCTCATCTCTAAGAGGGAGCAAAAAAGGATTTTATCAAAGTGATTTACTTGTGTCAGGCCTGAAAGTGAACTGAAAGCAATGGCAGTTCTTATATAAAGGATGGCATAATTGAATTATTGCCTTTTAAGTGATTGAAAACAGTGGTGCAATATCAGGGCCATCTCTTTGAAGATGTTGCAAAGAGTAGACAGCCCACATTGTTTACTTTGTGTCTAATCCCTGTTTCTAGCAGAATGAAAAGTGCAAAGAATTTGTTTCGCCTAGAAGCCCTATTGCAAGGACTTCTAAAATACTGTACCCTGAAAAATAAGGGATGACTCACCTAATGGGTTAAGTAATTTAGGTATCACAAGCTATGACAGTGTCTTGCAATGCTCAATTCTCTAATATCCCAAAGCAAGAGACTATAGCTTTAGTAGGCTTCCTTTGGATTTAACAGATAAATAAAATGGGTACCATTACTGAAGTACCATTATCAGCCTTTCTAAATATCTAATACTAAATTATTTACTAAAGTACCATTATCGGCCTTTCTAAATATCTAAATACTAAATTATTTTGCTAGGCAAAAAAAACTACGTTAGGACATTATTACCTTAGGTATTTTTAAAAGATCTCTTTGACTACTATGTAACCATCAATTTCAAGAATAATATACATGTGAGAGATACTATCATAGCCAGAAGGTGGGCAAGATAAAGAGTAGCTACAATGATTCTGTTGATCCTGCCAAAATGTTCATACCTGTTTGAAGTCACTGTTCAAACTCTAGATAAGCAAAACCAACACACTCTATCAGTATTGGAACTGATCGCTGGTTTGTCTGTCTCTGAAACCAGAGGGCAAATTTCTCAGCGTTCAAAAAGCAAAACCTTCCTTTTCTCCTTTTTCCTTTGCACCACTATACCTAATACATTCCTCTTTCATTGTACTTACTAGATTGATCACAATCATGTGTTGACATGACTGTCTCTACCACTATGCTGTTGGCCTTTGAACAAGGAGGGGACAATACTTAATCTAGGCAGTGATTCTCAAGCTTTAGTGTGTGTTATGGACTGAATGTCTGTGTCTCCCACAAAATTCACATGTTGACATCTTAACTCCCAAAGGGATGCAAGCAGGAGGCAGGGCCTTTGGTAGACAATTAGGTCTTGAGGGTGGAGTGCTACTACATGGGATTAGTGCCCTTATAAGAGGAGACAGGAGAGCTTGCTTTGGCCTTCTGCTTTCCATCCATGTGAGGACACACTGAGATGAGCCAGGAAGCAGGCCCTTATCAAACACAGACTCTGCCAGCTTCCAGAACCGTGAGCAATAAAGGTGTATGGTTTAAGCCACTCAGTCTGTGGCATTATTATTATAGCAGCCCAAACAGACGAGGACAGCGTGCATCAGAATTACCTGATGGTGGACTTGTCAAAACATAGACTGGGGAGCTCCCCCCTTGAGTTTCTGATTCAGTAGGTCTGAGGTATGGCCTGAGAACGTGACCTCCTGGGTGTTTCAAGGGCATGCCGATGCTGCTGACACAGAGACCACACTTGGAGAACCACTGCCCTCGTGTCATGGTTACAAGTCTGTTTGCTGGCACCTGCTTAGCTTGAATCCTAGCTCTGCCACTTGAGAGTTGTGTGCCTGTGGGCAAATTACTTCACTTCTCCATGCCTCAGTTTTCTCATCTGTAAAATGAGAATATTAATAGGGTCTAGCTCTTAAGGCCATTATTGAGATTCAATGAATTAATACACACGGAGAGTGTATATTGGTACCTGGGATATAATAAGCATTCAATAAATGTTTATAGATAAAATTAAATTCTTGCTGTTATCATTGAGTATCAAGATCATGTGTTCCTAAAGCTGGTTACAGAATCATGACCATTTTAGATGAAATTAGGACTTCCAGTCACTCTAACTTGCCAGGCTTCATTTAAACCATCCTACACTATGCATGACAGGGAGAAAATTAAATAGGATTTCAATTTACATTCTAACTTTCTCTCCTAAATACAGGCCTGGAAAAAAACTGTTTAGGGAGAAAATGTCAAATCCATTAAAATAATTTATAAGAAACAAAATATTTAAAGTTGTTCTTGCTCATCAATTTGTTCAAGTTTACGTCGTACTCCTGGGCCTTTGTAAATAACTCCTTGTCACAATATTTTCCCAAAGATTTATGCAGATAATGTTATAAATTACTGGAAGACAATATATCAATATGTGTAGCTTCCACAAAGTACTTAATAAATGAAAACTTTAGATAATACAACCTGAGATGTATTATAAATCATTAATTTTAATTTGAAAACTGAAATATATAATACAATCCATTTTGGAAAAGCAAAATAACTAATTTTTTTAGAAGCTTTTAGACTTCAGTTTATTATTATTTATTTCACTTAATCCTACTGGTTTTTCTTTTCAGTAGTAATATATATTTCTGGTTTTCTATTATCATTAGCAATTTAAATAAGTAAACTGGACCACTGGGGGTGGGGGGAGCTACTATGTTTAGTTTCTAAGTCTTAGAGCTGTGGCAACTAGAAGAAAGCTCTCAAGCAAAGTACAGATTGCTCAGCCTCTAAATAAACTTTAGTAAATTGTGAGGTAGGGAACAAATGTCCTTCATACACAGAAAGACACAAGCAGGAGGAAAAAAAAGGAGGAGGACAATTTACAAGTATAAGCCAATTGTGAATAACTCTGCTACTCTACCTACCTGACTTACTGATTTGTTTAACACTACTTTGTAAAATAAATGCTTCCTCTTATAAGCTGTGAATAAATGAGTTAACATTTTTAGTGCAGAAACACAGCTTGCTAGTTAAAGGAATATTGCAGTGACTGTAAATTGAAAAAAAATTAATTCTGTTAAAAGCCATCCCTTCCTTTTTGAGATTGTTATCAACAGATTATTTTACTTTATTCAACTAATAGATTTTATTTAAAAGCAGACTTTAATCCAGTTACTAAACAAAATTGCTTTCCTTTTATGCATGCAGGCTCTTATTCTAAGTCTCTTCTTTAGAGATGATTTAAAAAAGTGTTTCTTTCCTAAGAAGCTGTGTGATCGGATTCCTTATCTGGATCTGGGTTTTGATTTCTTCTATAAAATGAGGATGTGGTAGGCAGCTGGTGGGCGGGATTAGATAATCTCTAAGATTCATATGGTGCTAATGATTTATGAATCCTTAAATATATAAAAAGGAAAAATTAAAAATAGCTATTTTGAAAAAGTCCAGTACTAGTTGTAAAGAACCCTGGGTTCTAACCCCCACATTTACTAACTGTGACCTGAGCAAATCACTTACAGTCTCTGGGTCCTCGTTGCTTCAATGGTATAATGATAGATAAATTGGATGGCTCCCCAAGTCATTCCAGCCTCAAAATACATACTTCCTAGAAAGCGTGGCTTCAGTGTTTTTTTTGGAAGTTTAACCGCAAAATGTCAAGGCACACTTCAGTATGAACAATATAATTTAAAATATTTTTCTTATGCTTTAATCTGTACTTAAGAAAGAACTATATGCCAATAATTAAAAATAAAGTCATTTTCATTTATACAAGATTGGAGTATTGTATGTTGCTCAATAATCTCAGAGATAAAATTCAGTTTTTAACACTTTGATTTCTGTCTCTTCATTCTGAGCAACATCACATTCCTGGGGTATGTCCCTCCAAGCAGAGGTGATACAGAGGTCTTCTGTCCTCCCCTATCGCAGAAGCCCTGGCCTGCTCTGTGGCTCCTGTCACAGAAAGTGGGTCCCAGGGGAACACTGTGGGTCACTGGGAGCAGGGGCAGCTCCAAAGGGCAGAGACTGTCATTATTAGCTTTTGCCATTTGCTATCTTTAGTATGTGTATTTGCAAGTAGCTTGCCTCTTATATAGTCACTGCCTTTAATAGTCAAGGAACGGTTTTTGGTTTGGTTTGGTTTGGTTTTAGCAGACTTCATTGAAATTATATTTCAGTTTTACATCATTACAGACACTGCATAATCTACTTTGTAAGAGTCTCCGTAATGCTCAAGTATCACTGTAATCATGAAACATTAAGGGAATTAGCAAACTTTATGACCCATAACTATTTACTATTTCTCTATTCACTGGGCGGAAGTTTAATCTACTTATTTTTTCAGCTAGTATAGTCCCCTCCTCCCAATATACATACTTCTCTCCTTTGCCTAAATCTTTTCTGCTGGTTATACCTATCTCCAAAGATAGGATGTAAGAGTGATATGAGAATTTATGTTGTTGGCTATCTGGGCAACAATTATTAGGCTCGACTAACTACTTCACGAAATGCATGACTTCGGGAGCCCTGAATGTCAGAGTTTTCTTTTTTCCAAAGCTAGCCCAAATGCTTAGAAGAAAGCCCACATATCAGCAGATACCCTGAGAAGGGGAAAGTGAAGATGGAGAGGAAAGATGAGCTAAGTGCACAAAGAAGTCTCACTCTAGACCAAACCTCAAGAAAAAGATAACTACTATGTCCAATGAGATGTCCTTCAACAGACGAATGGGTAAAGAAGATGTGGTTCATTTATACAATGGATTATTACTCAGCTATCAGAAAGGATGAATACCTACCATTTGCATCGACACGGATGGAACTGGAGGGGATTACGCTAAGTGAAATAAGTCAAGCAGAGAAAGACAATTATCATATGGTTTACTCATATGTGGAACATAAGGAATAGCACAGAGGACCACAGGGGAAGGGAGGGAAAACTGAATGGGAGGAAATCAGAGAGGGAGACAAACCATGAGAGACTCTGGACTCCAGAAACAAACTGAGGGTTACAGAAGGGAGGGGAATGGGGGGACGGGGTAACTGGGTGATGGGTATTAAGGAGGGCACGTGTTGTGATGAGTACTGGGTGTTATATGCAACTAATGAATTGTTGAACACTACATCAAAAACTAATGATGTACTATATATTGCCTAATTGAACATATTAATATAAAAAAAAACAAAGGTAGAGGAGAATTTTTAAAGAAATACCTGTACTATCAGACATCTGGAGAGAGTATTGAGCATGCCATCCATTCTGCTCTACCACGGAGTCCATCAAAATGATGCAAGTGCCAGGTGTCTGGAGGAGACCCATGATGTAGAGAAGGAAAATCCACATAATCCTCACATTCCACTGCACCCATGAATTTCCACCTCTCTGCCTCTAAAGTTATCAGCAGAGCTTCTGATAATTCAAAAATGATTCCACTGGGAAGCTTACTAGACTT
The DNA here is from genome assembly GCF_054177405.1 of Leptonychotes weddellii. Taxonomy (NCBI): domain Eukaryota; kingdom Metazoa; phylum Chordata; class Mammalia; order Carnivora; family Phocidae; genus Leptonychotes; species Leptonychotes weddellii. Next base: position 38,091,675 of record NC_138380.1, on the reverse strand, counting down.
TAGTGTAGGGAGAGACTTAGTTTGTACTCCAACAACTACTCATTATAAGGAAGCACGAGGTACAAGGGGAGCAAATGAGTAACATTTCAGAGGACTGATGCCACCTTCTTTCCATCCCTTAATGACACCTATGAGTGAAGGAAACAGGGACACAACAAGTCCAGGTAATCCTCTTCTGGGAACTAAGGATCGCCCTTGGTCCTTTGATCAAGGACAATAAGAACAAAGGAAAAACAAGGAAATCTTTTGGTCATTCCAGATAAAAGACTACATCACTTAAATAGGAAAGAATATTAGGATGCCATCAGAGAGTGACAGCCACACTTTACATCAGGACACAGTAACAACATAGTTAAGATATGGCAGGAAAGAAAACGTGAGGCAAGGATTGCCTATCAAGTCAAACTGACTTTTGCAAATAAAAGCCCAAGCTGTCATGTTCAGGCAAAAGGCAAGGAATATTGGCCCCACAAGCTTTCTTGAGGCATCTAGCAGAAAATGAGCTTCAGAAAACCAAAATGACTAGGGAGAAAATGACATAGGATGCATCAGTGGCCATTAAATCTGTATTTACTTGAAAAACTAAGATTAAACCATGGTGATAAGAAAGTACACGTAGGGGTCCCTGGGGGGGTTCAGTCGGTTAAGTGTCTGCCTTCGGCTCAGGTCACCATCTTGGGGTCCTGGGATGGAGCCCCTCATCGGGCTCCCTGCTCAGCGGAGAGTCTGCCTCTCCCTCTCCCACTCCCCCTGCTTGTATTCCCTCTCTCACTGTCTCTCACTGTCTCTGTCAAATAAATAAATAAAATCTTTAAAAAAAAATAAAGAGTACCTGTGTGATGAGTCTATACTCTGACAACGTAAATCAAGTACAATTCTCAAGAATGGGAGGAGGATGGGGAGGGAAGATGATAAGTAGAATAAGATTGTCGGTCATCTGTATTTATTAACTGAGATTAAAGGGTTATGTCTTCAAATGCTTAAAAACAGGAAAAGGGGGGGGGAGAAAAAAAGAAGTTACTAGTTAATTTCAATTCTGCTCATAGGAGGGGACTTACAGAAAATTAGAAACGGGGGACTAGGAGTTTTTAAAAGACATTAGTGTAAAGGAAAACAGAGTAAGAGTACAAACCTTGCTAGATACCAAAAAATAATAGTACAAAAAAAGGTTGCTAATAAGATAGACCACATAGTAAGAGATTACATAAAAGACTTATTTATCTATTTAAATATAACAAAACAATACAACAGAACAACTGAATTCAAACATATTAATATGTACATTACATATATATTATATATATTTTATACTTACATAGTATATATGTACAACACATAATATTAATGTACACTGTCATGTGAAAAAAAATGAGGTAGAAAATGTATAGAGTGTGTTAACATTTAAGATAAAGAGGAAAAGAATATATAAATATGTATCTGCTTATATCAAAAAACATACTGGAAGGATAAACAGTCCTTTTTTTTTAAATGGTTGCTTATAGGAGAAGGAAGACATAGGGTGGAGGGGATTAGGAGAGAATCTTGACATCTTTGAATAAGCCATGTTCTGTAGATCTGTCTTGAAACCACGTAAATAATTTATTAAATAATCATGTAAGAAAATTACATTTTTTAATGTAAAAAAACCCAAAAAACACAATAAAACAGATGAACCTAAATGTATATCACTGGGTAATAAGCATAACTACATAGAGAAATGCTTCCAAATGACTTTAGAATACTTTAGTAATGAACTAAGGAAAAAGAAACTAAATGAACTAAAAACGAACACCCTAGTAGAATCTACACTAAGGACAAAAAGAACCACAAAAAGATTTTCAGCTATTTTTAGTTGCCACATTGTTGGGGGTATGTAATTCACGTATCATGAGATTGCTGTGGATCTATGCACTGTGAGATAAAGCAAATGAGTAATGACAGAACAGTCTATCATTCCCCGTTTTAGTGAGGGCTGCATTCTCAGCCTGAGAGAAGAGATACAGCTGTAAGGTCTAAGAGGTTGCATAAAAGCCCTGAATTTAAATGGAAAGTGTTCATCTGAACTCCTGTTGGATTTTATCTTCAAAGTACGCACGCACACGCACACCCCCTTCAAACTGAAAGCTTAGGTGGAGAGGTGGTGGCTCACATTTTACTTATTTGAAATTTGAGTACCTGCTTCTTATGCATTTCAAGTATGTTACTTTGCCATTTTAAAATGCAAATCTGAAAAATACTAGAAAAAGTATTTTCTAATTCCCTCACAATAAACCAGATGATGTTTTAGGAGTCTTTCTAACACCTGCTTTCCCCAAATCCTTTCATATTGTTCTCTGAAGACCCTGAAAGTTCCTAGTGCTCAGAGAGAAAAAAAAAAAAATTACAGCCTGTTTTCCAATTATTCATCACAGTTAAGGTACAAGATTAGAAAATGGATAAAAGTAACATAGATAATTGAGATCTGCAGTCTGGGTTGTATGCATGTCTGGGTTGTTACTTTGTTGCCCTACTCTGTCATCTTTCTTTGGCTTGAACTACAGGTGCTGAAATGACCCTAAGAGGATGCCTCAACTACCACTGAAAAGACAGGAAGGATAAGGTGTTGGCAGAGATCACTTCTCGCCAGCTTTGTCAACAAGCTCAAAATGAAATTCTGAGTTTCTTCATTTTAACCCAGAAAGAGGAAAAAAATCATCCTGTGGACGTAAAATTGCTGGGTTGGAGTTTTCCTTGCTGTTAAGTATTTCCATGGCCCCTTCAAGCTCTCGGCCAGGAATCAGCAAACTTCTTCTAAAAAGGCCAGACGGTAAATGTTTAAAGCTTCACATGTTTTATGGTCTCCGCCAGATACACTCCGCTCTGTCACTCTAGCAGGAAAACAGCCACGTGCAATACATGAATTGAAAAAACGTGCCTGTCATCCAATAAAACTCTATTTATAGACAATAAAATTTAATTTCATATTATTTTTGTATGTCACAAAGCGTTACTTTTATATTTTTTTCCAACCATTTAAAAATGTAAAAGACCATTCTTACCTCGTGGACTCTACCAAACAGGCAGCAGCCAGCAGTTTGCCATCCCTGCTCTAAGCTACTTACCTGCTTAGAGATGGGCCCCACTGGCCCTGCGCTGCTCCCCACCACCTTACGGCCTCAGAAACTCCACAAGCCAGCTAAGAGCGGTGTTAGAACCAAACACTACTTTCTTTTTAACACCGTACGTCATCATGAAAGATCTAGAAATTATCCATAAACTATGAACCTCTTTAGCAAAGTTGCCAAAACATTTGCTCCTCTATGGCTTGATGCAGATAAAACTTCTATCAATTCCCAGAATATTAGATTTGCAACTTTCCTGGAGTTTCCCTCCTCATCTAAATTAATAGAGTGGCTTTGAGCTCTGAGCAAAAAGACCTGAGTCCTACTGGGCTTGTGTCCAAATTTCATGTGTTTGAAAGTTTTATTCAATGCCAGGGGATTTTAAACTTATTTTATTGAGACTTTCAGTACAAATCCTGAATGAATAAGGTGAGATAAGCCTATGTATTGAATTCTCTGTCCCAGTGACATGACTGAGAAAACAAGAGAAACTCAGGAAATCAGGTAGAATTCCAATAGCACACTTAGATATTTTAGCCACAAACAGGAGAGGAGTGAGGGAAGCATCAAGCAGTGTGCCCAGTCATCACTGTACAAGGGAGAAAGCTAGCTGGGGAGGGAATAAATGAAAAGGCCTCCGTCAAAACTTCACCTAAACCCCACCGTGGAGCAGCGGAGATTAATAATAAAGGCAGGTCTTTGAGTCGCTGACTGGGAGCAGATTATCACGCCGCTGGAGGCGAGGACTAAGGAATCCCACCACAGTGCTCTCAGCCAGCACAGCGTGGTTATGGTATACTGAAGGCTGTGAGTCCAGGACTATGGCTAGCTCTGGAGCAGGGCTGCAAGGCTGCTCTGTCTGGCTGGAAGGGAGTGTGGTGGAGCTGATTTCCAGCTGCTGAGGCCAACTGAGAGAGGAGGTTGGTCACTGCACAATGAAAACTCCCTTTCCAAGACTATGTCCACCCACCTGCCACAACTCCCGACCCCGAACAGAGTCATTATATTTCCACAGTGGCAAATTATAATAAATTTAAATTATCACCCCATTCTTGGGTCTGCACCTGAAAGATTTAACAAAGATCCACATGCTTTTATTCAAAATTAATCTCAACTTCGAACACTAAGCAAACAGACATCCCATTCTATAGATGACCTGGGGAAAAGTAATTGGACATTAACAAAACATTCAGCAATTCAAAAGAAGAAAACTAATTTTATGTATTTATTTATTTTTTAAGATTTTATTTATTTATTCGGCAGAGAGAGAGAGAGAGAGAGCACAAGCAGGCAGAGTGGCAGGCAGAGGGAAAGGGAGCAGGCTCTCTGCTGAGCAGGGAGCCGGACGTGGGGCTCGATCCCAGGACCCCAGGATCATGACCTGAGCCGAAGGCAGCCGCTTAACCGACTGAGCCACCCAGGCGCCCCAGAAGAAAACTAATTTTAAAAAGCAGAACAAGTGTTGTCTTTGGAAACAGACTTGTTTCAAGAAACAGAGAGAGAGATTTTAAGTCTCTAATTTATATTTTCAAATTTGCAGCAAGATTTAATATCCTGTATTAACAAAGCAGGTACTCACTAACAGGCATGAAAAGGAAACCATCTGGATGGGAAAGTATACTCAGAAATGACAAAGTAATAATCACCACATCCTAAAAGAACTCGGTACCCAGAACACTGGATGCCACAGGAAACAAAATCAACAAGTTAGAAGTCTTACACAAGAAATTGTCCCAACACCAGAGTAAGAAGTTAAGGAGATGAGGGACGCCTGGGTGGCTCAGTCATTAGGCGTCTGCCTTCGGCTCAGGTCATGATCCCAGGGTCCTGGGATCGAGCCCCGCATCGGGCTCCCTGCTCAGCGGGAAGCTTGCTTCTCCCTCTCCCACTCCCCCTGCTTGTGTTCCCTCTCTCGCTGTGTCTCTCTCTGTCAAATAAATAAATAAAATCTTTAAAAAAAAAAAAAAAAGAAGTTAAGGAGATGAAAATTATTGAATAGATAAGAGAAACAGGGAATAGATTCAGGAGATGCCACATATGTATAATAGGAGTTTTAGAAGGTCTGAGTAGAGCAGACCACTTAGAAGCAAAAAGAGAAGGCGATAAAGAATGAGAAGAAAATTTGCCTGAGCTGAAAAACAACTTGAGTTTTCAATTTAAAGCATTTAAAGAGGCAATACTAATTTTCACAAATCTACAACTGGACAGATACTGGCACAATTTCTCAATTTCAAAGAAAATTTTCTAAAAGCATTCTATCCAGGCAGAAAAAAGGTAAGTTTCCAAAAAAGGGAAGGCTATGGCACCCACTTCTATTCCACAGTATTCAAAAGCCAGGTGGCAAAGGACAGCTGAAAGAGTTCTGAGGGAAAAGACTGTGACCATAATGGCAGCAGATCCTCTTGGATAAGCAAGAATTCATAAAGAAAAGGAGCCATATAGCCTCCCCTGGCCAATTACTTAACATTTACCAATAACTGAGAGTAAAGTCAGAACACAATTCCAAACATTGGAGAGACTCGAGAAATGAGCAGTATACAATGAAATGACTAGAATTCAATCTAAAAGATTATAGTTGATGCACTGTGATCCTTACAAAAGAATTTTGAAAAAGATAAAGAAGATACATGAATAAAAATCTGGATTTAAAATCCCAAATTATTTAAACCAAAATTAAGGGTTGAAGGAAGGATAGTAGAAAGAAGAATCATATACTAAATATCTCCTATTTTACAAGAAAAGAAAGTGTATAGTTTCTGACAATAACAGAGATATCAATTTTACAATTATGTCTTTTAGAGTTTGAAAGCATAATTATTAAAAAAATACAACATTAGAGAAAGGACTTTGGTTTCAGACAAACTAAAGTGGGTGTGAGGCTCATCTCACACACAAATTGTGTGAATAAAGTATCAGTCCCTCTAAACTTTGCTATCTCTTCTACCAAATAGGGACAATAATGTTCTTTATTATAGGATTATTTCGACGAGTGACTAAAATCAAGTGTGTAAAGCATACAGCCCATTGCCTGACAAAAACTTGATAAATACAACAAAAGACAAGAAGAGAAAATAAAATGTAAAGTAAATAGCTGAATTAAACAGAGAGCAGAAATACCAAACATATCAGTTATTACAATACTGGGAGATGGATTACACTTCTCTATTAAAACACAAAGACCGTCAGACAAAATTTTTAAAACTACAGATACTCTGTAGTTACAGAGTATCTTTAAAACTATGGGTTTTAAGGGCACCTGGGTGGCTCAGTCGTTAAGCGTCTGCCTTCAGCTCAGGTCATGATCCCAGGGTCCTGGGATCAAGCCCCACATCAGGCTCCCGGCTCAGTGGGAAGCCTGCTTCTCCCTCTCCCACTCCCTCTGCTTGCATTCCCTCTCTTGCTGTCTCTCTGTCAAATGAAGAAATAAAGTCTTTAAAAAAAAAAACAAACTATGGCTTTTAAGATACTGTAGATACACATCATTATTTACTCAACAAATAATGTGAGTGTTTACTATTTACCAGCCACTATTCTATTATCTAGGGATATAGTAGGAAACAAAACACAAAGGGCACCTGGGTGGCTCAGTCGGTTAAGTGTCTGTCTTTGGCTCAAGTCATGATCCCAGAGTCCTGGGATGGAGGCCCACATCAGGCTCCCTGCTCAGGGGGAAGTCTGCTTCTCCCTTTCCCTCTACCCCTCCTCCCACTCGTGCACTCTCATGCATGCTCTCTCTCTCAAACAAATCTTTAAAAAAAAAAAAGACAAAGCCTCAGACCCATTCAGATTTGAAGGCAGCACATTCCTGGCAGAGGGTAAAAGTAAGTATAAAGGCCCTAAGGCGAACATGGGCCTGGGTATGCTGAGAGAAAAGTGAGCAAGAGAAAGAAAGGTACAAGAGTTTGGAGACAGACCTGAGAAGGCTGGGGTCAGATTCCACAGGTCCTTTCAAGCCATGTCTGAACTGGGATTTTACCATCATTGAGAAGGTGAGTCATTTGAGAGCTCTGAGCAAGAGTGATGCGGTCCAACTTCCTTTCTTTGACAAGATCATTCTGACTGGTGTACTCGAAATGGATTTAAGGGCGGTAAGAGTAGAGGTAGAAATATCAATTAGGAAATTAATGTAACAATCTAGGAAAGAGATGATAGTATCGCAGATAAGGGTGGTACCAGTGGAGATGATAAGAAGTAGTTGGATTCCTCTGAACAGTTTGAAGGATTAGCTGACTGTTTGGATGTGGAAAATGAAAGAAAAAGAGGAGCCAAGGGTGACTGCCAGCCTTTTGGCCAGAGCAATGGGAAGGATGCAGCAGTCTGCAGCACCAATGGGAAGATTAAGGGAAGAGCAGATGTGGAAGAGTATGATTGGGCATCCCTGTTCCAGATATGTGAAATCTGAGGTACCAGAGGGGAGAGGGAAGAGTAAAAGAAATAGCCAGTCAGATCTTTGACTCTGAGAGGCCAGAAGCAGAGATGTAAATCTGATAGTGATTAGCATATAATGGCATGAAACTGGGTCAAATTACCCAGGTAGTAGGTACAGACTGAGAAAAAGAGGTCCCAGGACCAAGGCCCAGAACACATCACTGTCTAAAGATGGAGGACAAGAGGAAGAACCAACCAGCGTAGGGGAGGAAAGAACGGCCAATGGAGTAGAATAAAAACCAGAAGAGTGAGAGGTCTTGGAAGCCAGGTGGAAACTAGGAGAGAATAAACAGCAGTGTCAAACCTGACTGACAGGCCAAGGAGGATGAGGACTGAGACTGACCATTGGATTTAAAAATGCAGAGGTCACCGGTGACCTGGACAAGGGTGGAATGGTGGCAAAGGGAATGAAAGTCTGAAAGGCAGGGTAGGAAAGACAAAGGGAAGAGAATACACACAACTCTTAAGCAGCTTTACTTTGAGAAGGAGCAGAAAAACTGAAAGAGTAGTAATTGAAGAGACAAGTGGGATCAAGAGAAGGTTGTTTTTACCTTCATGAAAGAAATGTCAGGATATTTGATGATGCAAGAGAGAGGGGGGTATACTGCTGTAGTGACGGAGATTTTTAAAAATTAAAAGGCAAATAAAGCAAGAATTGAAAATGCATAGCAATATAAGACTAGGCAAAGTAGAATCCAAGACAAAAAGCATTAAATGGGATAGAAGTTAATATATATTTACTGAAACACTATGGAACTTAAGTAGTTAAATAAGACTTCCCCATAAGAGTACTGCACCCAGATGAATTTATGGGCAAGACTGTAAAATCACTTCCTTGCTATTTAAACTGATCCAGACAATAAAAAGAAGGAACATATTTCAATTCATTTGAACAAACTAGCAGAAACCTGATACCAAAAACTGACAGAAAAGGAAAGAATAAACAATGTCAAATCTGTTACAAAGATTGATAAAAAGTCTTAAATAAAATACAAATAAATTAAATCCAGCAATGTATTATAAGAAAACCAGATAAAATCCAGACAGGATTTATTCCAAGAATAAATGGATAGTTCAACATAGACACTATGAGTATAATTAATATTATTATTTTAAAGTAGAAAAATAATTAAAATTGTCTCAGATGTTAAAAGAGCATTAAATATAAATTCAACTAATATTCAGGATAACAAAAAATTCTTTAGGCATAGAAGGGTATTGCCTCAATATGATAAAGAATATCCTCCTGAAACCCATAGCCAGTGAAAATCATATATGATGACCAAACATTAGAGGCATTGTTAAGTAAGTCAAGAACAAGAGAAAAATGCCAACTATCATCATTACTTTTCAATAGCATCCTGGAAAATTTTAAGTCAGTGTAATAAAACAAGGAAAAGACATTTTTAAAAGCATAGCTATTAGAAAGAAAAAGATAAAATTATCATTTTTTGCAAATTATATAGCAATCTAACTGGATAACTCAAGAGACTAAAAGGAAAAACTACTAAAACTATTCTTTTGAAGTTCAGTAAAATGGCAGTATGCCAAAGACATATAGAAATCAATAGCTTTTTACAGACTAAACTAGGTAGATTTCTAATTAAAAATTCTACTTTCAAAAGCAAGCTCTCTCCTCCCAAAAACTCTCTAGTATAGTACTATTCAATACAAAGGTAGTGTGAGCCATATATGTAATTTTAAATAGTCTAGATGTCACATTTTAAAAAAAATAGGTGAAATTAATTTTAATATATTTAACCCAACATATGTCCAAAATATTATTTTTACATCTAAAAATATTTTAAAACTATTCTTGAGATATTTTCATTCTTCAAAATCATGGGGTTTGTTTTTTTGTACTTAACAGCACATCTCAGTGCGGAAAAGCCACATTTCAGGTCCTCACTAGCCATCTGTGGGCAGTGGCTATTTATTAAATTGGACAGTGTAGCTCTAGTAGACTTAGCTATGAGCCCAAGAAAATATGGGCAGGACTTACAAACTTGAAAATATCAAAACTTCTAAAGAACATAAGAAGACATTTCAATAAAAGGACAAACATGACATATTCCTAGAAGGAAATTCCAATACTATAAAGATACCAATTTTCTCCCCCAAATTACTGTATGAATTGAACCTAAGCCCAGTCAAAATTTCAATGACTTTTTTGGGAAGACTTGACAAAATGATTCCAAAGGCTGGAAGCATAAATGTCAAAGAATATCAAGAAAATTTGAAAATAACAAGTAAAAAGGTTTGGGGTTTGCCATATCAGATATCTAAGTATCATCAAATATTTATATATTTTATCAGTTTACAAAAATTAATACTGGAAGATCAATAAAGAGACTACAAAACTACCACAGACAAAAACTTAGTATATGATAGGGGGAATTATAAATAAATAGGAAAGGAATATGCTAGTACATACATGGTATTGGAACCACTTATAAAAAATATACAGTTTCAGAGGTACAGGTCTGTGATTCAACAGTCTCACACAATTCACAGCGCTCAGCATAGCACATACCCTCCCCAATGTCTATCACTCTGAAACAAATAATACATTATAGGTTAAAAAAAGAAAAGAAGACAGTAGGAAAGGAAAAATGAAGGGGGGGAAATCGGAGGGGGAGACCAACCATGAGAGACTATGGACTCTGAGAAACAAACTGAGGGTTCTAGAGGGGAGGGGGGTGGGAGGATGGGTTAGCCTGGTGGTGGGTATTAAAGAGGGCACATATTGAATGGAGCACTGGGTGTTATACACGAACAATGAATCACGGAACACTACATCAAAAACTAAGGAGGTAATGTATGGGGATTAACATAACATAATAAAATTTTAAAAATGTAAAATAAAAAAAATATACAGTGACATGTCTATTTTATATCTCATACCAAAATAAATACTGTATGAGTTTTTAAATAAAAAATTAGAAAGCAGTAAAATGACAGAAATCTGTACTTGAATATTTACATATTTATAGAGTTTTGGAGTAGGGAACCTCTTTTTTTTTTTTTTTTAAAGATTTTGTTTTTATTTATTTGACAGAGAGAGACAGAGCGAGAGAGCAAACACAAGCAGGGGGAGTAGGAGAGGGAGAAGCAGGCTTCCCCGTGGAGCAGGGAGCCCGATGCGGGGCTCGATCCCAGGACCCTGGGATCACGACCTGAGCCGAAGGCAGACGCTTAATGACTGAGCCACCCAGGTGCCCCGGGAACCTCTTCTTAAGATAGAAATCATAAAGTAAAACAGATTTGGTGATAAAATATTCTGTTTATCAAAAACATACATAAAAAGCTAATTTCAAACTGACAAAATGGTTCCAATATAAATAAACAATAAAAATACTAATATAAGTAGCTTATATGGATCAATAAAAGAAAAGATAAACAATTCAAAAGAAAAAAAAAAGAGCTAATGACATAAACAGGCCAATTTACAAAAGAAAAAGTACACATTTTCACCTATCAAATTGGCAAAGATGAAAAGATGGTGATTATGTTTGACAAGGGTACAAGAAATGGGTATTCGTGACCATGCCATGGACAATCATTCTTGAGGGAAACTTGGCAGTTTGTATGAAAAACCTTAAAAACATGTATTATCTTTCCCTTTATATGAAGTATCTAAACTAGACAAATTCATAGAGACAGAAAGTAGAACAGACATTACCAGGGGCTGGGGAAGGAGGAATAGGGAGTTACTGTTTAATGAGTACAAGTTTTCTATTTAGGATGATGGAAACATTCCGGAAATGTAAAATGGTGATGGTTGCACAACACTGTGAATATACTTAACCCCACTGAACTGTTTACTTAAAAATGATTAAAATGGCAAATTATGTTGCATACGTTACCATGATTTTTTAAAATTCCATTGCATGGCCATACACATTTATTAAACCATTTTTCTATTAGTGAATATTTAGGTCTTTCCCAAATTTTTAACAATAAAAACAACATTATGAATAAAAAAAGTATATCCCCTTCTGCCCCCGGGTCCTGTCCTCATGCTTTAATAAAACCACCATTTTGCACCAAAAAAATAAAATAAAATAAAAATAAAAAAGTATATCCCTAGATCCAGCATTTTTATTTGTTAGTATTTATCCTATGGTAATAATGAAGAGCATGAGTTAAGATATATATTTTCCTCCTAGCACTGTTTGTAATAATAAAAAGTGGGAAACCTAAATAACTAATATATAGGATTGGTCAAATAAGTGATCGGACACAGTGGAAAATTGGGCAGCCATTAAAAAGTATACTATAGTCATATATCTATTGATATTAAGGGGAAATGATTAAAAATATATGTGTGTAAACCTTAAAGGAAGTAAATGTTCGTACATGCATAAGAAAGTACCTGGAAGAATATATAAGTCTTTGCCAGTGGTTATCTCTGAGTGAATGGAATTTGTTACTTATTTATGCTCTTTTTCTTACTTGTTAGATTTTTCTGCAATGAGCATGAACTCTCTCTGGGGAAGAAAAAAAAAACAAAAAACCTAACAAAAGAAAATTTTGAAGAAATCATTAAAAAACTCTCCTAGTTATTTTTCCTTTCTCAAAAGTAACACTGTGCTTTCCCTTACTGTACAAAGTGCCCTCCCTCCCCCCACCAAAAAAAGAAAACACCAACTAACAGTCTGTTTATTATTATCTGACAGACCAGTAGGTAATTCTTTCTCTGAACTAAATAATTATGAATTCGGTGATATTAAGAAATTCCTTCGGGCTTTTGGTTTGCTTCTAAGCTGTCCATTATAGGTATATGTGCAAAGCGTCTGATGAAAATGCTTTCTACTTTTGCTAATGAGATGGTTTTCCTTTTACAAATGAAGGAGATGCTGTCACTGAAGAGTAAGGCTACACACGGAGCATGGGAGACGAATATTCAAGTGTCTGAACAGAACCCATTAAAATGAGAGCAGGAAAACTGTAATGCCTTATACGGTATCCCAAAAGCTTGTGCAATTGTAGAAGAAATAAAACACTGAGTTTGGAGGTGTAAGGCAAACAGATCCAGTCCCAAAAGCATTTTTGTTTGGGTGTCCCACACCAAAGTTGTAAATCTAGAACAGGAAACTTGAAATCATTAAGGTCACATATTTATAACATCACATTCAATTAGGTTAGAAAAGTGTAATTTCTGTCATCATGTCATAAAAAGATGTGTTTTTGTCTCAGATCTCTTATAAGGAAAAGTCCCCTATATTGTTACAGATAGGGCTGTTTTCAATCAGTTACAAGGAGCAATTCAATTACTAGATGGTTTAGTGCAGTAACTGACTCCAGACTAATTTAATTTCTTTAGGTCTCTAAAGATCAATTGATCTGATTTGACCCATCCCCAAAGGCTGTTTAGGGAAAATTCAGACTTAAATACCTGGAAATGAAATCCAAAACCTTGGCCAATTTCACACTAGTTAGGTCATCCTGCAAACTTTCAGCTGGTCACAGAAGATGCTCTCTTCGCCCTCAGACCATTGAAAGCTACTCAGTTTCATGGACGTGTGAGTGCTCCCCACATCAGGATGTTTATTCAATAAGTGGAAAAATGTGCCTGCATGCATTATCAAATCTGCTGTTCCAAAGGGCAGTGAGGCTGGGGACTCGTATCTCGTGAGCACACGTGCAAATAAGGGGCTATTTTTACTCTAGGAGTAGTTTATTAAGACTATTAGAAGTACACTTAGATGGGGCAAAAAATAATAATTATTTCACATTTTTAGATTTATAAAGTGTTTCATAAATGTCACCTTACTTGGCTCTCATAATAAACTTTTGAAGGAGCAGGGTTATTTTTCCCATCTTCTAGATAAGGAAACAGAGGCTGGGAGACTACTCCAGGATCATTCAGCCAGTACAAGGCAGAGCTGGGACTCTAACCCATGAGTTTGTCTCCCGGTATATCATGCTCACCTCCTGATCTGAGATAGAAGATAAGGTACACACTATAAAAACACACCACTGCTGTCCCACTGAGCCACTGTCTTCATTCTTACCTGCTACCTGACTGAAATGAAGAAGTTCACTTCTAATCCCACCTGTATACATCCAGTTGGAGTCACTGCTTCTGGCTCTCCAGAAATAAGAGATGAAAAAGGTCATGCCTGAATGAAAGCAGCCTTTGTAAATGGACTTATTTGTCACCCACACTGCTGATGCCACATTCTCACTGCCTTGGGTCTCAAGGCCTATCTGCTTGCCTATGTCCCACCTCATTGGAGAGCTATCCATTTGGTGTCTCTCTGCAGTCTGCAATCGACTTCCAACCACAAGCTCAAGTTTCCTTCCCTGATCTCAGCCCCCTCAACCACTTGTCAAGCTCTCCAGTGACTTAATTTCTCTCTTCTACTTGAATCCCACAGCACCTGCTCCACTTTCAGCCTCTCCTGCTGGCTTCTCTGCCTCCTCACTGAGCCTCTATAACTTTTCCTCCAAATCAAAACCCACTGTGCTCTGCTACTTGGGAGGGCTGAAGGAAGGATTAGATAGATATTGCTAAAATATGCAATGACCCCTTCAACTGCATTTCCAGGAAGGCTGGAGAGAAGTGCCGAGGTCAGGAGATGTGACCATGTGTTAGGTAACAAAGAGTGTGACAGAAATGTATAGCAGTTGGTGGGGAGGAAATCACACAAAGACCTGGAGGTAAAATACACCAGAGGTTCTGGTGGCTAGGGTACACCACCTGTCAAAGAAAGACTCTGGGCCACATAAAAGAAGAAGTACAGAAGATGAATAAGGTCTAAAGATCTAATGTATAACATATTGACTAGAGTTGATAACACTATTGTATAACTGAAATCTGCCAAGAAAGTAGAACTTAAATGTTCTCACACAAAAAAGAAGTACAGAAAGTTCCATAGTATGTGTAAGAGATACAAATAATCTGTTAGGTTCAAAAATCTTCTCCCTAAAAAACACATCATGTTTTTGACATTCCTATGGGCAAGCTCTGGATCTCAACGTAGTCATTACTCACCATGAAGATGATCTCACACTGTGTAAACCATTTTAATTAAGTAAAAAGTGGAGTAAGTTACAGGCCCGTGATTGTCACTTGTCTTCTTAAAGGTCCTGAGACCTGATGTCTCTCCTGTTAAATATGAGTAGTCTATGCCATATGTAAAATATGTGCCTTGAATTAAATGACATCTCCTTGCTTCAGAGTTCCAAACTACTCACATTCTTCAGGCTCGCTAATATGTCCACTTCAGAAGGCTAAGACTATCAAGATTCCATTTCTCTGCAGATTACCACCTAAGAGATGCAGCTTAATATCATCAAAAGGACTGAATCTTTGATAAGGAAGAAACCCTACTTTTTTACAGTTGAGTCAATGTCCTGACCAAAGAAACCACTTCCTTGGAAACAGCACGGGAACAGATGCAGGTGCAGCAGCTGTCAGAGCTTAAGCAGCTGCATGTCTACAGGGCTTCGAGGTGGAAGGGAAGGTGGGCTGGGGGGATCGGAGACTATCTACAGTAGGGTTATGGCATTTGGGCGTTGAAAGGAGTGTGTTCTTACAAACTCACTCTTCTCTTTATCTTATCTGGACAAAAAAGTAAACAGAAAATTCTCATTACCTCTCAATGTCAGTGAGCCTGGAGGAGTCCCGGAATCCTTTGGCAAAAGGGTTGCTATCTATTTTCAGCTTGGTTATCTGCAAAGGAATGAATGGGTAACAGAACAATATCATTTCCGAGGTCAAGGAAGCAAAATCAGAAATAAAGAGTTTGTTCATTTTCCATGCCGCCCCAAGAATACTTAATGTCTGTCAGGATCGTGAGAAGGGTGGAAAGTGAAAGAGAAGTTCACAGGAGGGATGATTCACAACCCAGTGGGACAGTTGGTCAGGGAGGGCTTCAGAGATGAGGGATTTGAGGACTGGCTGGTCCTAGAAAACAGCCCGAAGGTCAATGGATAGAGACAATTAGGGAGGGGGCCTTTTGTAAACAGTGTGGCTGCAAGGTGAAGAATTTAAGAGAGCAGTGAAAGGCTAGGGTTGCCCCGAGAATGGGAGAACTGTCTAGCAGACCAGCACTGGTAGGTAATGGGGAATACAAACAAAAATGTTGCCTCCTGCTGACTTGGCAGTATCATTTGTGAATCCTATGGGCATATATATATATATATATATATATATATATAACATAATGGAGAAGATAAAATGAACAATAATAGCTTCATGTTCAATACTGTACTGAAATACATGACATAAATACATGATATAAAGCTGTCAAAATATAAATTTACCCCTGCTCCCCTTCCATCTGACCAAATTAGAATCAACCAGTCTTTTGTTATCCTCCCACACAATGCTATTTATAGACTCTGTGCTTATATAAAAGAAAATATTCCCTAATAAGAATCATAGTCTGAAGGATTAAGTATGTAAGATGTGCTAGTCCATAATTCCCACAGTATTAATGTAAAAAGATCCATTAAATCATATGCGCTGTGCCTCCAAAGAAAGAGACATTAGGTTATGAAGCAAAAAATAAACACTGAATAAAAGATACTCGAGACTTGTAAAATTCCTGATTAGAGCCAAAAAGAACCCAGAAGGACCAAGACACAGGTAGTCACTATCTGAATTAGAACCATAGACACCTTTAAAAAAGAATCCTAGCTCACTGGCATCAGAACAAGAACCCACACTAATCTTTAGAGAGAGATGCACAAAATAGTCTTAGCCTGGAGAAAAGTTTATAAAGTTGAGGCATGTCCTCCTCATAAGCACTAAACACAACCATAGATTGCCTGAAATACTCTCTCACCAAAACACAACGTTTTCTCTGATCAGAGTGTTTCTGCTATTCATTTTAAATCATTAACACCTAAAGAATTGCCTTTTTCATTACAAAAGAAAGGCATTATTTCCCTTTTCGAATTGTCTAAATATGAGCTAACCAATGTACAAGCTGTAAAGAAGCTACTCATCTCACTTAAAATAGAACTTCCCACACTATCCTATCCAGAGACCCCCCTTTTCTGTCATGAACACTGACCAGTTATAAGATTGATTATTTGATAGTTTTAATTTCTAAGAGTGCATGACAGTGTCTCACAAATGCTCATTGTTAGCCTTTTCACTCTAGTGCAGCCAAAAAAAAAAAAAATTTACTAATTTCCTTTTCAGCTTAGTTAGTGGACATGATAAACAAGGAAGGAAGGAAGAAAACTGTTCTTAGTGAATAACAACAGCTAATTTAAATTTGCATATAAAGAAATACACAGGAACCTCAGAGGTTGCCTCTAATGTGTGGCCATCCAGAGTTTGTAGAGAACCTCCTCTAGCACACTGCCACCACGGTCATAGCCGTGGATTTCTCAAGGGTGAAGTCTGTTTCAGCCATCTTTCAGACTACGATTTAGTTCTGCAGGTCCATTTTCAGGATGCAGGAGAAAATTTTTATTTGTCTCAAATAAACCGTAAGCATCTTCTAAAGCACAAGCAATTAGTATGTCCTAAGATTATAAAACACCAACTAGATTTTTAAATCCTCAGACAGGAGCTGCATCTCTTTCTACTGAATAATTAAAAGTTAAAATGCCTTATATTTCTGAAGCGCTTTAGGTTCATGAAAGTGCTTTCAAATTAATTCATTGACAAATATTTAATGAGGAAGGATTACTTATTATGCACTATGCCAAGTGTTGGATGGTGCAGAGATAAAGAACACGTGGGCCCTGCCCTGATGGAGCTTCAAACTGCAAGGCACAAGCAGAGGGACACAGAGCTTACCAGAACTGAAGGTGACTTACATGCCACTAAAGAGGGTGACACCACATCCACTGCAGTGTTAGTGATTTAAGCGTGAAGCAAACCCAGATGAAAATTTCAAACTGAAACTGAGGTAGAACAATAAGTCTTCTTTCAAGCTCAATTCCTATAAGCTAATTAATAAAATGTAAAAGTGCATAGATAAAATGTAGAAGTGAAAGATAAAATTGCATGGAGACAGTGACAGAGGGATGCCTGGGTGGCTCAGTTGTTAAGCATCTGCCTTCAGCTCAGGTCATGATCCCAGGGTCCTGGGATCGAGCCCCGCATCGGGCTCCCTGCTCGGCGGGAAGGCTGCTTCTCCCTCTCCCACTCCCCCTGCTTGCGTTCCGTCTCTCGCTGTGTCTCTCTCTGTCAAATAAATAAAATCTTAAAAAAAAAAAAAAAAAGACAGTGGCAGATATCTGATGGAAAAAGTAATTTTGAAAGAAGTCCTTTTACAGCCACTCCTCTAAGACGTGAACTGTATCATTTTGTTTGAGTCTTTACAAACTAAAAGAATAGAAAGTATTATCTCTCTGTTGTAATGATTAAAGGACTTAAAGGACTTTTGATCTACTTGGCCCCTGTGAAAACTGTATTTGCTTTTCTTCATTATTTCCAAAAGGTAAAGACTATAGGTTCAGAATATGACGATTGTCATAAATACTCTCAGCAAGTGTGTGTTGTTCAAGCAGTATGTCACCATATTTACCATTACTGCCATAACTCTGAAGAAGTGAATTACATTCAACAAGTTTTCAGATGTCTTTGGAATTTTCTTTCATTATTAGAATTTTCTATTTCCAGTTTCTTTTTAGTCTCTTTTTCATGATACCCAGGCAGATCACTGGTAACTTTTTTTCTTTTTCTTCACATTTTGATATAACTTCAAACTATAGCAAAGTTTTGAGAATAGAATGAGGTACTCTCATACACCTAGATTCACCAGTTAGTTACAGCAATGATTTGACTTTAGTGTGCTAATTAGAAATGGAGCTTAAGACTTTCTCCATAGACCACTTTATCTAATTCCAGAGAAAATAACTGCTTTTGGAAGTTAAAGGAAATAAAGATGAATGGATGTCTAATTACTAAAATTGTAGGGGGGCCCTGGAGTAACACTACAATTTCGAACAGGTTTTATGGAGTACTGATTAGCAGCACAAGGACTGTGAGTTGAACTTCTTAATGCACCCACCATGCTCACTGTGCTATCACTAGTCTCTGAGTTTTCTGGGGTGTCAGCAGTAAGCACCCCCAGAAATGTTTGTGGAAGTTTGCTTCAAGGACAAGCGATGAGAAATAGGATTTCATCTTTTTACCAGTTATGGACTAGCAAAACTTCCTGAGTTTACCTAAATAACATTTCATTTTGCTTTCTAATTTTAAAATAAAATAATTTTTAAATAGCAAGATTTTAACATTCCAGGTAATCATGCATTTTTAAAAGGTCAGGCATAGATTTTACTCCATGGATATTTCAATGAAAACTGATAGTAACAGAGAAAGAAATTCATTTCTGAAGATACAGTTTTATATCCCTTTATACTATTTGGGATAACTGAAAAAGTTCTACATTTGCGAACTGATGAGAGAAAGGACCCAAGTTACAGACAGTGATCTCAGCTGGACCCTAATACAGAATCCCTGCCACTATGTGTAATGCTGTTGAACAATATCATCCATGTCAACGGTGAAACTGCAAAAGGATCCCCAAAGTAGCCAACTACCAAATATAATATGGTTAAAAAAATATATATATGAAACTACAGGTACAGCTTGTAACTCAAAAGCAACATGTAAAAGTAGCAACTTTTTTCATTTTGTGAGGAAAAAGCGTTACAGGGCAGCTCTGCGTGCTTAAGAAATCCCGCAGCTTTGTGTATATGCAAATAACTGACTAATTCAGGCCAAAACACGGCCACTGTTTTTTCACCTGTTATCTCAATAATATAGGACATAATGCATTTCTTAGCCAGAAAATTCACTCTTAACATCTCCTTTATCTATAGGTCACAAGTGTATGCAAAACCAGGGAGCAGATTTTGACACTGCCAGTGGCACTGAGGAGGGGGGACCTCTCCCAGTGGTCGTTATTCCATGTGATACCTCTGAACTCTGGACCCAGCTGGGGTGCCCAGCCACAAGGTGAAATTGGCCCCCAGAGCCCATTTCTCCAATTATCAGGAAAAGATCTGTCCAAAGGCATTTAAAAATGAAACCTGACCTACACTTCAACTCTACAGCAATGGCTGGCCCGCTCAAAAACAATGCATGACCTTTAAATCTGAAATTATAAGATAGTTTGTTGAAAGTGTAATGTATTTAGGTTTTATCTAATAATGTAAAGAAATGCAATCACTTCCTTGCAAAAAAAAAAAAAGAGAGAGAGAGAGAGAAAAATAGCAAAATATGCCCCATTTTCATTACTCACAAATAAAACTACCAGCCACAATAAATGAGAAGCTTTTTCACAAATTCTGTTGGAAACTGAATTGGGTTTTAATAGATATAAAAATAACAGTCTTGTCCAAAGTTTAAGAGATATGAAGGTGATCCTAAATGTGAACTTTTAAATCTTCCTCTCTTTCTGTTCTTTGCACATGGAAAAATTCTAATACGCTAAGTACATGTTTATTTCCTGTATATTTATTTTATTATATATCTGCTATAGGAAAATAGTACACAAGTAAGGTTACAGCTGTGAAAAAGTGGTAGATGTGGAGAGGCTTGAGAAAGAATCAAGGATAAGTTTAATTAAATGAGATATTCAGAAAAAATGTAGATAGTTTTTTTCTAAATTAAAAGTAATAAACCCAAGCCATGAATGTTAGTTGGATCCTAGTTCAAAGGGGGGAAAGGTTGTTGGTCCCTCCTGGAAATACTAATATGAAACTGAATTTTAGAAGATATTAAGGAATAACTCTTATTAATTTTCTTAGCTGTGAAAAAGACATTGTGCTTACAAAAATAATATTCTTATTGCCAGTATATACTTGTAGAAGTATTGACAGGTAAAGTATCATGATGTATGCTGCTTAGTTTCAAATGATTCAGGGAAGGAGAAAACTACATACACAGAGAAATAGGGCAGGTGAGGTCCAGGAAGGTCACCTTGGATGAGTTATTTAACCCCATGCCTCAATTTTCCCAGCTGTAAATGTAACAAACAAATACTGTTTGTTCCTATTTTATAATATCCTTGTGAAGATTAAATAAGACAATTCACTTTAAATGGTTCCCAGCACATAGTAAGTACACAAATATTAGCTATTATCACAATTATGTAGATAAAACTTCCTATTCCAGTGTACCATGACCTGAGAGGTCCTGCCAAGGTTTATCCAGGACTGCTCTTTCACCTATAAAACTAAATCTAAAGTTTCTTAGAAACTTTCCTTCAATTTTCTTCAGTCTGTAATTTTCATTTAAAAAAAAAAAAAAAACAATTTACCTATTCTTGCTTTGGTTTTCTTTACAGAGAATTTTGATAAAAGCAATGAAATTTTCACATGACAAGTTTCTGGTTTATTCTCAAACATCAGCAGACTTCTTGTAGAAGTACAAATCTAATGTCGTATAGTATAAAAGCTATAAATTCAAATCATGTAAAATGAATGTTTTAGGAATGTTCTCTGAATCTATATCTGTATTACATGTGTCCTCAAATAAAAACTGGGATAGTTGGTGTCAATGTTTCAGATTCTCAGTGAAACAGTATTAGGGTTTTACACCCCTGTAGGCTTCAATCTACACCCAACTTTTTAGCTTGGTCATTCTCTGAAAGTTTCTACTCTTGTGTTGTTGCCTTAGAGACAACCAAAAAAAAAAAAAAAATTTTTTTTTAAAGATTTTATTTATTTATTTGAGAGAGAGACAGAGAATGAGAGAGAGAGAGCATGAGGGAGGGAGGGTCAGAAGGAGAAGCAGACTCCCTGCTGAGCAGGGAGCCCGATGCAGGACTCGATCCCAGGAGTCCAGGATCATGACCTGAGCCGAAGGCAGGTGCTTAACCAAATGAGCCACCCAGGCGCCCGACAACCAAAAAGTTTTAATACTTTGCTTTTACTTTAAGATGATTAGTATGATTTGTGCCTTCATTTAGCTCATTAAAAAAAATGTGCCACTAACATTTTAAAATCCAAAAAAGTGACACTTTTGTCACTTTGAACACTCCAGAGACAGTCCGATAGTCGCCATATGCCTTATTTATAGGGTGCCTGACAGTTTCCAAAGGCATGTTTACACACAGCACCACATGTGATCCTCACAGGAATGCCCAAGATGTTCTGGGCAGTTCTTAGCTCCAGTTAACAGGTAAGGAAAACAGCAGTGGTGAAGTAAAATCTACTCCAAGTCATACAGAAATTATAGGTGCTTATGCCTTACAGACACACATCCACTCCTGCCTCTTGCTCACATTCCTTCCCTGGGCTCCTATTTCCTCATTTGTGTAGGGCTACCTGAGCTCTCAGCTTCACCTTCTTACTTTTCTCAAGAGACACAACACCATATCTCCTCTGGCTGACCTATCCCACTCTGGCCTCTGAACCATCTATCAGGCATCACCTTACAATTACTCATTCAGAACCCAAAATATAACAATGTCAAAACAAGAAGAGGGCAATAGTCCTGGCTACCCTAAAACTAACCAAATAAAGGCAAGCTACAAAGACCTAGAGGGGCCACAAACAACCAAATTTCCCAAGTAAACTGAATGAGTTCCTTTTTTTTTTTTTTAAATATCGTGGTTTTTTTTTTTTTAAAGATTTTTTATTTATTTATATGACAGAGACACAGCGAGAGAGGGAACACAAGCAGGTGGAGCGGGAGAGGGAGAAGCAGGCTTCCCTCCGAGCAGGGAGCCCGATGCGGGGCTCGATCCCAGGACCCTGGGATCATGACCTGAGCCGAAGGCAGACACCTAACGACTGAGCCACCCAGGCGCCCCTGAATGAGTTCCTTTTACTGAAGTATATCAGAGGAATTCTATTTCTGGTCCTTCCTGACTGTGAAAAGTTACTATCCTCTCTTTGCTTCAGCTTCCTCACTACAGAATATTCCTATTACCCCCAGTCTTCAAGGTTATGCTGACCATGAAAGAATAAAATATATGGGGAAGTACTGACCAGCACCCAGCCCTCAGTAAGACTTTGATAGTTATTAATTGAGTTGGATTAAACCTTATGGATGAAGAAATGCATAAACTTGAAATGTGATATACATCAAAAAGTAGAAACTATAAAACTCAATATTATAAATTAGATATCTTGAAGTTGATTAAATACACACTGCTTACATGCTATAGTTTATTATCTAAAGAGGCATTTAAAAAATCCTTCTACTAGAATTACCTTAAATTACAGCTGAATAAGCTTCACAAAATTTCTGAAGTATCAGTAGTCTGGGTAGTTGGCTGGAATATGTGTGTTAATTTCACAGAAAAACTGAATCTCTAAATTTTGTGAAGCAATGAGTGTGTGGTTATATACATCATGAGGCTCTACCAGAAGGAGAAAAAGAAGCAGGTGATTTTCTCAAGAAGAAAATTTGAGAAGTCAGATGCGGCAGATCTGGGTGGGAGAGTGGGCAATGAACAACTGACCAAGAGTATAAAGATTCTAGAAAAGATGGTATAATACAGACCTTAATAACCTTGAGCCATGGTCACTCAACATGCTTAGAGGTTCTGCGGCTGATACTCAATAGCACTCACCAAAGTGAACTTCGATTTTGAGTACTGGTATAGCCCTTCTCTCCAAGAAAATGAAAGAAGCTCCTAAATCTTTTCCTTATGTAGGAAATGAATGGTGAATGTTGAACTCACCAGTTGATTCTGGTAGGCAGTGACTGCTGTGAAAACGGTCTCTGGGAAGATGAATGTTCTGAATTCTTCAGACTTCAGATTGAGCAACGAGGCTGTGTGGTCTTTCTTCTTAATGATGTGCACCCGTGGCTGGTACTTGTGCATTGAGTTCAAAATTATCTATGATGAAGAGATGGGAAGTACTGAATTTTAAGTATTCATATTGCTAAACAGGCCAAAGTTCAATGAGGCAAAGAAAGAACCACAAGATCTCAGCTTTGAATTCAAGTTTTAAGATTAGGATATACCCTTTCCATTCACAAGGCAAATCCTTTTCATAAGTTGCTGCAGAGTCATGGTTGTGAAATCACATTTTATCAAAACAATTGTACACAATACAGGTTGTTTCAACGGTCCTTTCTAAAATGATGGGGGGAAAGTCATCTGAAGGATGTTGATTTTTGTTTTTTAAATCAAGTCTTTAAAATATTTTTTGTTAGTCTGGTTAGACCAAAGGATATGTGGTCTAAATTTTCTAAAGTAAGAACCTATACATTCTAAGAGGACAGATTGCTATTTATGGTTGTGGGGGGGAGGGATACAAAGAATTAAGAAAGGCTGTGTGGTATTAGACCTCAGTTAGAGTGCTAAGCCTGTTACTTTCTAGTTCCTTCATCTTGAGCCAACTGATCTCACCTCTCCAACCTTGTTTTCTCAAATGCAAAAACATACCTCACAGAGTTGTAGGAAGGATTAGATGATGTAGCCCTTATAAATTACATAGCAAATAGGAAGTGCTCAGTAAACATGAACATTATTATTATTGTTATTATTTCTGACAGCTTCATTGATCCCTGGCTTCCGTTATAAACCAAATATGAATGAGAGTGATGACCATCTTCCGTTGCACAGCTAGTAAAAGCTGCCCAATACTTAGAAATCATGAGCGTACTTTGGTTAACAAGGCAGCATTTTTCACGTGTCTTTTGATTTGCCATTACGAAATCTGAGCAACAAAATTTACTTTCAGATATAAAAGTTTTTCTACATCTTCCCCCCTGCCACTCAGACAGCTACCTAAATCTACAAAATTGGGTATGTCTTTCCTGGGCTCACACTGCATGCCCTTCATCCCAAGGGCCTCGCAGAGAGCCTGGCTCTCAGGGGAGGCATGTGATACATACTGTGGCAGGAGCAGGGTCAATGGCATGCAGTGTTGTTGCAACTGACAGTGCCCCTGTTTCCTTGGCTACCATGGGTGTGGTAGATGAGCGTTTTGGCTAGTTGACTTTAACAGAGTTAAATACTAGTCACTGTGGGATGATTAATATAGAATCAGTCTCTCCCTGTGCTGAGACGTAAGCCAACTTAAAGTTACAGGGCATTAGCTGGTACTGAATTTTGAACATGCCATCGTTTTATGGTCCCAAACCTGAAGAGGAATCACTAAAACAAATGAGTTTCAAATGAGCTGAAATAGACTTAAAAAAAAAAAAAAAAGTCATCTCTATATAATGTGTTTATTTCAGGGAGTTCAAGATATTTATGCTCACTCATAAAACTGGAATAAACTCAAAGTGACAACATCTAACTTATATCTATCTTACATCTAAGATATATTTATATATCTTATATCTAACAATGATATAAGAAAAAACCTGGGCATTCATTATATGTTGTACTAACAAGTTAGAAAGAATTTTCACACACACACACACACACACACACACACACAATGGAAAAAGCCCTAAGCTTTAAATAATATCCCTTCTTCCCTACGTACACCATCCCAAGGTCAATTTCCTTCAGGAAAAGGTGCCAGAGAGACTCAAACCTCAGACTGAATCTCAGCCCCCAGGGCTCCTTGACTCTCTGCTCGAGACCTCATGAGGCTAAGGAATACTACATAGAAATGTCAACTTTGCTTTACTGAAGAAATAAATTCCCTGAAGTAAAGAATTTTCCTGTTATAAAATGAAAAATGCATCTATAAGAAGGGCTTCTTCAAAACTAATTCAAAGAACTTGGCTGAACGACACAGGATCTAAAAATCTTTTCTTGTAGTTTTCAGAACACATTACTTATGGTGACAAAAGGTTATATTAAATAATAAAATTTTAAAGCTAAAATGGATATTAACAACCATCTAAGACTAAATAATCTGTCAAGGTCTAATCTTGGCATAATCAGATGAGAACTCAGAGCTCCTAAAATACAGCTTGGTGCTATGTTCACCCATGAAGTTGATATTAAAAGGAAAACACATTAATTCTGGACAGCTGATCTCAAAATGAATTCTCAAATCTTTCTGGAAAGACCCAAATAGTGCTTCTAAAAGCTTCACATAAGGGCACCTGGGTGGTTCAGTCCATTAAGCATCTGCCTTCGGCTCAGGTCATGATCTCAGGGTCCTGGGATGGAGACTCGTGTCCAGCTCCCTGATCAGCAGGGAGTGTGCTTCTCCCTCCCCCTCTGCTATTCCCCCTGCTTGTGCTCTCTCTCTTGCTCTCTCTCTCTCAAATAAATAAATAAAATCTTTAAAAAAAACACACATACAACTATTCCAAGACTTTCCTCAATGATTTAAAAAATAAAATTAAAAATAAATAAATAAAAGCTTCACATATGGAAAATATCACAACCATAAAAAATTTCATTTCTCCCTGCAAAGATTTCAGTGGACTCAAGAAATTTTAATATGAATGACATTAGGAATGATCTGGCCTGCAGAAAATGTCTCCCAGATACTTCATCATTTTTAATCAGAAAAAAAAAAAAAATCTATCAATGAAAACATCTCTTTAAAAAAGCAGAAAAAGACAATTATCCCAACATTCTTAAAGATAAAAGTCAATTATCTTTTCCAATACATAAAATAACAGAAACCTATTAACCTATTTGCAACACTGCAACACTGTCACCAGCAGTCATGAGCTAACCTGGTTACTCTGATTTGGTCAGAGGTGGGCAAATGGGTGGTGGCAATGCCCAAAGTGATTTATTTGGTTCCAATTTCACTCAAACCATTTGAAACCATTGGCTAGAACTCTCTAATTTATATCTACTTATAACTACCCTTTTTTGAGAAGAGTTCTGAAACTACTAAATTGCACAGATCCAATAAGAATGAAAACCTTAAGTAACAACAGTCTTAATAAAGGGGTAAGACAGAGAATAATTGTATCAAAATATCTAAGCCAAGGGAAGCAACCAATGAAATGCCAATGTGTTTTCTGGCAAATCAAGGCGAAAAAAGAAAGAAATAGTCCTCTCCTTATCAAAAAGAAGTATGCAAGTCTCAAGTATTCTTAGTATAAAATCTAAAACAATTTTTATGTAAATCTTTCTTTTAGAGCATGGAATAACATCATAGTTCCTTACAAAGCAGTTGTATCAAGTGTGTAAAGGCCTATGTCAATGGCTATTTGTGCTATTAATTATTGATATGGGCTCAGAATTCCAATTTCTCTTTTTCCATATTTTGATGAACTCCTTATGACAAAAAATCAAATTGTTTTGTTTTTAATTTCAAGACTTCTCTGTGCTTTACTATTCATAAGACTCTCTACAATAGGGGTAGATAATGAGTAAAGAGCACTTCCCCAAATTTATTTGGACATAAAACCCTTTTGTTCTATTGCGTCTCACATGAACAAGCTCTACAAAACACACTTTGGGAAATCCCCATAGGAGATGTCAGCCCCATTTCCTTTACGCTGTGTTATCTAATATACCACTGACAGAAATCAGATGTTTCACCTAAGAACTATCATAGCCTCCGGAATGCACATTCCCTTTGTCTAGCTGGTGCAGGTAGTAAAGTAGTTGCAGTCTTAGGAAATTCATAGTGCCGAACGAAGGTCCCAGACCCTCTTATGTAGAAATGGCATACGGCATCCCTGTAAGTGGCCTCTTAAGAAGAGCAGTCAGGGTTCCCTGAACAGCACATGAATGTTCTCACAGAATAACTGAGAGATGGAAGATGGGATGGGGAAAGGGAGGGGAAGAAGAGATTGAGAGGGAGGAAGTTCTGAGTGACTTCTCCATTCCATCCCAGGGAATCCACATAATCCAAGGCACTGTACTTACATGGCCATGCTGATCCAGTTCATTGTTGGTGAGTTTCACCTTTTCAAAAGACACCATCTGTTTGAGTAGCTGCTCACCAGTAAAAGGAGAGTCTGGGTGTACGTACAACCTAAGAAAATTATGAGAATGTTATTGAGACATCTTTTAAAACTCTGTTCTCTGTGGGTTATAAAATACTCTGATTCTAAAGGAACACAAAAACCTCATATAAATGGTGAATTTTATTTGCCCTAGATAATCTCAAATTTAATAATCTAACAGTATCAAAATAACTCTAAAACATCTAAATACGTTTCTTCATGTACCGATGATCTAAAAGGGGTAATACCTAGTAAATTTTCTATTGTCTGCTCAGCAAGCCATTTTTAAAAAGGTGCATATTTTTCCATCTATCTAATCAACTATTGGTCTGCTTCCATAAAATACAAAATTTTATTACTGTTGTAGTATTTTCAAAAGACAGACTAGCTTATACTAATTGTATAGCTCCTAGTATAAATACTGCTAAAAAGCAATGAAGGCATAAAGAACTGAAGAGGAAACAATTTTAGAGAATTCATTCATTTACACTTGAGGATGACTCAGTTTGAAGTTTATAAATACAAGACAAAGTAATTTTAATACAGCAACGTGGCTAACTTTTAATAGTCCACAGATCACAGTCTGTTGCTCCTTCCACTACCTTAAATACTATTACTTTCATCTAGTTAAGTGCCCACTAAATGACAGTGAAAATAAGCTGGATAAACCTCAAATTATTCAGTGCATTTATTCATAAACAGTTTTTTTGGGGGGGACCTTTGATGGGAAAAATATATTTATCAAGTATTTATCATTTATTGATCAGCTGCTACGTACGAGGCAATCTTTTCCTCATTCACAGTTAAATGCAGGCCATCTGTTCTACCAGGGATGGTTTACACAAAGTACAACACTTTGTAAATTCTAATCCTAGTATCCACTCGACATAAGCTTTTCTGAAGTCAGGGGAGATTACAGAACTCGTGAAAGAGAAGAAAATATCCCTGATTTAATAGGACAAATCCTTTTATCCATTTAACAGGTTATTTATATCTCAATTTTATATAGATTCCTTATAATTTTAATTAAACATAAATATTATGGTTTGGGCAAAGTCAGGGGAGAAGTCACAAAACCTTTCCCTGCAGTACTTATCGAAAAAAACCAAGAAGACTGTGCCATGCTTTGTCACACAGAGGACTAAGAATTAGGTGCCCATGCTGACAGGCTAAAGCCCACCAGAAGCAGAGCACAAAAAAGGCACTAGAAATTCTCACTAGACCCATAGAAGAATTTTAAAGGCTTTAGGTGTGGGTTTGTCTGCCTGTTTGTTTTGGAGGACTGCTCAAAAGTGCCTTTCAATTCAAGCATTCCTTGATGACACAACCATAATACCATTTCAAGTACACCCCTCTAAGGCTAAAACTTCACACATGCAATGGTTTTACTGACCAGCACATCCTACCTACTCCGCCAAAAAAGTTTCAAAAATATTTAAACTCCTAGAAGCTCATGAAATGTTCCCTCTCTATCAATTCAACATGTGGAATCACATTAATAAAGTCTAACATTTAAATATCAGTTACTTTAAAGACAACGAAATGTTCTATATGAAAACACAACATTATTTTAGATAATGTCTTGCCCATTGTTGAGATCAAATGATATTGTCAAGTATTATTTCTTCTGATTAGGAACAACTGACTGGTAAACTTCCATCTGAAATAAATGTTTCAACAAGAACCACAAGGAATTTCCACCATCAATACAAAAATGATCACCTCCCATATTCCTCACCTTCCCCTTATGGAGCTATGAAACGTAGCACTATTTTTTAATAACAATAAAGAACATTTGCTTAAATTATCTAGCATATTTCTATCCTATAACACACTAAACATTTTTATCTAATATCAATATAAATAAACTGAAGTAAGATGAATGAAAAAGCATACAGGAAGCCCCTCCTCTCTCAAGTCCCCCAGGACTTAAAATTCCAGCAATAGCTTAAACATGCTTCAGTTAAGATAGTGTATTGGTACGCGCTTTCCTTCTCTAACCAGAAGAGATTAGTAACATAAACAAGGCATTTCATATTTCCAAAGTCCTGCTGGCCAGCACCAGTTCCCCATACCTTTAATAGGAAGAAAACGTATGCTAAATAAGAGCGATTAACTTCTTAAAGGAAAGACCTCGGGGGGCGGGGGGGGGGGGAAGGATTTGCTTGTAAAAATGGTTAGGAATCTGCTAAAATACCTCTCTCTCTCATTTAAAAAGATTTTGGAAAGTTTGGAAGGAAGCTTCAGAGTAATGTGAATCAGCTATTTAATAATAAATAGTAAAGAATACTAATTATAAACTACTAGAAACTGGTGAATCTTGCTCAATTAAAAAAAAAGGGTATAACATCTTTTAAAAAGTTCTTAGTCTGGTTATTTGTTATTTAATATGCTGATTTGGAAGGGTTGGGAAGATGTCCTTCCTAGTCTCTTGTGGGAATGGAAAACTCTGAGAGTTTTTTAATCTCTTCTCCAGTGTATTTAGCATACTGTAAGCTCAGTAATGTGATTAATGACTAAGTAAGCGTAATATTCCATCTGAACTAGTATGTGTAAATTGTCTGTGTTGGTTCTGTGCCTTGACTAAAACTCCAGACTAGATACTTACAAAGAACCAACCATCAAAGTTCCTAAATCTGTACATGTAAATAAATTCTTAATTCTGATATGAATTTCTAACCAATTAGAAAAATTAGATAGTCATAAAACAACTCAAAAACAGTAAGTCTTGGTTTTAGAACCCTAAATGTAAAGTCTACTAATATCCTTTGTTTGTATTAAAGTGTGCAGTTAGGTTCCTATAACTTCAGCTACTACTTTTTGCATAAACTAATACATGCTTTTTTATCCCCCTAGAAGGCTAATTTGGGTAAAGCAGCAACAATAAAAAAACAGCATGTGATTTTTTAAACAGGGTTCTCCTTGAAAAACATTATTACCAATGAATAGCATAATAATAAACATATATGATCCCTAATATACTGAGTAATGTTTCATGTAAAAGAATATTAACCTGATATTGAATTACATGCATCTACTGAACTTACTATGGAGAAGGGGGAAAAAAAATTAGCTTTCCTTTTTTTTTTTTAAGATTTTATTTATTTGACAGAGAGAGACACAGCAAGAGAGGGAAAAGAAGCAGGAAGAGTGGGAGAGGGAGAAGCAGGCTTCCTGCTCAGCAGGAAGCCTGATGTGGGACTCGATCCCAGGACCCTGAGATCATGACTTGAGCCAAAGGCAGACGCTTAATGACTGAACCACCCAGGCACCCAAAAGTTAGCTTTTCTTACTTAAAATGTCTGAGTCCTTTATTGGTCAAAAACAACCACATTTCACCAAAATGACCTTTATTGTGTGCAGATATAACCATATTACTTAAAAATATTTACTATAAGCAACCACTTTACTAAAATGCACTCTTCTAAAAAGGATTTTTAGGGCAACCACTTCAGCGTTAGGTGTATTCAGTCTGGTATTAAATAGCCAACTAGAAATGATGGGTGCCCTATGAAATGGGTCCAGATTTCTAATGAATATTCTAACTGAAATTAGGAAAGCGTGGAAATGAATTACGAGAAATATAAAATTAAAGACAACATTCTGTCTCTGCAAACTCTGCCTTTCTCAGATATTTTGTAGAGTCAGTCCTGGAGCACCTGGGCTTGGAATGCTTTCTACCAGAGCCCACCACTGTGCAAACAGATCTGCTTAAAATGCAACCAACCAGAGACATTCTGCTCTCGGGGTTAAGACGCGTTTTGCTCTGCCCGAAAATCTGGAGGCACAAACCTGGCCGGCAGCGGCGGGTCTGCCTTGCCAGCCACCAGCCAGGAGGACCGGTGGTAGGCATAGCGGTACCTCTTGTTGTCCACGGGTACGATGTCCATCAGGACTATGTACTTGGCCTCAGGATCCACACCCGAAAATGACACTCGGATGGTGGGAAACATCCTCCTGACACAGGGAAACAAAGAGAATCGGCCACAGCTCATACTGGCAAAAGAGCCCACCGAATTAAAGAGGGAGGTCCTACTCCCCTCCCTACCCGGCCCCCAAGCCCTTTTTTGTTTCCACAGAGATGTGAATTCGGAGATCTTCCTTCTCCCAAGCAGAAATAATTTTAGGCGTCACCTTTTCCGGTGTCCTCATTGCTAGGTGAAAAGTTTTGTTTTGTTTTCTAATACCCAAAGGTCTGTGATTAGGGAAAACTTTAGGTTACATTATCAAGCCTGTTAGGCTCCCAGACCAAAGTGTCTGGAGCAGACCAAGTCGCCCAGCCCCTAGGGTGGCAGAGAGAAAACTCTGTCCCAGCCACAGAAATCTAGGGCAGGGTTGGGTTTCCGGAGACCCTGGGGGTATTTCCCAGGGTCCAGAGAGCTGGAGTGACCAGGGCTGCCATTGGCCACCTTTAGGGTCTTTGCCCCAGGCCTGGGGAGCCGCCTGCACCCCCAGGGCTTCTGGCCTTGGTGCCGGCTACAGCATCAGGGGGCCTGCAGCACCAGCACTCTGTCCTACACAGAGTGTGGTCGTTTCAAATTTCATTCTTCGGCACAGGTTTTCGTTTTGGTTTTTAATGGGAACTGGTGGCTTTTGCAAATTGAGACCAATAAAAGGGAAGCTACCTGCCTCCCTCCAAGTACCTAGCAGCCCGCCCTGCACTCCCAGCATGAGTTCCCTCTTCCCTCCAGATGCCAACCCTGCAGCCCAAAGCCCTCTCAGATTGCAGCGTCCCAAGATTACTGGTCCCTGCACCCCTCTCATCAAGGCCAAGTTGGGTTTTTCATGGCCAGATCGCGAGAAAGCAAATGCTTAGACGTCTGTCTTAGCAGTTCTTTCCAAAAGCAAGTCAGGGGAAAGAAGCCCTCATTAAGCGAAGCTTCCTCTCAGTGCTCTGGATTAGTGGGGTTTCACCCAGTTCCTGGGAACACCCTAGGCCACCCAGGGCACTCTTTTCACCGCCCCACTCCTCACACACCAAGACCCCCGCTACCTGCCCGACTTGGTGATGATCATCTCTGTTCCCAGCTCGTGGAATTTGTCCCAGAGCTCCTTGGTCTCCAGGCTGCAGGCAATTTTGGCCATTTCCTCACTGGGGATGATGGGGGTGGTGGGGATCAGCGGCTCAGTACACAGAGAGGAGGAGGATGGGCTACTGCTGCCCCCGCCACCAAACTCCCCGTGAGCATCCAGGCTGGTCAGTTCGCCCAGGGGCTGGGCACACGATGACTTCTCAACAAATTGTTCTGCGGGCAAAGAGAATGGAGGATGACAGCTAACACTGTCTAGCAAAGACACAGGAAGGAGAACAACACAACTAAAACAGGTTCTGGACTTGACTTTGGAAAAGTTAAGGTCAGAAACTCCAGGAAGGCAGTGATAACCCATCAATATATATATATATATTCTCTCCCGCGATATAGTGACATACTAAACCAAATGAGTTCTAGAACTAATAGCTTATTACCACCATTATGAAAGCCACTTTGGGGACGAAAAATATAAGAAGCTGATAAAGGGAAAGGAGGTGATCAAGAAAGATGAAAAGCAAATACTCCTTTTGTTTTCCCTCCCAAGTTCCAGACTTTGCTTGTGGGATCTGGTGCCAGTCCTGCCTCTCTGACAACCAGGCGAGATTTTTCTCCAGGGAGACCAAGGGAATGAAGAGATGAGCACCTTCCTTACTTTGAAAGAAACTTTCCCTTCCATCCGGAGCCTTCCCTCCATGAGAAAAAAATGAAAAAGGGGAGGGGAAGTGGAGAAAAGTGGGGATGTGGTTAAAACAAAAAAATTAAGTTACTTTACTTCTCTGCCTGGCTCTCCGTTTTCTAGGCTTTGATATGAGTGCATTTTTACAATATCCGTCCCAGCCTGAGATCTTATGAAAGACTCTAACATATCAAGTGAGCTCCCCAGGCCATTTTGGGAACTGGTGTGAAACAACTACTTGAGGGCAGTGTGTGTATTTTTCTCTCAAAAAAGTCCTGGAAGTAAGGAAAACAACCTCGACCCCAGGCTAGCAGAGTATTAAAGTAGGAAGAACGCCATCCACCATCAAGCTGGAATACCACTGCCTATGAACCAAACATTCTCCTCCACAGCTGATAAGGGCCCAGGACTACACCAGTCACTTTGATGGAATACAGGGGGACTTCTGTAATTGTCCCAATTATCTTGCATCCCTTAAAAAAGAAACTACTTGAATCTGCAATGTGAAACTGATCTCTAAACAACTCTGTTCTGAGTGCCCTCAAGGAATTGAAACAAGTTCTAAATGTAGGTATATACATATAAATGCTGTATATCATATAAAGTATTTTATTTCCCATATTTCTCCTTGACTTGGGGGCAGGCAAGCAGGAAACGGAATTTTTTTTTACCTTTTCTTCTCTTACAATAATAATCCAACTCATTGTAACATTTTAAATTAAGGATGACCAAATTAATTATCTTAGCCTTATATTGTCAAATTCAAAGACAGAGAAGTATGCCACGGCACAATCTTATTTGCAACGAGTATTTTCAGAAACACATTCACATAAGGTCTTTATAGGGAATCAACAAGTAGCCTCAGAAATTTTCTTATTTTCTGACAATTGAAAAAGGCAAGCCCCTAAGCCCCAGACTAAAGACTGTCAGGGTTGGAAAGTGAAGGAGGAAGAAAATGATACAGAATTGCTCTAACACAGTGTTATATGTCAATTGTATCTCAATAAAAAAAAATTTTTTTAAAGAAATGTTCTAGTGATCTAAGGCAGTTCTTCTAAATAGATTTAGTGTGTTTAAATGGGCAAGCAGGAGACACTTTCGAGTCCCCACCCCACAGCTCCTTCAACAGCTCTCGTGTTCCAAAGTACCACATTCTCTCTTAACAGAACCTCTAGGTGTTTCTCTTGCGGGAGTCCTTGGCTTATTGTGCTCTGTTGAACTGGCCTGTGGAAAGGACAAGAATGCCTTCTGGTTCTTTCAGAGCCTGTCTCAAAAGCCCAGGGGAGGGATGCTCATTTTACAGACTTGTGTCTGTTTGTGGTGGGGGAGAGGGGATGGCTTTATAGTTTAGAATTTAGATAGAAGGTGAGTATTCTCAGGAAAAGAAACAGAAAAGAAAGCAATACTGACATGAGCTGGAAATGGCATGTTTCCCAGTCTGCTGCCTGTAATTCTGACAGGAATTTTAACCCCAAGTGCTCTTTTCCTGCTAGCTACCAAACTGTGATGGGGGTGTTTATAAAGAATTCAGAGGCCCTCTAAATAGGAGTGATAACGTTGGGCAGTTTCACAAATATAACTTTGAAACTAGTGGCTAATATTTCTGTAAACAGTTGGGGTTTTTGTTTCATTGGTTGTTCCCATATTTTTTCGGCAGGCTTAGATTTCGACAGGAGGGCAGGTGGGAAGAACCAGGGAAAGGGAGTGAAAACCTTGGAGGGGAGAATTTTTGACATTATATTTTCTGGAGATCTTCCGGTTTCCCTTTCCTTGGTTCTAAGCTGCTCCGGGGATTTTAGCTGTTTCTTTTCTCTCTGCCCGGCCCTCTTCTTTTTCATCTCTAACACTTTGTCTTTCATACTAGGATTGTTGTTTCAGATGTGAGATGTTAAAGTATTGGAAAGGACAGGGAGAAAAAAAAGAAAACACTGGGGAGAGTTAAAAAAGAAATATTACCTAAGTTTGCTACTTGACGTTTCTCACCGTTTTAGGGCTATCAGATGATCAGGATGTGGAATAATTATTTCCCGGGGACCCAAGAGGTGATGATAACACTTCTTTCTCTGTCAATTATAAAGGGACTCTGAAACACTCAAGTCCAGCAGTTTCTTTCCCACACAGTTCACTTGTGCTCGGGGAACATAATCCTTATTTTCCCTTTACTCTGAGCCTCGTGTCTTCTATAAATGGTAAAGGTTGTTAAATAAACAGTATAGCTAAAAGTTGAGGAATTTGGAAAATGGTTACTGGCTAATGTTTTTGCCAACCTCCACTGAAAATGATGGCAGCTACAAAACGATGCCTCATTGATAAGTCTGGAGCTTCCGTGAAGAAAATCGTTCATGTGGGGAGAACTGGCTTATTCTACAGCACTTGACGGTGGTTTTAAGGAGCTGGTTCTGTTTAATCGATTGAAGTCAGAGGAAAAACAAAATTCAACTAGTTCCTTGTGAAGTCGCTTAGTCTCCTTGGTATCAAATGCACACGCAGGTGTACACGCTTGGTAAATTCTGTTGAGTCTTAAAAGGGGTTAATTATTATTTATCCCTGACTGTTTTTATCCCAAAAAAGTTACACACACTCTCATACGTACGACTTGACATGGGGATTCTAGACGAATAGGTAGGGAAAGTGGCTAGCGCATAGAGGAGACGCGAAACCGGCTATCCGTGAAGTCCCCAAAGAAAATTTGGGAGGAAAAGGAAAGAGTCTTCAACCCCTAGCGTCGGGCCCCTGGCCTGAGGATCAGAAGGCGCCACCAGCAGGGAAAGGCGGCCACCCTCTCGAGCCTCCCGCAGGCAGGGGACGGAGGGCCAGACGGATGCGCTGCAGCCCCGCCCCTGCCCACGGCAGACATTCAGGACTTACCCAGAGGCTTGATGGTGTTCTCGGTGGCCTCCTTCTCCTTGGAGCCGCCGCTCGACATGAGCGCGGCGATGGAGAAGGCGTTGGCCCGGGAGGAGAGCTGTGGCTTCGGCGACGCCGTGAACTCCATGGCCCCCAGCGCGCGGTCCTGGCCACGGACGGGGCCTGCCGAACTGCCGTCCAGCTTCCCCAAGGGAGACAAAAACCGACACACAGCGCAAAGTTTCCAAGTGCAGTCTCAGCGGAGTCGGCAACTCCAGATGAGTCAGCCCCAACCTCCCAAGAGCTCCACACTGGCCTCTGTCCCTCACCGCAAAGCCCTCCAGCCCCAGAGACTTCCAACTAGCCGGAGAGGACAGGAGAGGACCAGCAGCGGGCTCAGCCGGGTGCGCGAACACTGGGGCGCTCCGCAGAACCACGGGCTGAGCGGCCGGAAGGTGGAGACGAGCATCGGACGCCCAAAGCCCAGGGATCCTGCCGCACCCCCTCTGCGTCCTTCCTCCCTCCACGCGCTGGGAACAGCCGGAGCGGCCCAAGCTGCAGGAAGGTGGCGACCGGTGGGGCGCCGCTGCGAGGGGGCGGACGTCAGGGAGCGCGAGCGCAGGCGTGCCGAGCACGGCGCGGCGCGGCGCGGAGGACACTGCGCCCCGGCGCTCGCAGCCCTGCGCCTTAATTTGCTGGCGGCAGCTATCCCGGCGGCGCGCAGCCAGTCAGCGCCGCCTCACGTCACCGCTTCCTGATTCCGCCGCCGGGGGCGGGGCCGCGGGCTGGGCAGGGAGGGCGCGCCCCGGGCGTGGTGCCCGCACGGCCTCGCGCCGCTACCGGCCGCGGACCTGGCGCCCGTTCGGAAAAAAGTGTCACCACCAAGCTGCTGCGGACGCCCCTAGCCTGGTCTCGAAGTCCCAGGGCGGAAGGGACGTGCGCGCGGTCGGGAGCGGGTATTTTTGAAGCGGCTAGGACGCGGGATTCTGGGAGTGGCCCAGTGCGGGAACCTAGACCGGAGGTAGCCTGGGGGAGTTCCTGCTTCTTCCGTTATTTTTCTTCCCCGCGCTCAAAGTTCCAAAAGAAAGTTGGTAAGCTCTAAGTAGAGCGGAAACCGGCGCCACAGAGCCAGCACCTAACGGGCCAGATCCTATTCGCGGGACAGCTCCCAGGGCTGGTCCCCTCCTTCCTTGGGCTCCAAAATCTGTTTGCTTGTCGGGGGACTGGAGAGACACAACTTCTGCTGCACAGCAGTGCGCCACTTATGCGGGGTTCCTGTTGCCGAAAGGGACTCCGCAGAGTGGGGCCCCCACGAAGGGAAGGCGCGGGGCGGGGGGCGCGGCACCCTGCGGGGACCACGCGACACGCAGTGGGGGAGTGCGAGATTTACAGCGCCTGAGCTTGGTAGACAAGGGCTCTTCTGCCTTCGCAAACTAGGCTGCGACCAGGACTTCCCACGGCCTTATGGGGGTCGTCCTGTTGGCCCTGTTCAGCTTGAATAACTCAAATTCTCCGAATTCGCAGGGTAATCCGCTTCACTTGGAGCCGTGTAAACTCAGGCTGACACACACACTCAAGTTGTACATGTAAATATTTGCGCTCCTTTCCAGCCAGTCGGTCTGGCGATTAGGAGCCTCTTGGTGGGTCTTAAAATTTAAAAGAAAGAGAAAATAACTTCCATTTCCCACCAGCCCTTTTCTCCCTTCCCTGCACCCCCTGCCCCCCAGTCTCCTGAAATAAACTTATGGGAAAAGGCTAAAAAGTTGAGAACTTTTATGAAAGTGAAGTGATGACATCTGGGAGTCGTGATTTAAGCCACTTTTGCCAATGTGTATCGATAGTTTCTAACAAGGTGCTGCATGCAGTGACTAAAAAAACGCATTCTGCTATCAGTCTCCAGGTACAAAGTG
This sequence comes from Leptonychotes weddellii, assembly GCF_054177405.1. Classification (NCBI taxonomy): domain Eukaryota; kingdom Metazoa; phylum Chordata; class Mammalia; order Carnivora; family Phocidae; genus Leptonychotes; species Leptonychotes weddellii. The sequence continues at coordinate 38,053,918 of NC_138380.1, read as the reverse complement.
TATACGTGCAAATATTTGGGGAAATTCGTAAAATCATAGGCTTTATTGCTGGAAGGGTTTTGCACGTTCCTGTAGCGTATCTCCATTTGCTTTTGAGAAGGAAACACCAGGTAGGGCTTGGCAGGGGCACATCTCTCCAGTCGGCCCAGCCGGCTAGAGGCAGACCCCAGAGCGCCAGACCGGCACTCCAGGCCACTGTCTTGGTCACACGATGGCCCTGCAGCTGCGCCTGGGCTGTTCTCGGGAGATTGATAGTAGAGCTAACACCGGCTGAGAGCAGAGGGCTCTCAGATTAAACCTCAGGAAGAACAGAGGCTAAGCCAACCAGGTGTGCCTAAGGATCTGTTTTCCATTCTCGAGCCTTTAGTCTTTTGCTGTTTTTGGACAACCCAGACCCTCCGTTGTTGTTGTTGAAGACCACTTCGTCCCCCAGCACATACCCCATCTCAATGCAACAGTGACATTTCCCTCTTGAATGTAAGGCACATACTGGTTCCTTTCCTGTCTCAGAAAGGGAGATTTCTGATAAGAGGGTTTTTTGTTTGTTTTTAACTTTTTATCGGAGTGAGGGTGATGTCATGGTTGGTCCAGAGCTTAATATATGCTTCAAATGGGTGGTGAAGATCTTTTTGCTGGTTTTAGTTTTCAAAAACTTACAGAATTATACCGCAATTTTTAAAAACTTACCATTACTTTTCTACACAGAGGAAACATCGTTTCTTTTCGTAATTATCCCAATGGTTTAGAATGGAATTTGAATAATTTCATGACAGGGACATTTTTAGAAAAATTGGCCCAGCGAGGGGAAAGCTGATTGCCCGCAATCAGCTTCCGCTTCCTTTTCCAATTGCCTCGGCGGTAGCCCAGTTCTGAGTCTCTTGTGGGCAAAACTCCGACTATTCATCGTATTAAAGGTAAAACAGAAAGCACAAAAAGCTAAATGAGCGCGCGGAGGCAGGAGGCAAACCAGAGGAATTGAAAAGGCCACTTTAAACAAATCCGGGCGCGAGAGGTGAGCCGTTTGGGGATCCCTAACAAGCTATGTATCTTGTTGGTGTTGAAACCGTGGCAGTAAAATGTATACTACAATATAATTATCGGGGGGGGGGCACCCCGTCCCTTCTCTTAGATTTATTGCCTTTGCAAGTCAATATGGTGCTATAAAAACGGGGAACCGGTGCTTGGCAGAGAGATGCGGTCAGAGGGTGATTCGAAGCCGTCCTGAAGCGGAGAGCGCTGAAGTTCTGAGGTCCCTTCAAAATCTCAGTGTTAGCGCGGGTTACAGGTAGAGCCACCACAGGGGTTGGAACAAAGCAATCACATTAACACTTCCCTCCAGGCTCTGCTCAGGCTGACGACAGGCGGGCGGGGGCTGCTTTCGGATACGGGAACGTGCAATCGGACTTGTAGAAGGCTTTGAATCTTGACTTTAGACCGCTTTAGCCCTAAGACTTTGTGTAGGTTATCTAAACCTCTCAAAGCCTCAGTTTCACCATCTACATTAAAAAAGGGCCTGGAAGATGGCTCTGTGGATTCATGAGATAACGTGTAAAACCCCTAAACTATAACCTTAACACCAATGTATGTAAAACATAAGTACAGAATTTTATTATATTTAAATTTTGAACGGCAACTTCGTGATCGTAGAGACGTATCTCTCGCTCACGCTTGTCGAGGTAACTGTATAGACAGTTTTGGAATGTGCGCAGAGTGGAGTCACATGGTGATAATGAGCCCTTCCTTACATCCCGTTAAACTTTGGAGCCTAAGAATTAAACATTTTGGTTATACGTCTGAGTTTGGTTATACGGAGTTTGGAGAACTGGAAGACGTCTCCCTATACATTCCACACTTTCAAATTCCCATTTGTAGTCTCCGGAGCTCAAAAATTAGTGGTCGCAGAGAACAGCCCTGGAAGGAACTGGTTTCCCGCTTTTGGCCAATGATCCCTCGCTTAACGAATGCTAACGCAGAACCCTCCGCCGACAGCGGCTGGGACCCGTCAGCGCCTGGGCTCGCTCACCCGCGGCCAACACCAGGAGCGAGAGCTGCGCCAGGGCTGCGGGACCGGGTTCCAGACCCAGAGCGCCGCCGTGCACCTGAGGGTGACAGCGGGAGAGAAGGTGAGAAAAGAGACCTGCTTCAGGGCACAAGGGCAGCTACTCGCGAACTTGGTCCGAGATCCCGTCCTCATCCTCCTTTCCTCTCTTTCTGGTAAATGCTTTAAAAAGCGACAGAAATGGTGCCTTTGGATTCCTAAATTCGGCTTACGGAACAGAAAAGTCCCGAAGCAGCGTGGGGAGCGCGACCGCAGCCCCTCGGAGGCCGCCGCAGCAAGTCCCAGGGGAAAGCAGCGCGCGTCCCCGCGCCGGCAAGGGAGCGCGCGGCGAGGCCCGGGATTTCGACCGCTTGGCTAGAGCGCTGCTAGTCCAAGCCTTTCCGGGGAGAAGTCCGGGCCTTGGCTCAGACGCACACCCTGGCGGGGTTAAGTTTTCTTGAACCCAAATGGTCCCCTTGAAGGGCCCCTCCAGCCCCGGCCCCAAGAACGGGCCTGGAGCGTCCAGGCCTTCGGGCCCACCCCGGAGGCCCCTGGGCCTGGCGCTCGAAGCGCCCTCGCCCAGTTCCGGCTTTAAGGGCAAGGCAAAGATCAGCTCCTCTAGGGGTAAGGCGGGAGGTTGTCGTCTGTTTGGTCCCAGGTGTGCGCGCTTTTGGTTCGGGACTTCACACTCGCGCCTGCCCGTGGGACCCAGAAAAGAGATGTCTTGTGCGCCTAGGGAAGGACGTGCCCATCTCCAGGGCCCCTGTCCTCAGGTGGTGAAGGGAAAAGCACTTGCGGCCCGTGGTACTGCGACGTTACCCCGCCGGACCGGGCTAGTGGAGGCCTGCCGCTGCGGGTGCCCGCCGCTCTTGCCCACCCCGGGCCCCCCACACCCCGGTTTTCACCAAGCGGGTCCCCCCCCACCCTCCTCAGCCTGAGGCCAGAGGTCAGGCGTGGGGCCTCAGAGACTCCTCACAGGATGCTCCCTCAGGGCCTCGATCCTCCGGATCCTGGTCCCCCAGGAGCTCGCAACTGCAGGGATGGGCCCTCAGCGCCCCCCAGATCTCCCCCTGACCAGAGAAGAACCCGTGCACTAGAGTTGGGTGCAAAACTCGCAGCGTGATCCTAAGACCAGTACAGAAAGATTTCTGCTGATACCGCGGGGGCGAGGAATCCAGACCCACTCTCCCTCGCCCCTCCACCTTCCTTTCTCCTCCTCCACGAGTGCTCCCGCCTTCCTCCGCCAATGCTCCTCCTGGGCGGTCCCGGTCTTCCCGCACCCAACCGCCCGGCTGCTGACGGATCCAGTCTTTATTTAAAGCTAAAATATTTTGTACACCATGAATTTTTGCGTCTTAAATTGCTGCATTAAAATATTATTTCTCGATTACTGAGGTTTTTGTCGACCCTTAAATTGGGGGCTTTCACCCTACTCCCAGCCCTGTCAAGAAGGTTAAGAATCTGATCCAAATTACACTGATTTAAGCGGTAGAACGGGGATTCTGAGGCCAATCTCTAGCTTGGAAAGCGTCGCTCCTGCCATTGCGGTGCACTCTAGACTGATTAAGCAAGAACTCCCACTAGAAGGAGGAGAGCGTGGACAGAGGACAGTCCCTTGCTTCAGGATGAAGGTCCTGTTGGCCAGGTGTCCTCATCTGCTCGCACAGACTCATGGGCCCAGAGGGGACAGTCAGACAGGTGGCCCCAGCAAGCTTCCTGAGCTTCAGTTTCCTAGGTGTTTGAAGACAAACTCAAAATTAATGAGACAACTTCCGCAGATGAGCAACCACAGCTTGCCAGCACCCTTCCTCTCACAAAGTAGCGTCAGTTTTGAAGATGTCACCTAATTAAACTTAAAGCAATCGCCACATTTCAGATGATCCAGCCTTCCAACAGCCAACTGCTCCCTGTCCCCTCTGGTGATTCCAGGGGCACGTCCTGCCTTCCCTCTTCAGGAACCAGAGCTGGCTGTTTAGTGACAATCTATCTGTGTCTTTGTCAGGAGGTTTGGGAGTCTAGGGTACCGGAAGACGCAGGCAGGAAATAGTCCTCCAAGCTCTCCACCGCCAGCTGCCACTGCAAGTCACCCCAGAAACCTACTGAAACTCCTCTTATTCCTTGGGGAGGGGAAAAGACACCCAGTAAGACCTGGGTTCCTATCCCCGTGTGAGCATGCACCAGAGACTTGAAGCATATATTACGTAAGGGAGCAAAGATGTATGCATCTAACACAAGAGAAAGAATGCAGAGTATTTGTTCAGTCATCCAATATTACCCGGTACTTACTCTGGGCTGAATACTGTGCCAGATTCCAGGAATTGACCAGTAATCAGAACCCTAATATTCCTGCCTCATGCAACTCACAGTCTGGTGGGAGACACCAATAATAAGCATATAAAAACCACAAGAAATAGAAATTGTCATAAAGACTCCAGGAAACAAGGAGCAAAGATAGCTAGTCCCATCTATTTGTGGGCATTCATTCATTCTGGACCAGGCACTGGCTTGGTGGGGTGAGATTAGCATTGGACAATTTGCATACAATCCCTGTCCCTCCAGGTTTCAAAGCCCACTTAGGGATGTATAAAAAAGCACCAACATGAAGAATATATATTACATTCTCCTTAACACGGAGCTCTATGAATGAGGAGGCATAATGGCTTAATGTTAAGAAAATAAAGCAGAATAAAGAACTTTAATAAAAATCCTGGCAGAAGAAAAGTGTTGAGGTCTGGCATCAGAAACACTGGTTTGGAGCAAGCTGTGCTGACTCCTTTTCCACCTCTGTGAAATGTGGTTACTGATGGAAACATCTACATCGAGAGTTTGTTGTGAAGATTAAATGGTGTAATATTGGTGTGAGGGCAAAGGACTTCATAGATATTACTACTGGCCAACTCTGGAACTTGGAAAAAGCCTCCATTTCGATTTAGAGATGATATAGATTAAATCTGATCAAGAACTGTGTTCAGGAGCCCCTATTTCCACCCTGCACTCAAAGAATGTAAGAAACAGCTTTCTCTGTGGGGTCTGTAGAGGCTCTGGGTCTCAGTTCTATGGTGGAAGAGAAACCCATGTGCCTCCAGGAGGAAAGCTTCCCTGCAGATGCTCAGACACTCAGCCTCCCTGCTATGAAGCCAGTGCTAGAAAGGCCGGAGGCCCACAGGAGGCCTCTCCGCTGCATTTTTTTTTTTTTTTTTTTTCTCCACTAACTCACCTAGTTTGAAGGCATTTTGCATACATTTCAAGTCCTGGAAGCTAGTTTTTCAATGTATTACAAAGAGCTTCTATTGTGCACTTCATATGTGCCAGGCGCTACACTAGGCTTCCCAAGAAACATATAATGTTGATAATATCAGTAGGGTGGCATTATTATGTCCATTTTAAAGTTGCAGAAAATGAGTCTCCGAAGGCTAGCTCACTTGTTCAAGTGCACACGGATAGCTTCGTGGTAGAGCAGGAGGCGACCCCGGACTGTGTGACCCGATTGCTCCCCGATCTTCACCTCCACCCCATATCGAATTCTATCACTAACTTCGTAGGTTTCCTGTTCTGGAAGCTGAGGCAGTTCGGAGGAGAGGGCTCAATTTTCTCGGTCTGTTTGTAAATAGCAGCCCCAGGGCCCGGGAACACGTGCATGTTTTTGTTCTCCGCCCGATGCGCCCGGGGACTTGTTTCCTTCAAACGTGGGCTGGTGTGAGTAGCATGCCCACGGTCCACCTTCAAAGCGCGCAAAGGAAAAGGCAAACCAAGTAAACGGTCTTTCGGTGTCGCACGTGGACCGCGGGACCAGGCGGCCTTTGTAATTTTCTTTTTCTGGGGGTAATTACCGAGTAATCTGTGGGTTCCGCGGAGACAGCAGAGTTGCCGGCGGGGTGGCGGTGGTGGGGGTGGCGGGGCGGGCCGGGAGATCACGCACTCCTTGGCAGGAGTCTGTACAGGCTTACTGCCCGCATACCCCCAACTTTTGGAGGCAGACTGCCAAGGTTTGGAGCTTCGAAGCCGGGTTTGTCATTTGCCTGCGGTGTGATCTGAGCTACCTGGATTGCTCTGAGACTTAGTTTCCATATCTGTGAAGAGAGAGGTTCGCCCAGTGCCAGGCGCCGGCTGAGCGCACTGGGTGCAGCGACCCCAGTTAGGGTGGTGCGATGGCAGGAAGCAGGTCACTTTCCGCAACCGAGCAGCGCCGAGGCGCACCTAGCGAAGGGGCTAGCGAGGCTCATTCCCGCTTCTCGGGGCCGGGATCTGCTGGGTTTCTTCCTTCAACCCACCGCAGCCTTTGCGGCGGTCGTCAGTCCCAGACCTCCCACCTAGGAGAGGCCAAGGCAGACCAGAGGACAGGGGACAACAGCGCTGTACGCCCGGTTCTACTTAGTTAGTTCCACCGCTTGGGGACTCGAGAAGCGGACTCTAGCCCCTAAAGACTCCTCCCAGGGCGACGCTGTCTGGTCCCTGCGAACAGCTGACCTGGACCCGCTTCTCCGCTCGCGGCGCTCGGGCCATCCTCCCACACACGCGGTTCCCAGCCAGGACTTGAGGCCAGAGACGGCCGCCGCCGTTCCCGGGGCTGGGACACAGACGGCCAAGTTAGAGCCCCCGCCGCTGCCGGTCCCCGGTCAGCCGGCGCGGTGATGGTGGCGCTGGCGGCGGCGGGGGCCTTCCCTTGGCTGCCCCGCCATTTAATCAGGGCTATTATCAGACTCGGCTTGCAGGATGGCGCCGGCGGAGCTTTACCCCCATTAGCTCAGGGCGGGGTGGGGGCTGGGCCCCTAGATCGCTGCCTGTCCGGCCGCAGCTGCAGGGCTTCGGAGGGCGCTTAGAGTAAGGCCGAGGCGCGGGGTCTGGCAGCGGCTTGGCCAGTCTCAACCCAGCCCTTGTCAGGCTGACAGTTTTTATTTCCCAGCTCCCAGCTCGACCCGTACTAGCTCTGTGATGCTGGGGCGAATCACTGCACTTTCCTAAACCTCGGTCTCTCGTCTGTAAAATGGGTTCAGAAAGATACTTAACTCAAGGTTGTCGTGAAGATTAACTGTCTCAAGATTAACTAAGATGATACATCTTAAGTGTTATGTGCACAAATGGTGTGACTGCTATTACTACACTAGAAATGTGTCTGCCTTTTTAAAAAGCCCCCACCCGTTTGTTTGTTTGTTTCATTAAAAAGGAGGGGGAAAGAGGGACAGAGGTTGAATGTTTCAAAGAAGCCCAAGATTGCTTACAGACTTGCTGGTTTTATTCACGACTGACTGGGTTCCAGTTTCACCTATGTCACTGGCTAACCGATATGACTTCGGGCATTCCGTTTCCTCTCTCTGTGCCTCATTTGCCTTAGCTGTGAAATGGAAGAAGTACTAGCACCTGCACTGCTGCACTGTTGTGCACAGAAATGAGACGATGGGGCGCCTGGGTGGCTCAGTTGGTTAAGCGACTGCTTTCGGCTCAGGTCATGATCCTGGAGTCCCCGGATCGAGTCCCGCATCGGGCTCCCTGCTCCGCGGGGGGGTCTGCTTCTCCCTCTGACCCTCACCCCTCTCATGTGCTCTCTCTCTCTCATTCTCTCTGTCTCAGATAAATAAATAAAATCTTTAAAAAAAGAAATAAGACGATGCACGTAGAATGCTGAGCACGGAGTAGGCTCCTCAAGCACAGGTTATTTGTTGTTATTAGCAAAATTTTTACAAACCACAGTCTTCCTTCCTTCCTTCCTTCCTCCCTTCCTTCCTTCCTTCCTCCCTCCCTTCCTTCCTCCCTCCCTCCCTCCCTTCCTCCCTTCCTTCCTTCCTTCCTCTAAATCTCCCTACAAACAGGCAACTGTCTTCTGATCCTAAGGGATATTTATGGGGGGATGGTAGTGGGGAGGTGGCAGACTTAGGTTCAGAGCTAAATATCAGGCTGAAAATGCCAGGGAAAGGGACTGTGAATCACTGGACAGTGTCTTTTAGCCTCCAGAGTTTCCTCTTTGCATTCCCACCATAACCCTATTGACACTGTCCATTTAAGATAAAAGGCAGACAGCAAAATCAGTCACTATTATTTTCAGATGGCTGCTAAAAAATTAGCACTTGCAGCAACCCCAGTGTTGTCAGCGGTAGTTTCTAATCAGTGAAGTGTAATTAGCAAAGCAAGACTAATTTTTAAAGTGACCCTCTAAGTAGTGAATGTTTGTAAATGGTTCTTAAGTGAGATGTGCTTGGGCACACAGCCCAATCCTTAAGGACTGTGCTTAGCTTCAGCCAATGCTGGCCCCAGCTCTCTTGCTTTCCCCAAAGCCTCGTCCTGCTTTTGGATTGACTTTCTTCCTCTGGCATGTAAACAAATGGCTCATAATAATAATGATTAACTTATTTCAAGTGCTTGTATGTGCCTGGCAATATCCTAAGTACCTTAGCTGTACTATCTCATTTGATACTCCCCATTTTACAGATGAGGAAAGTAAGGCACAGAGAGGTTCTGTAACTTAATATCAATCAGACTCCTGATAGTTGATGATAGGCTGGAATTCTTATCTGTCTTTTTCCAAGGCTTCTATGTCCCCATCTCCTATTGCTTTTAGTCTCCACTCTTCTACAACTCCAAAAACACTTCAAAGAGGATGGCAACTCAGTGAGTCTAGAGGAAAAGGAACAAACAAAGAAACCTCAGGATGTTCTCTGCTTCTAAGGAGGCACCCAGGGGTTGAGAATACAATACCTGGTAGGGGTCTGAGGGCCTTTACTAGTTAGAATGACTTCTTGTTAGTCCCTTCTCCTTTGAGCCACCATTACTCTTTTATTAAATGATCGCATGCTTCTTACATTGTATAACTGTTTTATTATATAACTAACATTTAGTGAGATCTAATGTATCAAAGCCTGTGGTAGATGCTTTTAGGTACATCATTTCATTGTAAAATAAATTTCATAAATTTTATTTTATAATAAATACTGTCTACTTCACAGGGCTTTTGTGATGATCCAATGAGCCAAATTATTTGAAGGTAATAAAAAATAAGAGCTTATTAGAACTATTGTTGATTTTAAACATTTTGAAAAAAAAAATACATCCTTTTCAATACGTGGTTCAAAGTTTACCTGAATCCAAAGCACTTAGGAATTTTGTGTATTTCTTGGCTCCACCCAGAGTGACTGGACTCCGGGTCCGCAGTGCCTATCAGGGTGAGGCACGGGGGATGAACATGCTTCTGAACCAAGCACCCCAAGAAGCTTCTGAACAACTATTCCTCTTCATGGCATTCCAGTCTTCCTATTGGCCACATCTAGCTTTAGATTTGACCAGAGCAAAAGAGAAACAAGGACTGTTCACCTCTTCTGAGAAGCCATCTGTGAATGATCAAAAAGCTCCACATTGAAACCTATAACTTTTATAATTTCCCACCACACTTTTAATCAGAAAGGGTGACTTCTGGTTATGATATGTCTGTTATTTCTTTCAAAGGTGAATACTGGACTACTGGAATGACTGACTCTGTGCAACTTGGGAAAAGAAAAGCTACCAGCAAGTCCCATCCTCACCACACACACCTTACAGAGAGGGCAGAGCTGGAGGTGAGGTCTTTAGCTTGGATTACTACAGCAGGGACCAAGACATTTCAGAATGTTTGAAAAGACAAGCAGGGTCACTCAAATCCCCCCTTTCCCTGTTTATGGATCAGGAAATTGAAAATTGAAGCTGAGTCAGGAAGTGACATGCTCAAAGTCACATTGCTGGTCATTATCTTTGAACCCAGGTTGGCTGACTTTGAATTAATACTGACCCCTTTATGGGAGCTCTCCTTAGGAGTAGGAAAGCCTTCTCATTATCTATCATTGGTTTCCTGATATATGCAACTACACTCGCTGAGTCGTGGCCCACACATATTGGGCTTTTGGGGATGATCATGAAGACCACACAACTTCTCTAAGACTTGAAGCTGAATTCTATAGCATGGCTTAATTTGGCCATGAGCAGGGAAGAAAACTTGGGAGTCTTGCCCTTGGCATAAGGATTTGACTTCCAGAGGAGTTCCTTGTTATCTGGATTACAGACAACAGTCATCTTTGGATTTTAAGGTTGACTGACCTGCAGGACTGATTTGCTCTTTTTTGAGGGGGTGGGGGCAGACTTACATATGACCGGATAGAATGCAAGTATTTGAAACAAAATTTTTAGGAGAGGGGGTTGAAATAATATGTGCGTCAATTAAGAGTCTATGTTTCCAACAATGGGAAATCCTTATCAATCTAGTTTAAACAATAAGAGGACTTTGTTACCCCACCCACTTATATAGTTTAGATTTAGCTTCTGGTGAAGTGCCATCCAAGGCTCAAAGGAAATCTCCATTTCTCATCTCTGGCTTCTTGCTGTTAGTGCTATTTTTAGGCAGGCTTTCTCCTGGGGTCACAAGATAGCTATCAGCAGGTCTCATGGCTACATTTTGACGTGTTTGCACCCATTAGGGGCTCTCTCCTTCAGTAGCATCTATAGAGAAATGAGTCCAGGCAATATCTTCACACTCATTGGAACTGGCTTAGGATCATGTGCCTTGAATTCAAAATCATGATCAAAGGATTGGCTTAACCAAGTCAGGGGTCTACCCCTGGAGTTTGGGGAGAGTGGAAGTCCTCTGGAACCATGTAACTGAGACCAGCAAAGGGGTGACTTCATTAAGGAAGAATGGGATTACCATTGCATACTGGAGCTTCAGAAATTTGGCTTGAGAAGATTTTTGTTCTTTGCAGGAAACCTGGATTGTGTTTCCCAAATGAAGCTTTGCAGAACATAGGTGGTTTCAGATGTTGTCTGTTTCTGCACATCCCACGAACTAAGAACGGCTTTCACATTTTCAAATGGTTGGGAAGAAAAAGCAAAAGAAGAACAGTATTTTGTGACATGTGAAAATTATACGAATTCAGTGTCCATGAATAAAGTTTTATTGCTGGAGTTGGCAAACTTTTTTCTGTAAAGGGCCAGATAGTAAACATTTAGGTTTGCAGGCCATATGGTTTCTGTCACAATTATTCAACTCTGTCATTGTAACATAATAGCAGCATAGGCAATATGTAAACAGATGGACGTGGCTGTGTTCTGATTAAAATTTTATTTATAGACACTGAAATTTGACTTTCATATAATTTTTACATGTCAAAACATAGTATTCTTCCTTTGATTTTTTTTTTCAACCACTTAAAAATGTAAAAACCATTCTTGGCTAGCAGGCTGTGTAAAAACAGGTAACTGGCTAGATTGGCCCATGGGCCATAATTTGCAGCCCCGTTTTATTGGCTGCTTTTGCAGTGTGGTGGCAGAGCTGAGTAGTTGTGACAGAGACCACATGGCCTACAAAGCCTAAAATATTTACTAGTTGGTCCTTTACAGAAAAAAATATGCTGACCCTTACTCTGGAGTGGTACTTCTCCAGCTTTAATTTGCATACAAAGCACCTGGGGATCTTAGGAAAATGCAGATTCTGATCCTGTAAGTCTGGGTCAGTCCAGAGATCCTGCATTTCAACAAGTTCGGAGATAGACCACATTTGGAGGATTTTTCAGTCATTCTTCTGAGGATATCCTTTATCAGAAACCTGAGAGGAGCTCCTCTCTCACCTACCCCCACTTGTTGAATGCGAAGTTTCTTTGCAGGGGGATGGGAATCTACATATTAAATAAGCAGATCACATAATCTGTGATTCTTTTTGAGAACCACTGGTGCAGATGCTTTAAAAGAGATTCAATGACAAATTCATTGAGGGCAGGGTATGAGCCAAACAATTGGCCTCAGAGCTCAGGTGGGATTTTGGTGGCTTTTTGTTCAACAGAGGATTAATACTATATTTTAAAAATGTCATTAATTATCTAATTACTTTGGCATAAGGATTATTTGTTGGTTAATTTCCAGAGAGCAAACACTGCTTAGCATATCTTGATTTCACATGAAGGCAGTGATTTAGGCATATTGATTGTTAGCAAACCCCTTCCATTTTTCCCATTTCAGGTATGCATTTATGACCTGCCAGATCTATTAATGTTCAGATAGGTTTAAAGAGCAAGGATTGGGTTTTTCTCTATTCTTCATGTAGTAAGGCAAATTTTCTATAAAACCCCATTAAGCCCTTTCTTTATTGACCTCTTTCCTTCTTCCCTCCGTTCTTTCCTTTCCTCAGTGTCCATCCATCATGAATTTTTAGTTTTATTTCCAAGTTTACTAACTTCTGAAGAATTAAATTTCCCAAACCATGCAGCTATTATATTAGAATGAAGAAAGAAAAGAGGAATGGAGACCTTTACTAGCCATGGGATTTGGGATTTACAGAATGTGAATCAAACTCTGGTCCTAGACAGCAAGGAGCAGCCAGCCTGGGGGCCCTGAAGGATGGAAACTGAGCAGCTGTGGAAATAGAACACTCTGGCCCCAAATTGAGTGGGGAATCTGCGTTGTGATATGTGATGTGTCAAACACACTGTTCAAACAGCGTTTATGACACTGTGGGTCACATGAATGGAAAAGCACTACTTGTTTTCTTCTGTTTTATACTTGCTAATGACTCAAAGCTAGCTTTATAATTCAATCTGTGCATGGGGTCATACAAGCCAGGCCTGTCAGTACTGTCTGCTTCTTCCTGGGGAGGGATAGGACAATGGGAAATGAGGAGGTGGGTGGAAGCGAACCTTGCATTTAAAGGCTGCAGAAAAGAGGCGCCTGGGTGGCTCAATAGTTAAGCGTCTGCCTTTGGCTCAGGTCATGATCCCAGGGTCCTGGGCTGGAGCCCTGTGTCTCCTGGGATCCTCCCCTGAGATCAAGCCCTGCTTTGGGCTCCTTGCTCAGCAGGGAGCCTGCTTCTCCCTTTCCCTCTGCCCCTCCCCCTACTTGTGTTCCCTCTCTCGCGGTCTCTCTGTCTGTCAAATATAAAAATTACTAATGTATTACTAATTTAAGTTTTGGTTGCTTCACATTGGATCCTGATGGGTGTTTTTATTTTTACTTAAATTAGCAGAATTTCATAGGAAAAAAGAAAATCAAGTAGATGAAAGTTAACAATGATGATTTTTGGAAGGGCTATCTTGAATGTCCTTAAATAGTTAAACTCTTATTTAACTAAGCCAAGGTGATAGAGAAAAGCAATATTCTCCTACCAGAAAATAATCATAATAATAACAATAACCCTCAAACCCATACAATTAACTTGTCAATGTTGGGGCCTGTGGATACAGAAAGCCTTCCATTCTTGACTTGATGTTTACTGTAATGCAGAATGATTAGTATTCTAGCTTAAAAGGCTACAGAGTAAAAGAAACCTGAAAATGAAAATCCCCTCAGACCTCTTAGAATAAATTATGTGGATTTGCTAAGTACACAGGCCGGCCCTCTTAAAAGGGAGATAACCACTTTAACTATTGCTTTGGAAAGAGAATCCATGAGGTCCGATTATGAGTCTAATTTTACGTTAGTGATTTTACATCAGTAAAAATAACCAACCTGGGTCCTTCACAAGGTGTTGTTTTAAAACAAAAACCAAATGAATTTGGAATCTGTTTACATTTCAAAGATAAAGCAGCAACGTGTAGTAAAGAGCCTGCCAGACTAGAAGTCAGAAAACTGAATTCTCCTGACTCCTTCCGAGTAACCTCAGCAGGCCTATGAGGCTTAGAATTTTTCATCTATGAAAGGTAGAGAAAAATGTCAACCCCACATTCTTCACAGTATTTTTCTTTCTTTTAGTTAATTGTGGTAAAGTTCATGGCAATTTTGTGAGGCACAAATGAAATAAAGGCTATAAAATTCCCCTTTGAAAATTATAAATCCTAATAAAAGATACTTCGGAAGGTTGAGATAGGTTTATTGACACTGTAACGTTCCATTTTCTTTTTTCCCCCTGCTAGCCTCAGCTTTCCTGAAGTAAAAATTAAACATAAAATATCCAGAAGAGAAGGACGCTGATCTTCCTTAATAACTGATCATAGGTTCTGTGGTAGCCAGCCTCCAAGATGGCCCTCAATGAACCCACCTCCTGATATCACATCCTTGTGATATCTTATACCAGGGTTGGCCTCTGTGACCAATACTATATATCTCTTCTAAGATTAGGTAATAAAATAATGAAGCTTTCCTCTCTTATTCTCTCTCTCTTTGGGATAAGTAAGCTGACATGTTATGAGTAGCCCCATACAGAAGCCCATGAAGCTAGGACTTAGTCTCCCACCGACAACTAAACTTGGAAGCAGATTCTCCACCCCAAGTCCGGCTTCTAGATGATTTTATTTTTCCCCCCAACGGCTTGATTGCAACCCAATGAAAGATCCTGAGTTAGAACCACCCAGGCAAGCTGCTCTCACATTCTCTACCTATGGGCAGTGTGAAATAATAAATGTTAATTATTTTAAGATGCTATATTAGGCAGCAATAGATAATTTATACAGGTTTTAACAGGGAGGTAAAGAGGCAGAGATGCTGATGAGGAATTCTTTTAACTTCAGAGAACTTGACCAAGAAAGCCTACTGGGCACACATTTCCTTACTCCTCAGTAAGGATGTGAGAGGCAAAATGTCCATATACAGTAATTTAATCTAATGAAGGGTGTTTTGGTCTTGATGTTGCCCTTGACAAATCATAGCACACAGTTGAGGCAACTGGGCAGTGTGAAGAGAAGAGGAACCTCTGAGAAGCAAGAGGGTTAGTCAGGCTCTCCTCAGGAAAACAGCCCATGCTGGATAGCTCAGTAGAGGGAATTTAAGATGGGGGTCCAGTCACAGAGTTGAGGGAGCTAAAAAGCCAAACAGGAAATGGCGGGGGGCACAGGCAACTCAGATTAGCAATATTGAGAAGCTGCTATTGCCCGTCTGACTGGAGAAACCCGGGTCATGTGCCCAGGACTAGAACAACAATGAAAGCAGCATGGCTGGAGAAGAAGCAGCTATTTCTGGAGTTGCTACCCTCAGTGGAGAGAAACTGAGAGAAATGCTGTGGCTCTGTCCCCTCCACTGGCCTTCATTGTCCGCCAGTCCCAGGTGGGCTAGCCTAACCAGAATCCTTTTAGAAACAGACCTTGGAAATACGATTTGCTAGAGTCATCCCCTTGTGAATCAGAGCAGGGGAAGGGTGGGGAGTGGATCTGAGAGCTAAAAGTCAAACAGCTGACCCAGTCCACCTTTTTTGCTACTCAATATCTGTTCTCACATTCCTACCCATATTTATTTCCCAAACAATATCAACTTTACGTGTCTATTATGCATACAGATGAAGACTCTCACCCTCCTATGACGAGGAGACACAAAGTTGCATCAGTCATATCAAAGTCCATATCTGCCCATTTCAAGGTCTGGAATCACCAGGTGATACAATTGTCCCCTTTACGATCAGATATGGCTCCTCATGGTCTGGTAATCGATAAATAAAGAGCCCCCAAATTCCCTGCTCAAATAATAGGGGAATGGAGGGGAAGGAAAAGAAATCATTGTGTGTATGTGTGTGTGTGCAACTATATTATGATATATTAATTATAATGTTGTGAATATATAGAGTAACAAAATGTGCATTATTACTACAGTCCTCATTTCTGTAACTGGAAGCCATGTTAATATTTATCACTTTCTTCTTCTACCACTATTTCATGTTCTCTTAGTCCTCAGCTTACATTTCAGCTAGTCCGGGATTTTTATTTGGTGGGAAGATCCAAAGTTTCACTCTTAAATTTCCTGAAGTCTCAGTGCTATTGCCTTTATTGAATTTCTGTAGCCTTCCATTACACATATATAGAATAAGTAAGGGGTGTCCCAGTGAATTTCAGTTCTAAAGAGTTCTCCATGACCCGATTATGTAGCAGCAACTCAACTTCTTGGTAATTAGGATCTGACTCTTCAACCAGCATCATACCTCCTTCTTTTCCTGTTGGTTCGATGCCATGAGGAGTGCAGATTCAGTAGAAACATTGTGTCTCCTAGTGGAAGCTTCATCCCCAAGGCCTCCAAATAATCATAGCCCAAGATCTTGGGATTCGGAAGTGAATATTCTTCAAGGGGGCCAATAAGTGTAAAGTGGCCCCTTCTGTTTCCATTTCTTTATATCTGGACCTCTGTATTACAGAGAAACAGCGCTATATATCGGTTGTGGTTCAGAGTATGTATTACATCCTGCAGGATAACATCTGCGGTAGGTAAAATAACACCACCCCTCCTCCCAAAGATGCCCATGTCTTAATCCCTGGAATCTATAAATATGTTAGCCTACATAGCAAAGAAGAATTAACATTACAGATGGAATTACAGTTGCTAATAAGCTGATTTTAAATTAGGGAGAGTATCCTGAATTACCCAGGTGGGCCCACTGTAACCCAAAAAATCCTTAAAAGGAGAAGAGAGTGTGGAAGAGAATCAGAGGAACAGATGTGATGATAAAGGCAAGGTCAGAGTAATGATATGTGAGAAGGACTCTTTTAATAGCTTTGAATAAGAAGGAAGGGAACCATGAGCCAAGAAATGTAGACAGCCTCTAAAACCTGGAAAAAGGCAAGGGGACTGATACTACGCAGAGCCTAGAGAAAGAAAGGCTATCCTACCAAAGACATAACACGAGTGAGACCTGTGTCAGACTTCTGACTTCTAGAACTTTGAGATGATAAGTTTGCATTGTTGAAGCCATTACGTTTGTGGTGATTTTTTACAGCAGCAACAAAAAACTAATACCAGTACTTTAGTCTTACAAGGCATTTATCTCCCAGCTAGTGTTGTAGCTGAATCTGCAGTAAGCCATCCTACCATTTTATCAGGCCGATGCTTCTGAGTGCTGGTTATATTGTAAGATCAGTAAGTTCTATGAGGGTGATTCCATTACTAGATTTTTCTCACTATGAAGTGAGTTCCTTGGTTAGAAATGTAATAGTGAATTAAGTATTTTGTAATTCCACAGGTGGTGGTGTTGGCAGAAGCACTGTGGGCAGAGAAGGTGAATCTGTGGAGTATCCCTATCACACTGGATGAAGTGCCATGAATCATTTCTTCCTATACCACCTGGCCATTTTGTACATGGACCCATGGCAGTTCTGTGTATGGGTCCACTGAGCAAGCAAGCACTGGGGTAACGGAGGAAAGAGGACAACTTTCGTTCACGGAACAGGCCACCTTGTCCACCCAAATATTGAGTCTTCTCTATCGTGGAGGCCCTTTACAGAGCATTCCCATGGGACTCAAATATCTTCACACTCTGTAGCCATTCTAGGTAAGTCAGCCACCTATTTCATGTACTTTCCTGCAGTCAGCCTCATTTTTTCCAAGCCTTCGATCAACTGGGAGACTTAGACACTGCCTATGACTAAGAATAGATTACGTATGTTAGGACATCTCTCCTTCCAGGCAAAGTGGACAACCTGATGTACCCCTTAAAGATTTTCTCACTTCCTTTTTAAGGCTTCCCTTCTCCCTTGTATTTAAAGCCACCCTAGAATGGAACTTTATTAGCTGAAATTTCCAGTTGGAACCAACTTATCATGTAGATTTATATGTAAAAAAGCCCAAGTATTTCCTTCCTTCAACAACTGGTCATAGGGAACTCCTCATATGACCATAGGCATGGATCGAGGGAGAGGTAGTGATGCACTGAAGATGGTCCCAGATAGTCTAAGTCAACTACATATTCAAGCATTTTTCTTGAGCTTTCCAGACCTGCAAATTTACATACACCATTCCTATTGGATGATGGGTTACTTTTGTGACCACTCTAATTTATGGCTTGATGGCTCAAATGAACACCCAAGTTTAATACGGGTGATTCTGTAGCATAGTCACTTGGTGTCCTGCAGTTAAGAGTTGAGGGCCTAGTAGTAAGCCAGAGGTTGTTCTCAAAAGGAAAAAAAAAAAAAAAATCAGCAGAATGAGATACGGTATGTTCCAAAATTTAGGAGTCTGTGTAGAATCTTTCTATTGTGGCTTGCCACTGGGCCCATATAGCATCCCGATTTGCAACAGACACTTTAAGCACTTTCATACCTGCCAAGTCAGAAGATCTGAGAGTTGCAGAGCCGCTGGTATTACAGCTTGGAGAAATTAAAGGGTCTCTATAAACTAGCAATCTTCCAGGTAACTCCATAAAAGACTTGAAGTAGCAAATTCCAATGAGGAGCCCATTGCTTTCAAAATGTAAAGAGGCCCACTAAGCAACACAAATCAACTTATCTTTCATTCTTTTTTTTTTATTTAAATTTTAGTTAGTTAACATATAGTCCAATATTGGTTTCAGGAGTAGAATTCAGTGACTCATCACTTGCATAAAATACCCAGTGCTCATCATCACAAGTACCCTCCTTAATCCCCATCACCCATCTAGCCCATCCTCCACCCAGCTCCCTCCATCAACCCTCAGTTTGTTCTCTATTGTTAAGAGTCTCTTATTGTTTGTTTCCCTCTCTCTCTTCTTTTTCCCTTTCCCATATGTTCATCTGTTTTGTTTACTAAATTCCACATATGAGTGAAATCATATGGTATTTGTCTTTCTCTGACTGACTTATGTTGCTTAGTATAATATACTTTAGCTCCATCCATGTCATTGCAAATGGCAAGATTTCATTCTTTTTGATGGCTGAGTAGTATTCCATTATATATACATATATATTTACATATATATGTATACCACATCTTCTTTTTTTTAATTTTATTTATTTATTTGACAGAGAGAGACACAGCGAGAGAGGGAATACAAGCAGGGGGAGTGGGAGAGGGAGAAGCAGGCTTCCCGCTGAGCAGGGTGCCCGATGCAGGGCTCGATCCCAGGACCCTGGGATACTGACCTGAGCCGAAGGCAGACGCTTAACAACTGAGCCACCCAGGCTCCCCTATACCACATCTTCTTTATCCATTCATCAGTTGATGGACATTTGGGCTATTTTTATAGTTTGGCTGTTGTTGATAATGCTGCTGTAAACATCAGGGTGCATGTACCTCTTCGAATCTCTATTTTTGTATCCTTTGGGTAAATATCTAGTACCCAAAGGATACAAAAATAGAACTACATTATCTTTCATTTTCACCAAAAGGTTCCACTTGTCTTTAACCAAGCAGCAGGCTCATGAATTTTTATGGGATTTATCTTCTACCTGCTAAAATGCACATCTTACTGAGGCATCTAAGATACCTGCTCTTACTACTCACCAAGTCCAGTCAAGATGATGTTATCAATGTGGTGGGCCACCATGATGTTCTCTGGAATGTCCAAATGATCAGGGACATGGTGGACAATACTTGACAAAGAGCAAGAGGGGTAGCATAACCCTGAGGCAAGATGGTAAAGGTGTATTGTTGTTCTTACCAGCTACTGCTTCTGACTGAATTTGCTAATTGATAAAGAAGAAAAAGCATTTGTGAAATCATTAGCTGTATAATAAGTGCTAGGGACTCCATTACATTTTTCCAGGAAATATATCCACATCTAAAACATCAATTGCAATTAATATACCACTTCATTAACTTAACAATAATTCCTGTCATTCTGTAAATGGAGTCATTCTCTATCTGACCAAAAAAAGGTAGGTTAAAATGGAGAAGAATAGGAATCACCACCCCTGCATCTTTCAAGTCTTAGATGCTAGCATTAATCTTTGCAATTCCACCAGATACGTGACATTACTTTGGTTTACTATTTTGGTAAAAAGTGATGGTTCCGGGGTTTTCAACATGGCCCTTCCTCCCATAGAAGCCCTTACATTAAGTCAGGGAGCCAGTGAAGATATTCTCCCAGTTCTCTACTGTTAATGTCTTTTCCAACAATGCAACACCTGGGAAATAACCACATGGATGGGGGAGCAGGCTCTCTAGGCCTATTCTGAGACTGACTAGGACCCAAGCTCTATTTGCCACATTAGGCATACATAAACCTCCTATTATGACCAGTAGATCACAGTGAAATGTAAACTCAAAGCCAGTGTAATAACTTCTGAAAAGTTGGTATTACTGTTTTTTTTTTTCTCTTCCTGGTATATTGTCACTTAATTAAATGGTCATAGGTCCCTTTGGGGAAAGTGTGGAGAAAGATTTACAGTACATACTTATGGCAGTGGGAACTGCTTTTCCCTCAGATCAAAGGCTCTGGTTCTGTCAAGTGGCTTAGGTTTGTGAACTGGGTGAATGGTCTTTCTTTATCTCTTGTTGTGGCAACACAAGTCAGGATTATGCTCCTAAATCTACAATTTTTCTGATACTATAAATCAAGTAATATTTTGTTAGGCAGCCTATTTCAGTCCTAGAGGCACCACGATCAGTTAACTACCATCATAGAGCCTTATGTGTCTAAACGCTCTGATTGCCGCTGAACCAACCCTGCTGCCCATTATGGCAATTGCACCCATCATGCTGCCACTTGGCTACCATTTCTCTGAAATCCCATCATTTCCACTGAAACAGCACACCTATTTTAGTAGGCAGTATCTTCAGCCTATAGAGGACAGCCACCACAGAGCTTTTTAAGGATGCTTGTTCTTCCCTCCCCAGTGCATTTTTAAATTCCATGATGGACTATGTCCTGACACCTCCCAGGATACACAGGGGTAGGTTGCCTATAATAAATTCACTGCAATATTTACATCTCCCTAAGCTTTTTGATTCCTTCTTCCACATTATACCAGAGAAGTTCTGGCATCTTGACTCATTGGATATAGATTGTCTGCTTATAGTTTCATCTATCTAAACAAGCAAAATATTAGATCCATTTGCAGCCAGGTAAGCTAGCATACTAAATTCAGAAAGTTGGGTAAGTATATCCTTCTTGATAAATTAGCCTATATAAGTTCTAACAATTATTCAACTTTCAGTAACCCAGCGCAGGTCAAATCTGATCATTAGCTATGTCTGCCCTGTGATTATAAGAAATTACATTTTTTAAGGTTGCTGTAGAATCTCTCTGATTCTCTGAACATGCCTTGAGTTGGGAGTTAAATCACCATGCTTATAATTTTATTTCTGTTACTTCTCCAGGGCTATTAGAAATATCTAGCCCATTCCAGTCTTTGTTATATTTTATTTATACCATAATGGCTCAATGCAGTGGCCATTTGATCTCTTAAAGACTTGCCTTCAACCAGCAGTCATCCTAGGCAACCACACATAATAACTAAAGTGATCTGAATGTCATCACTTGCCACATGTGATCAGTACTCCATTAGTGGCTATGGGATCTTCCTGAACAATGCAAAAACTTCATAACTATCTCATTCCATTTGCCCCCTTCCAACCTTTTATGCCATATTATCATATTTTACTTTACATATTTCATAGACTCAAGACATCATTATTGCTATTGTTTTAAACAATTAATATTTTAAAAATTTACCCATACATTTATGTTTTTCAGTGCTTTTCATTCTTCCCTGAAGTTCTATGCTTTCATCTGAGATTATTTTCCTTTAGTCTGAAGAACTTGCTTTGGCATTTTTTGTAGCTCAGGTCTGCTGACAATAAATTTTCTTAGCTTTTAGTTGTATGAAATGTCTTTATTTCATCTTTATTTAATTTTCCTAACTTTAGTTCAGAACAGTTTTTAGACTTACAGAAATATTACACGGATAAGATAGAGTTCCCAAATACACCCCACGAAGTTGCCCATATTGTCAACATCTTATATTAGTATGGTACATTTGTTACAAATAATTCACAAACATTGATACATCATCGCCATGATTATTGATACATTATTATGAATTGAAATCTTATCCAGATCTCCATAGTTTTTACCTAATGTCCTTTTTCTGTTTAGGACCCCATCCGGGATCCCACATTCCACGTAGTCACAGTTCACCTTAGTCTCAACATGGTTCTGACAGTGCCATTCGGGTTTTTTTTTTTAATGTTGTTTTCACTAGTTTTTTCATTTATCACTTTCAAGATGTCATTTCCTTATCTTCTGGCATCTGTAGTTTTTGATGAAAAGTCTCCTCTTGTTCTGGTGGCAATAGTAGTCTGCCTAGGAGTGCTTGGGTGGGAGAGGGAGTGTATTGACAAGAAATGCTTCTGAAGTACTAGAAATGTTCTGTGTATTGATTTGGGTAACAGTTACATGGGGATATAATCATGTAGAGTTAATTGAGCTATACCTATATGATTTATGCACTATATGTATATTTCCAAAAAAGCATTAAAAATATCATTCAAAGACCAGTCTTGCTAATATAGTCTACCAACTTAGTTCCAGACCTCTCTCTATGACCAACAATAAGTATGAATAAATTGAAAAAGATATAATTATTTAAATAATTATTTTTTATGACTTATAAACTATTATTTTTATATGACCTAAGACAAACTGATAGGTTTTGTTTAATATAATCGTGATAAATAAATAACATACTCATGGTCATGGTAAATAAATAAATCAACTCTGGTGGTCAAGAAAGTTATTTTGTAAAACAAATTTGTGTTGAGTGCTAATGTCATTTGCTGTATGAATTAACCTTGTTAATCAATAGGGCAATAAATGCTCCAGCTAGACCACTCTCACATTCAATGTACTTTCATACTATATTGAAAAAATACAATCATTAGCAATGATAAACAACACATTCAAAAGACTATGATGTCAGATACAATGGAGTTTGAACCTGGTTCCATTTCTTGCTAGTCGTGGAACCTTTGTGACTAAGTTACTTAACCTCTCTGAACTTTAGTTGTCTTACCTATACAATGGAGGATAATAAAACACATCTCATAGAGTTGTGGTGATGAGGAAAATTATATAATACATGTAAAGTATGTGTTATATATACATCCAATAGATGCCCAATATGTGGTAACCATTAATAATAAGAAATATTACAATATCATCCATAAGATAATTTTGGATTATGCCATTTATTTCATGTATAATATTTTCCCACTATCTAAAATAGTTTGTTACTGTCCATTTTGGTTTTATAGATACTATCAGTAGTATCTATTCTGAAGCCAGCTAGCTGTGCTTCAGAATGAATTTCTGACATCACAACTTTTCCTTTCCCTTTGTTTAACATTCCCTAGGATAATGCTCACTTAGAATAGTCAGTGCAATGGCACAAATGCTGCTCATTAGTGCTAAGGAAGTTCTCTTGCAAATGCTTGTCTCTTGAGTTCATGGTGACAGGCTGGCCACAAGACACCCATCACAGTGAGAGGGCTCCATCCCATCTCTTTCTGTCAGATGAACAGCAGTGACTTATTTTTTATTTTTATTTTTTAAAGATTTTATTTATTTATTTGACAGAGAGAGACACAGTGAGAGAGGGAACACAAGCAAGGGGGAGTGGGAGAGGGAGAAGCAGGCTTCCTGCAGAGCAGAGAGCCCGATGCAGGGCTCGATCCCAGGACCCTGGAACCATGACCTGAGCTGAAGGCAGACACTTAACGACTGAGCCACCCAGGCGCCCCAAACAGCAGTGACTTATTAATAAGAGAGGAAAATGATAGTAGCCTTAGTGTATGGAAATTGTTACTCTTTAAGACATGCCCTCCAGATAATTCAGAATTGGACAGTGCCAGTTTTTGAAGAATTATATTAATATGAATATGAATTATATGAATCTGGAATTACATGAATTATATAAAACCAAATCTCAAGTACCAGCATGTTTTCTGGGTAAATAATCAATAAATTATGAATGTGCTGGGCACCTGAGGATGCAAAGGGTAGGCCTTGGCTCCTGCCCTTGGGGGATGTATGATTGAACAGCCAGCAGTATCAGATTAGAATGTGATTAAATTGCAGGTGTTCAGAGGAGGAGGTTGGGAGGTCCTAAGTGGGATCCAGCTGGAAATGATGGATGAATAGGATTTATATGGGTGAAAAGAAATTCCAGAGGAGAAGAATCACATAAGTACTACAAGGATAAAGAGTCAGGTTGAGGACAAATTGAGGAGGGAGGGTCTTTCATATAGAGATGTATTCTGTAGGAAAGGAGAGTTGGGAACCTTGCAGGCTTTATGACAACCCAATGGTGGTGAAGGGAGGGAGAGACAGAGCAGACATAGTGGATGGGACAGACAGTAGCGGTTGGTGGTCTAGATGCAAGGTCCCAGGTCCACACAAGGGACAGAGGAGAGAGAAGTTTCTAAAGAAGGGCCAACAGACCTCGATAACCAGTGGTTACAAAGATGTCTTTGTGGAGAGTGGGTGAGATTTGGAAGGAAGAGGGAAGGTGGAAAAGTAGAAGTCTCAGAAAATTCTCAGTGTTTAGATCTTCTTGGATGGAAGAATGACTTTACTATGTAGAGAGACATGAAAGTCAGGGAATAGATGGTGAGTTTGGCTCCAGAGTTTGTGAGTTTGTGACTTTCAGAACACTGTGTGCAGATGACCCACAGCCAGAGTTGGAATGGAGCAAAGTGATGTAAACAGGAGTTGTGATAACAGTTGTTGGTGTTTTGGAGTAACCTCTAGGCCTTAATGGTAGGTAAAGTTCTCCCTTCTCCCCCCACCCCCACAAACTTCTATATGCAAGTGAAGCCTCAGATAGACTCATGAACATTTATATCAAACAGTGAAGCAACCTGTTCCTGCAAGCTTGGAGAAACCCTGGTCTGTCTGTCCTTAGGCCTTCTGACAAGCACCCCGCCTGAAAGATTCTTCATGTAATGGATGCAAGGATATTCTGATGCCAGGAGCAAACAATCTTTTGGTCATATCAGGCAACAGTCACCCATTAAGTGTGTGTGTGCAGTGGGGGAATGGGCACAGGGTGAGCCCAGTGGTAAACCGAGGGTCAGCCAGAGAGCTTACTCTACCTCTTTCTGTAAGGGCAGAGCTCATAAAATCTCTCTAGCCAACCACGTATCATGTATGCCACCTTTTCACTGATTTAAAATGATTATTAACAGCCCTTGTACAAAATAACACTCCCTCTAATGCAGATGTAAATAACAACGTTAGAAGTGCTTGTTACACAGGCACACGGGGTGGGGGTGGGGAGGGTGTGGATTCTTCCCCTGCTAGCTAACCAGTGCCTAGGGTGTAGACTAAGCTTAACTCACACACACATGCACATCATACACAGAAGTGTTTTATTTTATTTTATTTTATTTTTAAAGATTGTATTTATTTATTTGACAGAGAGAGACACAGTGAAAGAGCACAAGCAGGGGGAGTGGGAGAGGGAGAAGCAGGCTTCCCGCCTAGCAGGGAGCCCGATGCGGGGCTCGATCCTAGGACCCTGGGATCATGACCTGAGCCGAAGGCAGACGCTTAACGACTGAGCCACCCAGGCGCCCCCAGAAGTATTTTAAAGAAAGTGACTGCACGGGAGACAGTCCCAAAGAGAGAAAAGCTGAAACCACAGAGCCACTCCCTCTGAGGGAGGGGGCTATCAGAAGGACACACTCATGAGATGAGAGCATTTCAAGGCAGTAAAGAGGGTCTTGTAGCAGCCAATGCATCAAAGAAAAGAGTTACTGGATTTGGTGATCAGGTTGGTGATTGGTGACCTTTGGGAGAATCGTTTGTGCAAGTTGCTGGGGCTGAGGCCAGAGCGCAGGGGTGAGTGTGAGACTGGGTGGCCAGCAAATGGGATCAACAGGTGTGAACCACCTCTTTGAGAAATTCCCACCCCAAGATGGATCATTCTTCTGGGACCGCTGAAGCATCACAATTGAACATAGAAAGCCATGCCAATGCCTGGGACCTCCATTTTAATGCTATTCTGAGGGGTTTCAGCAGCCAGGCTACTTTCTTAGGAGAGCCTTTCAGACATGGGTAACTCACCTTCTTTGGGCATGTCCATGCACCTCTCCTTTTACCAAATATTGGGCAGTGCTATGGAAAAGCTTCAAGATATAGGACTTCCGTTCTGCTGCAGCAATAACTAAGTCTCATTTACGTGTAGCGGTTTCCCTCTCTCCCTTCCTTGGGCAAAGGTATAGAGAGCCTCCAGGTGTCTGGGCTGAACAGCTGGCTCAGCAGAGGCTCTGTCTTCCAGGACACAAGTGAGTCAGGCATGAAAGGGAATGGTCCTGGCAAGGTCATCAGTACCAGGGGCATGGGGCAAGTGTTGTGGGAGCGTTGCCCGGGAAGGCTTCCTAGAGAAGATCTTGAAGGGCAGCTAGGAGTTTACAACCCAGTTAAGTAACAAAGCCCCCTAGAATTGATAAAAGGAATTTTTTTCTCAGATGGGAAAGAGAGCTGGGAATGTGAAGGTAGCAGAGCTGATATTCCACTTCTCATTCTCCATACATTAGACATGCCGTATGCATCTCTATTCAACGGTCTAAAGAGAAAATAAAAGCGTGCTTCTATGCACATGTCTCCAGTAGAGAGAATAGTTTTACATATGGGCATGAACTCCAAACAGAAAATAAATGACTCAAATCACATTAATAGTCATGTGGTCACAATCTGCTTGGGCCAGGAGCTGCATGCAGAGAAGAGATGTGACTTGCCCAAAAACCCAGCACTTGAATAAAATACAGACACACGGCAGAAAGCCAGGCCAACCCACTGTGCGAATGCAGGAAGTAGCAAGATCTCATACCCCGGCAGGCCTTGTCTTCCTGGAGGTCTGGGTCTGGCCAAACCCTCAAAAGTAGGAAAGTCATTTCTGCAATGCCTGGATCAAGGTGCAATGTGTATGTCTTCTCTAATCTTTTCTGATGACAGGCCTGGTGACCTTCAGTGGCACACAAAAACTTTTTAAGGGGAAAAAAAGTATAAAGTACAGAAGTCTAAACAATCCAGTTCCCAGGATTAGCAGACCATGTCCAGCCTTCACCTTGAATTCTTCATCTTGCTCAGTTTCCCATTAACACGAGACAAGGTATTAAAAAGGTCGGGGTTTTGAACCAGAGACCATGTGCTTGGTTTTCTTTATAGGTCTATCTTCGAGGCATAATTAAAAGCCTCACTTCACAAATTAATTTGCAGCTCACAAGGCCAAAAATAAATCTAAAAGTAATTTTCAGAAGAATGTTTTGTGGCCTGGAGAGGGGCACTCATGGTTTTAATGTGAAGCTACCTGTACCCAATCCCCTTTCAATAGCATGTCAGGGAACAAAGCCTTCCTGATAAGATCTGACAAGCGTATGTTCTAGAGGAAGCGGAGGGGAAGCTCTCTGTTCATATGACTAATTAGACGGACTTCATGCTGGGTTGCTCTTTTTTGATGCAGGTCCTGGTCCTAATTGTCAGTTTGCTCCTCAGGAAAGTAAGGTTGAGTTCAAATGCTTATGTGCCCTGTTTTCTTTTAGCATTCCTGACCTGAAACTGATGCGGGGTGACAGGGAACAGACGGGAAAGACTCCTTGTTGTACTCAGAGTTAACCTTTTCAAGTTCCCCACTAGGAAGACTGGACCACTAGGAGAAGCTTCCTGAAGCTGCGTTTATCAATTCATATGGCTACCTCTTGCTGGGAATTCTGCCCAGGACAGTGCCAGGCTCTGTGATGGGCAGCTAAGCCCAAGTGAGGAGACCAGGGATACTTATTGGCCAGGTCTACTCGGACAGTTCTCCAAAGGCCAAGGCAGTTATTGGCACAGACATGGCAGTGTGTTTGGGGATAATGCTGGTAAATGGGGTGTGAGAAATTGATTGCAATTCTTTACCCCACCCTATGGCCATGCCCTTTAGAATGTTCCTTCTATCAAGAGGTGGGGTCTGTTGCTCCAACCTTCAATCTAGGCTAGCCTTTTGACTTGTGTTGACAAATTGAATGCAGTGGAAATAAGTTGATGTTAGTTCCAACCCCAGATCTTAAGAGGCCTGAACACTTACACTCTTCTCTTGAGAAAATGCAATGTGCACAAGTGCAAAGACGAGAGATCATGTGAAACAAGGCTAAAACATCCCAGTTGAGGGAATCCTAGATCACTCCATGCCTACCTGACTCACCGCCTGACTGTGAAGCATGAGCAAGCCCAGCTGAGGTCAACCTAGTATGACCTGGGCCAGAAATACCACCCAACCAGCCTGTGAACTTATGAGCAAAAGGAAAACTTTATAGTTTTAAGTGATTAAACTTTGGGGTATATGTTAGTCCATATCCTTGGAGAAGCAGATGCCAAGTTGGAAATAGATGTCCAGGAGATTTATTGGATGAAATGCTGTTGAAGGATAAAGAGGAGAGAGACAGAGAAGGTAGGGAGATCCTTCAGATTGAGCCACAAGTCTGGCCTCTGTATAAGAAAGAGGGAAGGAAGGAGTGAGTAGGTAGAGTCCCAGGTTGCAGCACAGGGCTAAGGAAGTTCTGGCCAGCCTGATGGGGAGTCCTTGAGTCCACTATGAAAGGAGTAGGTCTGCATTAGTACCCCTACTGTGCTTCTCATTGGAAGTGCGGCCTCACTGCCTTCCAGGTGGATCCAGAAGGGCAGCAGCTGGGGCTATTACTCAGTTATACTCCCCCGCAGCAGGAGGTCTGAGCAGCATCGGGCAGTTTGTTATGCAGCAGAACTGGGACAATAGCTTACTCATACATGGGGCAAACAGGTTTCGATGCCTCTGGAGATTTTTGTTATGGCCTGAGCTTGACCGGTCTTTACCCTAAAAGTGTCTCTTTGACTCAAACTAGAAGAGAATCTTTTCCTTGAACAACATCAAAGTTTTAAAATGTTCTTGGCCAACAGTATCACCTAGATCTAGAATGTCCTGCAACAGACCTGACATTCCACCCCCAGAGGGCACTTTTTTGTTCATTACTTTGCCCAAGAAGGTGTCACATGGTGTCTACCCTGCCGGGAGGAGACAAAATCCTTGGCTAAAAGTCTTTAATTACCTAGATTTGAAATTGGCTTTGACCTGTGAGACAAAATTTATGGAATATTGTTGTCGATGGCAAATCCTTTATGTGTCTGTGTGGCCCAGATTGGCACACCTCATTATTATTGTTTTTATAAAGCAATTTAATTACTAAGCATTAGCAATCACTGTTATTAATTAGTTTTTTATAGAGATCTGGAAGAAGATACAACCTCAGATTCAATTAACATTTATGGGGCTCCTTCCATATGCTGGGCACTTTGCCAGGGACATATTTTATTGAATTCTCACGAAAATGATGGGAGGCTCTTATTATCACCATTTGTCTCAGCAGTTGTCCTACTGGTAAGTGGTAGAGCACAGGCTTGTAGTCAGGTCCTTTGACTCTGTAATTCATATACGCAACAACAAACATTCACTAAGCATCTAGAGTATTCCAGGATCTGTAACATTTGACAGTAATACAAACACAGTTCCTATCTCAAATTGTCCACAGATACCATACCAGACACATACCATATTTGTCTATACTCAATGAGATGCAACTATGACTGAGAAGCACTGGGCACTACAAGACCCTGAGAAATGGCACCTGTGATGGATGAATTGTGTCCTCCCCAAGGTCATATGTTGAAGTCCTAACTTAGTACTCAGATGTGACTGCATTTGGAGATAGGGCCTTTAAAGAGGTAGTTAAGGTAAAAGGAGGTCATAGAGTTGGGTCCTAATCCAACATGACTGGTGTCTTATAGGAAAAGGAGATTTTCCACAGACATGTGCATACATGCCAAGTGGCTTAGGTTTGTGAACTGGGTGGAAGTAGAAACAAGGAGAGAGGCCTCAGAAGAGACCAAACCTGCTGACACCTTGATCTCAGACTTCTAGCTTCAGAACTGTGAGAAAACAAATCTCTGTTGTTTAAGCCACCCAGCCTGTGGTATTTTGTTATAGTAGCCCTAGCAAACTAGGATAGCACTTAATCATACTGGGCAGGGTGTGGCGAGAAAGCAGTTACAGGAGCATCTCAGAGAGGCAGGAGTTGGGAGAGTGAGGGGAGAAACATGGCTTTTAGTTCCTGCCTGTCTATGGAGTCCTTGAATGACCTTCAACAAGTCACTTCTTCTGGGCATCAGATTTCTTATCTGTGAAATGAGGGGATAATCCTAGAAGACTGTTTCTCAAAATGTGTTTCATGGAACCCTGATCCCCTGAGACACTTCTCAGGAAAAGGGCAAGGAGGGTCTCCATGGTCAGGTACTTTGGGGAACACTATATGCTATATGCCTTCCTGGATATTCATAACACAAAGCTGCACATGGTAGTTCTGAGGAGTCCTGTAGGGGAAAAAGTCCCGTTTTATGTAGAATTCGCTTACCTTATTTAGCCACACAACTCCATTTTCACATCACACTCATTAATGCCAGTACTCTAAAGGACCCATATTGGATAACTCAGGCCCAAGTACCTCATCTCTTTATTTCCCAACTCCAATACTTAGTGACTTAAAAAACCAAAATGTTAAAACCCCCAGTATAAAATCTTCAGGGACGAGGGGTTAGACCTATGATTTAAACAAACCACTGATCCAGGGAACACCAGGGATAAATTGAAAGGAGATGACATTAACTGGGTTGATGTTCTCCTGCTTGATATTTTCTCTTCATTTCTAATATTTAAACTTAGTTCTTTTTTTTTTCTTGTCCTCTTTAGCAAAAAGTCACTGTACAGTGTTGAATAATGGTAGTGATAGTGGGAATCCTTGGCTTGCTTTTGACTTTAATGCAAACATTGTAGTGTTTCATTATTAATTTGATCCTTACTACGTTAAGGAAATATCTTCTTTTTATTTATAGTTTTTAAAGATTATTTAATAGAAAGTGCTATTGACTCTTAAGATCCTCTTTGACTTCTGTGAGGATAATCATATGATCTTTTAGTCTTTGATTATTAATAAATGCTATTCATTGGTAAATTTGCCCCTACATTCTTAGGTAATGGTAACTTGGTCATGATATAGTATGATACATTGATTGATTTGAGAATTTCAGCTGAATTAAATTATTGACTTTTGGCCAACTATAATTAGATGCATATATTATAAAAACACTTAAAACAAAATAGATTTGTGCTATTGAAAATTTCACCAAATTATGCCAGGGTGCTTTAGTTCCCTTACATAATGAAATTGCCCAACTCTGGTTCAAGGTGATATCAGGCAACTGTTAATCTATAAGAATACTCAGTAATGCATGCAAAGAATTTGATGAAATATGGCCAGTCTACAGAGAGGGTCTTCTAAAGAAAATTCTATTGTGTAAATCTCACTTTATATATATTAGTTGTAGCAAAAACAAATATTATAGAAAGAGTTGTTTATTTAAGGTCAAATTATAAAATAAGACAATGAAAATAGTATTTTAAAAAAGATAATTGGCAATTATTTTTGCAAGTTCTCCTTTAATAACCCCACTTAATAAAATATTGATATATAAAATTCTTTTTCTGATACTCAGTTACAGTTCTAGCTGTGAAAACACCACATCTGATCTCTATTAACAAATACACTTACCTGTTTTTTGTCACAAGATCCTAACTGAAAAATATGGTATTTTATCTAAACCTTTCTTCAAATCGACTTTTAGTATATTTTTTTAAATTAAAAAAAATTTTTTTAAAGATTTTATTTATTTATTTGGCAGAGAGAGAGCAGGAGAGCACAAGCAGTGGGAGTGGCAGAGGGAGAGGGAGAAGCAGGCCCTTGTTGAGCAGGGAACCCAATGCAGGGCTCAATCCCAGGACCTTGGGATCATGACCTGAGCCAAAGGCAGTCGCTTAACCAACTGAGCCACCCAGGTGCCCCAACTTTTAGAATATTTAAACAACAAAGCTGGACTACTTGTTTTTTTTTTTTTTTTTTTTTTTAAAGATTTATTTATTTATTTGAGAGAGTGAGAATGAGAGAGAGTACATGAGAGGGGGGAGGGTCAGAGGGAGAAGCAGGCTCCTAGCTGAGCAGGGAGCCTGATGCGGGACTCGATCCCGGGACTGCAGGATCATGACCTGAGCCGAAGGCAGTCGTCCAACCAACTGAGCCACCCAGGCGCCCAAAGCTGGACTACTTGTTATGATAAAGTGGAAAACATCATCAGGACTGATATTCTCTATCTCATCTTGATATTCTCTATCTCTCATTTTACATCTCATACTGTAAAACAAAACAAAGAAAATAAGACACCAAAGGAAATGACATCGGGCTGATTTATTTGGTAGTTAACCAGTTTGTTTCAAATTTATTATTGATTTAAATGCTTATTCAAATCTTGATAGCTAAGTCAGATACATATCAATAACAGATTATTCCTTTATGCTCATGTCAGCAATGTTTCCCAACCATGGAGAAAATCGGACTTTGGAGATCTTCAGAAAAACACACATATATTAAGTCCACTAAGATCATTAGCCTCTTAATCTCTCTTATGACCGTAGCAATAACCATGAAGCTCAGCCTTTATGAGAGAACTGCTACTGAAGCCATATGGTTGTTCCAGTCCCAGGGATTCAGGGATTCTTGGACAACTTTTTTGCTAAATGAGGAGTATGACACAATGGATTATGGAACGTTAGGGCTAGCAGGGCCCCTGATTTGCTGTTGATGGCTCAGTCAGCTTTTTTTTTTTTTAAAGATTTTATTTATTTATTTGAGACAGAGAAAATGAGAGACAGAGCATGAGAGGGAGGAGGGTCAGAGGGAGAAGCAGACTCCCTGCCGAGCAGGGAGCCCGATGCGGGACTCGATCCCGGGACTCCAGGATCATGACCTGAGCCAAAGGCAGTCGCTTAACCAACTGAGCCACCCAGGCGCCCGTCAGTCAGCTTTAATCACATGCATTCCCTTACTTTTTTGGACATTACTAGAAGTGCTAAAGACAAATGTCGTGTCAAGAAGTGGAAGGAAAGTCTCAGATAATAGCAGAGTGGTAAAACACCTTCTCTTATGTGCAGACCATGTCTGTGAACCCAAGCTAGGGATATTCTCCTATTTGAGAATCACAGAACGCGAGAACTGGGTGTGAACTTAGAGATTCTATTGTTCCACTACCTCATTTTATGTTTCATTCTAAAGTGAGTGCCAGAGTATTTGAATGATGTGCTTTCTCACCAGGACAGACTGCCCAGGTGCTCATCCATCTCATTACTTCCACTGCATTTACTAAACCTGTGGTTAGATTAGAGTTATGATACTACTCATGAGATATGGGCATAAGTGGTGTGTGCTATTCTGAGCTGGGCACAATCCTCTTCTGTCACTCACTAGGTGAATGCAAAGGATCCTATGGGAGACTCAGGAAATCCTAGAAAATGGAAGCACAACAAGATGAAAAGAACTGGCATCCCTAAACTATTACATCAAAGACTGGACACCTGATTGGACCATGACATGGGTGAAACTACAGCATTAGACTACTACTATCTTGGGAGTTAATTTGTTACAGAAGCTATTGAAGTTATTCTGACTAATACACTGCTGGTGTAATTTGGTGGTGACAAAGCTGAACACAGGATTTCTACTACCCTGTTTGTGCTCTCAGTTACATATCCTTCTTTAGGCAGAAATTGTCTCCAGACCACAAGGAATGCTTTTATTGTTGAATAAGAGATGAAAAGTTTAACTTCTGCAAAGCTGCACTGACAGGTGTGGATGTGGTCCCACTTAAGAGTTCTCAGTTTCTCTCGCAGTAGCGTGTATTTTTATTCTTTTAGATACAGCTGATGGATGGTTGAGCAATTGTTCAAAGTGCAATAAGCTGTGTTTTTGGTTGCTTAGAAGATGTGGAGGAACTTAGCAATGTTTAGGCACCTCTGGAAATTTCTCGGGAGTCAAGGGATATGACTCAGTCTGCTTGGGGAAAATGGTCTCATCTGTTTTTAGTGATTCCTCTTATTCTTATCATTAGCTTAGAAAATGACTAAGAAGGCCATAGGTGGGGAATTTTCCACTTGATTCTCTGGCCTGTTGATTGAAAGTTGAAGTCATATTAAGCTGTGGATGGCCTGTCTCCACAAATTCACAAATGAGCCCCAGAATTATCTTACTTTCATGCTTATTGGGAGGTGGAGTGAATGTGGTAGCTACTTCTAGCCACTGTGGTAGACTCATGGATATACCCCACTGTGCCAGAAAGGATAAATTCTGTTTCCTATTTCCTATTTGGGAATATTCAAATTATTTTTTCTTTTTTGAAGATTTATTTATTCACTTTGAGAGAGAGAGAGAGAGAGACTGAGAGGGAGTGCACCTGAGTAGGGGGAGCAGAGGGAGAGGAAGAGCTCTTTAGTGATATTTCTTGTGGGGGTTTTTTGGTCCCTGTTATTTCTTTCTGATGGACTTAAAATTTTTTCAGACTATGATGAAGGTACTTTACTTTTAGTCTTTTCATATCACTTATTTTTAACTTTCTTAGAAAAATAGAAATTTTTAGAAAGAACAACATTCTTGATGAACACTTTTAACTTGAGCTGACCAATTGACATGTTGTCTGGTTCTCAGATTGGCTTCCTTTGGAGGCTACAGTATAATTTTCAGGGGGAACTAGGAAACAATTTGACCTAAACATCTATTTGAAGAAGTTAGAAAAAGAACAGCAAAATAAACTGAAATAAAGTGGAAGAAAAGAAATAAAGTTGAGAACAGAAATTAATAAAATAAAAAACACAGATTCAATAGAGCAGATCAACAAAACCAAAAGTTTGGTTTTTTTGAAGACTATTAAAATTGATCAAGAAATCAGGGGCACCTGGCTGGCTCAGTTGGTAGAACATGCAACTCTTGATCTTGGGTTCATGACTTCAAGCCCTGTGCTGGGTGTAGAAATTACTTAAATAAATAAACTTAAAAAAAAAATCAATTGACAGAACTGATCAAGAAAAACAAGAGAGGTCCCTCTTATTTTCTAATATAGTCATTTTAAGGCTATAATTTCCTCCTTAAAAACTCTTTTGGCTGCAGCCTACACTTTTTAAAATGTAGATTTTTTTTGTTAGCTTTATATTCAAACTTAATGTCTCATTCCAGTGTGATTTCTTCTTTGACCCACAGATTATTGAGGAGTATATTTTCTAATTTCCAAACATATGGGTATTTTCTAATTTTTAGGTTTATTTCATTGTGATCAGAGATCATTCTCCACATGATTTCAATCACTTGAAATTTGATAGGACTTTCTTTATGACCTAGTATATGTTGCCTCCCCCCTTCTTTTTACATTTCACTTGTGTTTGAAAGATGAAAGATGTGCATTTAGCCATGTTCTATATATGTCAGTGGGTTAGCATATATAATCGTGTTGTTCATATCTTCTCTTCCACATTCTTCCTTTGTCTGACACTAAGAATACAGAAGATTCTTGTAGATTTGTCTATTTCTCCTTTTAGCTCTGTCAAAATTTCTCTTTAGATTTTTTGAGGGCCTATTTTTAGATGTATACATGTTGGTGAACCAAACCTTTATCATTATATAGTGTATTTTTAATATGTAGTGACTTTTTTGACCTGAAGTCTACCTAGTTTAATATTAATATGGCTGCACCAGCTTTCATGTGGTTGTTGTTTTCATAGACTATATAAAAATATTATTTATGTTCTATGTATAATTATTTTTTACTTTCTACCTTTTTTGTTCCTTATATCTTAGGTGTTCATCTTATAAGCCATATATTGTTGTTGTAGTTGTTGTTGTTTTCTTAAACTCAGTCTGGGTTTTTTTTCTTCTTAAACCCAAATCTTTGTCTATTAATTGGAGTACTTCATCCATTTATGTAGTGAGAGGTATTATAATAGTGTAATAGGGCTAAATTTGTTTTAAAAAAAATTTAGACCCAATTTAGCAGCTTGGCTTTGGGGTTGTAGACAGTAAGACTTGTTTGTAGCCACTGGCTGGGAAACTCCTTTCTGTGTCTCTGGATGGTACCCAAACAAGTAATAAGAAATGGTCCTCTGAGGCATTCCTTTTTGTTTCTCAGAGTCCTGTTATCTGAGGGAGCACATGGGGTGGGAGGCAGGGCCAATGTGCCTGGCCAGCCAGCTCAGTCCCATCCACCTGGTTCCTTACACATAGCAAATGCCAGGGCTGATTGCCCTGATATCCAGGATGCCCTGAGGGGTGTTCCGTTCCTTCTCTGATCCCTGGTGACTGGGAGCAAAGTGGCCATGTGCAGATTCTCAACCTTCTGTACACAGTTGGAGCTGTGATGTGGGAGAGGAATATTTCTACTTTTGGTATTTATCTAAAGAGATTTTCCTTCTGAAGAATGACAACATTTTTCCCCCTCTATCCCAGATTGGAAAATCTGATGGCATGATTCCAGTGCTACCAAACTGTGAGTCTCTAGATAAGTCTTTTTTACCTTTATAGATCTTAGTTTCCATGTTTGAAAATGTAAAGGATTAGAAGTTCTATAAGACCTCTTGCAGCTCTTATATCCACCCAATCTACAATTTCTAAGTAAAAGAAATATGAAGGGTCTTCCTGGATTCTAAAAAAGAGACTAAGTGTACCCCCAAATCATAGGAAAAAGCTAAGTCTGAGATGATTTTCCCCAAAGAAACGAAACATAGGCAGTGAATTGCGGGCATTATGGCTTATTTCTATTTTGGGGGGTTGGGAGGGGAATGGGAAGGAGATTAAATAAAAAGAGAGAGTAAAAAGTTTCATGATTTTAAGTGAATTTGCTGAGAAATAATTTATAATGTCATTGCTTGCTCGTTTGTTTCATTTTTAACGTCCCCTCCCCTCTCCCATCTTAGCTCTTCTCCAAGGGCCAGGCTTTTATCACTGGGATCATTTGATAAAAGTCCTACTTTGTTGTGTGACATTGCAAAAAGGATCTGTGTACCCAGGAACATTCTCACCATTTCCAAAGTATCCAATTTTTGTCTCACTTGCTCTGTAGAAATGTTTCCCCCTGGGGTGTTCTTACTCACTTGAGTGCTTTAAGTCTACATTAATACACTTATTTAACTAGACCTTTAATCAATATTTCATGGGATGTATTGAGAAGACCCACTTAATCTCTTTTAGTGTCTGCAGGTGTAGGAGTGAGAGAAAGCACTGGCCCAAGAAGACGGGTATCATTTACACACAAATGAAGATGTTCCTATCGATCATAGGCTTGTTGGGATAATACTTGTGATGAATCATTTATAGGAAGGGGACAAGACATTTTATGTTTTACAGAATGGGACTTTTGGGTCCTTAAATATCTATCAGAGTCCCATTACTGAAGGAGTCAAGGATAACCATGGGATTCACTTCTTAGCAAGGAAAAAAACTAATATAAAAAAATGACTTGAATAGGCAGACCAGTTGGGGCCACAAAAGATTCTAATATTTGTAAATTGGGATACTCTGAAGAGATCTCAGAGTGTTATCATCCATAGACAAATAAGATTTGAGTGGGAAGTTTTGAGTGGCCTGTGGTAAGGTAATTTCTTTTTGGTGATGTTTATAATACAGTGGTAAGTCACTGGGACTTGGAGTCAGTGGGACTTGGCTCAAATTCTTGCTCCAACACTTATTATCTGTATGACTGTGGGCATTTTATTTTACTTAAATGTCACTTCCTCAGATGTAAAATGCTTGAGTAATAGCTCACTTTGTTAGGTACTTACTATGTGCAAGATACATACCTAATGTCTTAACATATATTATCTTTTATAATCCTCAAAATAGCCTTAATAGGGAGATACTATTGGTTACTGTAGCTATATAGTAAGTCTATAAAGTGGAATTTTTCAAGATAGTTTTAGTTGTTTTAGTTCCTTTGTATTTTCATATAAATTTTAGAATAAGCTTGCATATACCTACAGAAATCTTGCTGGGATTTTTGGCAGGAATTGCATTAAACCTATGAATCAGTTTGGGGAGAAATGACATCTTTACTGTATTAAGTCTTCCAATACATGAAAATGGTGTATCTATTTATTTAGATTTTTTATTTCTTTCATCAACTCTGTAATTTTCAGCATATGTATCTTACATTTTTTTAAAGATTTATATTAAGTATTTCATTTTTGGAGTGATTGTATATGACGTTGTGCTTTTAATTTCAGTTTTCATACATTCACCTGCTATAGAAATATGATTGGTTTTGTTTTTTGATCTTATATTCTGTGTAACCTTGTTAAAAATCAATTAGTTCTAGTATTTTTGTTTGGTTTTTTGTTTGTTTGTTTCCAGAGAATCCTTGGGATTTTCTACATAAGCAATCATGTTATAAAATAAGGGAAAGTTTTATTTCTTCCTTTCCAAACTCTATGCCTTTTATTTCCTTTTCTTGCCTTATTAAGCTGGATAAACCTTCCAGTATTATGTTGAATAAGAATGGTGAAAGCTGATATTCTGCTTTGTTTCATATTTTTGGGGAAAAGCATTCGGGTTTTCATCATTGTACTGTTGTATGATTTTTATAGACTATCAAGTTGAGGAAATTCTCTTCTGTTTCTAATTTTTTTATATACGTTTATTCCATATACATTTTGTGCACTTATACATTTATACTTGCTTGTATATTTACTTCTGTCACTATTTCCCCATGGAGAATTGAGTTACTCTGTTGTGTTTTCCTTTTAGATTGAAGGACTCCCCCTAATATTTCCTTTTTTTAAATTGGTAGTGTCTTTTATTTATTTTTTATTATTATGTTCAGTTAGCCAACATATAGTACATCATCAGTTTTTGATGTAGTGTTCAATGATTCATTAGTTGCATATAACACCCAGTGCTCATCACAACACATGCCCTCCTTAATACCCATCACCCGGTTACCCCATCCTCCCACTCCCCCTCCCTTTCGTAACCCTCAGTTTGTTTCCTGGAGTCCAGAGTCTCTCATGGTTTGTCTCCCTCTCTGATTTTTTCCCATTCAGTTTTCCCTCCCTTCGCCTGTTGTCCTCTGTGCTATTCCTTATGTTCCACATATGAATGAAGCAATATGGTAATTGTCTTTCTCTGCTTGACTTATTTCACTTAGCATAATCCCCTCCAGTTCCACCCATGTCGATGCAAATGGTAGGTATTCATCCTTCCTGATGCCTGAGTAATATTCCATTGTATGTATGAACCACATCTTCTTTATCCTTTCATCTGTTGAAGGACATCTCGGCTCCTTCCACTGTTTGGCTATTTTGGACATTGCTGCTATGAACATTGGGGTGCACGTGTCCCTTCTTTTCATCCCCCTAATATTACTTGTAGGGCTGGTGATAGCAGGGGATTCTCTCAGGTTTTGTTTATCTGGGATCTTCTGTTTCTAGTTTGCTGAGAGTTTTTATTATAAATGAATGTTGAATTTTGTCCAGTGCTTTTTTTGGCCTCAATTGATATGATCGTATGGTTTTTCTTATTTAATCTGTTAATATAATGAATCACACTGAATGTTTTCCAAAGTTGGTTTTCCAAGACTTGCTATTCCTGGAAAGAACCCCACTTGGTCATGCTGTATGTCCTGTTTATATATTACTAGATTTGATTTGTTAATATTTTCTTGAAAATTTTTGCATCATGTTCATGGGAGTTGTTGGTCATAATGTCTTTGTGTGATTCTGGTATTGAAATAACATTTTTAATATTACATTTTTGAGTTGGTATATAGAAAAGCTATTAATTTTTCCACTTTGTTCTAATATCCAGCCACATACTTAAAATTTTTTTAATTCTAATAATGTTTTAATTAGTTTCTTGTATATTCTAGGTAGACAATTGTAACTTCTGCTTAAAAAACCACTTTGGTCTCTCCCCTGTCCCAAATCAATACACTTTTTAGTTGTTCTTGTATCTGTGCATTATCTATCAAACCTGCATCAATTTTAGTAATTTATATTTTTATAAATTCACATATAGTATTTCCTAATAAATGTAACCACCTTCCTATGCATTCCTAAATTTTACATATTTTCTCTCTCTTTCTCTCTCCTTACTGATTAGATATGTCAGAATTTTAACTTTTTAAATTGTCTCAGTATCTTTAGTTGGGGTTTCTTAGGTTCCATATATAAGTGAAATCATTTAGTATTTGTCTTTCTCTGAGAACTTTAACTTTCTAATTGACCTTTAAAATAACAGCCTTTGATTTTATAATTACCTACTCCTCTCTGGTGGCTTGTATAATTTATATTTTATTAATTTATGTTCTTATTTTTAATTAATCTCTTCCTTAGTTTTTTTTTTTTTTTTTTAGCTTCATTCATTGAATGCTTGGTTTATTTATTTTAAAGCTGTTAATTTTTCTCTGAGTACTCTTTGGTCAAATTTTAAAGATATCAAACTGTAGTGTTTTCATTACCACTTATTGCTAGCTTATAATTTCAATTTTGTTTTCTTCTTCCTTCTTCTTTCCTGGCAAACACTGATGTTTTTTTCTGTCTTCATAATTTTACCTTTTCCAGAATGTTATATAGTTGGAATCATACAGTGTGAAGCCTTTTCAGATTGGCTTCTTTTATTTAGTAATATACATTTAAGCTTCCTCAATGTCTCATGATTTAGTAGTCCATTTCTTTTTAGCACTGAATAATATTCCATTGTCTGGATGTACCACAGTTTAGTTACCCATTCACCTACTGAAAGACATATTGGTTGCTTCTAAGTTTGGGCAATTATGAATAAAGCTGCTATAAACATCCATGTGTGGGTTTTTGTGTGAACAGTTTTCATCTCATTTGGGTATATGCCAGGAAGCATGACTGCTGGATCATATAGTAGGAGTATATTTAGTTTTGTAAGAGATGGCCAAACTGTTTTCCAAAGTGACCCTCAGTTTTTCAGTTTTTCACTGTACTATTTTGCATTCCCATCAGCAGTGAATGAGAGTTCCTGATGTTCTACATCCTTGCCAGCATTTGATTACTTCAGTGTTTTGGATTTTGGCCATTTAAATAGGTGTGTGGTGGTATCTCATTATTGTTTTAGTTTGCATTTACCTAATTGTATATGATACGGAACATCTTTTCATATGCTTATTTGTCATCTATATATCTTCTTTGGTGAGCATTATTTCATTACTCCAGTGACTGTTCTTAAATTTTTAGTGAACATCTTTAGAAATGTATTTATTACTTTCTTAAATTATAAAAGCAATACAAAGTTGCTATAAAAATTCCATTAGCATGAATTGTAAACAGTAAAAGTGAAAGTCCATTCATACCCCTGGAAAAGTTATTAACAAATATTACACTTTCAGATATATTGATGAAAAAATACACACATGGTTTTCTATACAAATACAATTATTTTACTTTCCCTGTGGGGAATTTTCCCACAAATTTCTGTTTAGTTGAAATTATATCTAATTTTAGTTCAAGACTGCTCAATTTTGTTTAATATTTTGCCTCAATATTTTATAACAATTGTATCAAGATCATAACCATAATAAAATCCTTTAGCCTTATATTTTAAATTATTTTTACTTATAACCAAGCTTTTTATTTCAAGCCTTCCTTTTTGCTCATTTTACTTTTTGTCTTGCTGAAGAATTTTCTTGCATAAATTTTTTGAAAATTGAAGATATATTTGCTTTTTTTTTTACCTTACACATTAGTGATAATGTTATTGTCTTCTAGAATTCTGTATTGTAAAAATAAAGTTGGATATTGCTCAAATGCCAGTTTCTTTGTAAGTAATCCCTTACTTTCATTTTAGAATGAGTTAACAGATTTTCTAGGATGTCTAGATAAGCATCTTTATTAATTATTTTTGCTTAGTGGTCAATAGTGAAGTCCCAAATCTTTGTTCATCTCAATAAAATTATCCTTGATTATTTCTTTTATTGTTTCTCATTTCTCCAGTCTGTTTTTCTTTCTTTTCTACTAAGTAGATGCTGGAACTTCTAAATATATACCCTAAGTCTTTTATGTCAGATTTTTCATTTCTTTGTTTATTGTTCTGTTTTATGGGACATTGCTTTATTTTCCAGATCTCTAATTTGGCCTTTGGATGGCCAAATTTTAATTGCTTCAATTTTTAGCATTTCTTTTGAGCAACTGCTTCTTATTTTTTGACTTCTACTTTAGAAATAACACCTAGTTCTAGTTCTTGTTTCACGAATCCTCCTGAAAGTTTTAGAGGATGTTAATTCAAATTTTAAAACTTCTCTTCCATTTTTCACATATTCCCTTTTCTTTAAAATTGGTCATTCTGCCTTTTTGTCTTTGCTCTTTATCACTCTTGGTTTTCTCAAATGTTTGATGATCTTTAATTGCTCATTTATATTTATAAATGAAATATTGGATGATGTGTGTTTGAAGTTGGTATAGATTTCCTTTTTTGTGTATATCCGTTTCCATAATAGTTTTCTCCCCAACTAAAAGGGATAACTGTAGACTGGGCCTGCTGATGGGCATGTTTCTCTTTAGAGTGGAGGACAGAGGCACAGTGGGGTCCCATAAGCTTGCCAAGGTGAGGAAGACTTTACCTTAGTACTAGAATACTTCAGTGTTTTCATTTCTGGGAGAGCTGCCTTTCTTCCCTACCCACTTTTCCCTGCATGGCTGTTATGTAGGACTGGAATTTCTTGGAGCTCTGTTCTACTTTTCTCTTTTTTCAAACTCAAAAATATTAGGACACCCTGTCCTCCCAGCCCCAAAAGGAAGATTTGCAACCAGGGGACGTGTTCTCAAGGCTTTGTCCTGGAGGCAAACACTATGACCAGCCTCCCAGTTCATATAGAGGGGTGGATGGGGACTACAGACCCAGGGACTCAGCAGGCGGTCCCTTACTTAATTGTCCTGAGAATTGCCCCATGGCCAGGGTCTCCTCTAGTTCTCTGAGTTTGAAGATTGAAGAGCTATTTTGGGGAAAAACTGCTTTCTTCTCTGCAGCAGGCTTTCCCCCCTCTGTTTTGTGTTGTAGTTTATTCTATTCTGGTTTCTCTATCATTCCGATCTTATTAGTTTTTTAATTTCTAGAAATTTTCCAAAATAGATGGTCTACTGGTAGTATCCTTTCCAGTTTCCCAGGTTGCTATAAATTTATTTTTATATTATATACTTTGTGTCATTTAAAATAGATTTTGGCAGAGAATGGGGACACATGTGTGTGCTTAGCTTGCCATATTAAACTAAAAGTCTTTACCTATTTTTGATTCACAGTTAAGGTTTTTACAGGCTAATCAAATGGAAGCTGCCGCCAGTATGTAGATTTTAGTTTAAATAATCTTTTAGTTTCTAAATGAAATCTCTAATCCACTCTCTAGGAGATTTCAGGAAAAAGAACTAGAATAAAGCCCTTTAAAAATTTTTTTCATGGAGTACTTAAAATAGCAGTGGACGAATAATGAAAGATAATCAAAATCTAAAACTGCACAGATCATTCAGGAAAATTTACACAAGGTGACTTTTCCCTAGCATTATAATATGACAAATTTTAACAGAGAGAAGTTGAAAGAATTGTACAACAAATACCCATATACTCACTTAGTTTTGACAATTACATTTAACCCTATTTGCTTTATCTTATATCTATCCATTCTCTATTCATCAATAA
Source organism: Leptonychotes weddellii (assembly GCF_054177405.1). Taxonomy (NCBI): domain Eukaryota; kingdom Metazoa; phylum Chordata; class Mammalia; order Carnivora; family Phocidae; genus Leptonychotes; species Leptonychotes weddellii. The sequence continues at coordinate 38,010,684 of NC_138380.1, read as the reverse complement.
AGTTTTCTTTTCTTCTTGATGTATCTCCAAAGAAGGTACAGTCAGCAGTGTACCTTAGAAGGTACTTTTTAAAATGACAATACGTTTTCTCTGATTTCCCTTCCTCTCCTTTTCTTTCTCTCTTTTTGTCATCATATTCGCATGACATTAAGAACTAACTTCCCTCTGGACATCAGGTCTTGGTCAGTTTGGTCGGCTAACTGAGTAGGTGTTTAGACACGCAAACCAGACTGATTGCTTTAAGGACCAGCAGAAAGTTCACCTCTTTGGTAAAGTCTTCCTTTATTGGGAAGGATTGGTAAGGATGGGTTGACAATCCTTTCTCCCGCGATCTTAGAGCACTTTGGGGCGATCTCTGCTAAGCTATTTAACAGATTGGTATTGTGATTCATTTTTTATAGGAATTGTCTCCCCTTTTGACTATCAAATCCTATAGATATATGTGTGTGTGTTTGTGTGTGGTTGTGGGAGACAGTAGGTTAGAGACTGTGTCTTATTTATCTCTGTGTCCAGGAGCTAAAATAGTTCCTAGAACATACTAAATTAATAAAACAGTAGATGAACAAATGAATCAAGGTTTGCCTGTTTGACTAGACAAATCAGTTAGAATTGTTTTTATGATCATTGCTTTTTTATTAGCTTAGTAGGTTAAACTAGTTTGCAACCCACACAATTGGTATGGCTTTGGTGTAGTTCTTAAAGAAGGTAAGAAGATGGCCCAAGTGAAGCTCCTTACATGGTCCCAGATTTAATATTTCAAAGTCAAGGATGGATATCACAGTGCAAAAATAGAATCCGTCAAGTTGTAATCTCAGATTCATGGACAAATCTAGTGCCATCTCTATTCTGCTTTGCTAGTGTCATCAGAAAATTTTCACATTCTTTTATTAAAAATAATAGGCAGCATACCATTGTGAAGAAATTACTTCTGGTTTTTACTTCTCATTTTTAGAAATTTTCCCATGGTTAATTTTAGTAACTGATCTAATGATACCGATCCTAACAGTGGAGTAAAACCTTGCATCTTGGTACAGCTTTTCTATATGCCAGACCTTCCTTTGAGCATAGATGATTCATGAACCATCCACAGCGAAGAAATGCAGGGCAGGTGTTAAATGGGAACCAACATTTATTGATGGACTATGACATGCTTGGCACTATACTAGGCAATTTATAGTGGTTGTTTTTTCTTTTTTTTCTGAAATGGCCTTTAATTGAGGGAAAATTGGATTCGTTGGCTGAAATCACTCAGTTGAACTATCTACTAGCTACTGATCATTGGTTGCTTGCTAATTTGAGGCTAAGAAGCCCCTCCTCCCCTTTCATGTTTATCTTCATGATTTAACACCATAATCAAGAGTAGTGTCAGGGAGCTTAGCCACCATACAAGGCCCACAGAGGATGCGGGCTCACATCAATATTCTGCTCAAAAATGAAAGGAGTTCAGAGGATTCCCTGGTGGACAAGACCTGGGGAAGACATCTTAGTCCCAGTTTTTGCTTTTGTTCAAGTCATAGATTTCCTGATCTTTAAGACAAAGGACACAGACACATTCCTTCTCTTTCTCCTCACTCTCCTCAAGTACGCCATAGCTCTCTTGCTTCTTGTTGGTAGCCTAGGAATTCATTTGACCAAATGAAATAAATGTGGCCTCGGAGGGGATTGAAGCGTGATTTACTGTGGGACAACTTTACAGTCCAGAAGCCTTCCTGAGCCCAATACACCTACAGGAACTGCTCCAGAAGCCTGTCCCTGTCTTGTGGCTTGCAGGAACTTCCCATGCACTATTGAGTGGCTGGGTTCCCCAGGATGCTACTTTAGGGCAGTCTGTGCTTGTGGGAGCAGATAAGAAGTGAGCTTAGAGGGGCCTTTTATCAGCTGCTATGTTCACAGAGGCCAGATGATCTTCAAGGAGTTGCTTAGAGATTTAAAGCACTGATGTGACAAGGATGCTTTGATTCCAATGTTCCAGCCATCTCCCTGCAGCCAGTGTTTATGTAAACTTGAAAAAACCTGCCACTACTGTTCATCGCCCTCATTTTTCAACCTTAATGATAATTACATTCCATGGACTAGGAAAGATTTAGCATCCTTCAAGTCTGGGTTGGATTCTTCCTCACATGTGGTGGTGGAGTGTTGTAGTCCAGCTTCTGGGGGCATGGGTGGAGCAGGCTGCAGGAGACAAGGGAGATTGGTCTCCAGTGGAGTTTTGAAATCAGTCCCTGGAAAGCTTTAATTTGTTTATTGATTATTATTGTATATGCAAAATTCTGACTTAAAAATTTGAAGTCTCTTTTTGCTTTAATGTATGAATCAAAATTCAAAAACCAGAATGTGGGGCTTTGTCACTGCACTCTGTGGAGACTGTGATCCCTTTTCCAGGCTCTCAGCCTCCTTAGTCCCCTTACTACCCTTTCTTCTCAAACTCAGATCCTATCTTCTCTCTTTTATGACCCTTCTTTCAATAGCAAAGATGGGGCTCTGAGAAGCAGAGAGAGACGTGTTCCATCAGTTCCAAACCCCAAATCAAGACAATAGGAAGGAACATTAAGAATTGAGACTGTTCCCCCAAATCAAAGGCATATGCTAGCCCTTTGGCTAGCTTTAGGTACCTCTTCCCTGCCCTCCACTTCTAAGAGACCTTAGATGTCCCTCTCATCATCATTTTTCTTCCTCAATCTATCTTTATTCCTATACCTATTGTCCTACAAAAGCAAAGGGAAAACAAATGACTTTGCATAGGGAATAGAGTTATGTGTGTGAATATAAGTTTTCTTCACTCCCTTTCCCTAATCAAGGCCTAAAGGATGGAGTTGGTGGGTACTAGTCAACCATATCTTGGGTCTTAACCATCCCAGCCACTTCTAGGGCAGTTCCTGATTTCCCTTTGGCACTTTTGATGCCACTAAGCCCTAGCCCTGGCATGGAGCCATGGTGAGCCCTGCCTTCAGTCTGATCTTTGGAATGGTGCCGAGGACTGTGAGCACAACCACCCAGATGAAAGGAATTCAGATCTTGTTCCTGGAATCCAGAGCAAGGATCCTGATGGAGCCTTTTCTTCCTCTCAAAGGCCCAGCCACTGGCAGACTTCTTTTCCATCTGTCCAGGAAAGCCGTCTTTCAACAAATACAGTTTTCAGAGCTTTTATCCTGCTCTTGCATCCAAGAGTTGGCCCAGAGCACAGCTCTTGGCTTTTCTCAAAACCGACTCTGCTTGGTATGAATTCCATAGGGTTTAGTATATGGATACTGTCATTTTTCAACTTGCCTATCTTAAGTAGAAATCCAGGGTCAGATGCAGGTTTTGTGAGGCTTGAAAGCTGGTACAATTTTTAAGGGCCCTCTTTAAGAAAAATTATATAATATTATAAAAACAAAATTAGGTATTCAACTTCCCCTTAGGCATATCACCAAAATGACCATGATATTTCAAAACCACCAACCTGATGAGAGGTGTGATAAAGTAGAAGATGGAGTGGAGAGAGACAACAGTCTTGCAAACTGGGTTAAAATGTCTTACTTTAGCCACTTACAAAGCAATCAAGCAACATATGACCATATGAGCACGTTACTGGTGATCGTCCAAGGCCTGGGAGAAAGCCTGTGCAAGTGAGGAGCTCTGCAGGGCACACTTCATTATCTTCACTGTAAATCTACCTCTATAGGAATGTTTTCCTCTTAAAAACATGAAAACACATCTTTCCCTTTCCCCAAACCACTTTATTTTATGTTTCCAAAAATATTTTTCAAGTGATCTTTGCACAACTTGACAATGAATCAAGAGCTTGAAAGCATTCATGTTTTATCCCAGTAATTCTACTTCTGGCAATCTGGTCTGTGGAAAAATATGTAGATTATGGAAGAGCTTTGTGCACAAAGATGTCTGCTGCAGCAGTATTGATGACAGCAAAACACTGAATAAGCTTTAATGACTAACAACATGGCAATGACTAAGGGAAATATAATACACTCACCTGCTGAAATATTATATCATTAATACCAATTTTTTTTTCAAAGTCCTTATAGTAACCTGGGAAAATGCTAATCTACTGTTATTAGAAATTAGCGGGCACATGAAAGTTACATAAACTGTAACATAAATAGCAATTGATAACATCACCTTTGAGTTTCTAGCCCCTTGAAAGTGTTCTTGCATTGTATGTATCTCTTTGGTGAAGAAAAGAAAGTTCTGAATCTTTTGGATCCTCAGAATTTCCAAAGTTGAGGACTAACACTGAGCACACTAGAAGAAAATCTCCTTTTTAAACAAATTCTCTATGCTGTGGGACCTCAAATTTAGACCTAAGCTTTCTGATAATCAACATGAAAATGGAAACCAGATCAGTTAATTCAATGTTAGTAACAGAACAATAAAACATTTTAGTATCAGGTATTCCTGATACTAAAACCAAAAAAAACTTCTTCAGAAAGAGAATGCAGTGTTGTTTAATGAACATCATCCTTGAAGGAGAGACCACACCACACTTGATGCCATTTTGGCTACTCTCCCCTCATAGGCTGAGCCAGGGACATTGCACACAATAAAGGATGCTTCAACAAGAGTGGTTCTATAGGGGTAGGTGGGGGCAAGGGAGCTATATAATAATGCTCAAATACTTTCTTTAGTGAGATGACTTAATTCAAGGATAACTTAAAGAATATCCAGAAGAATAAATACAGTGCATATTCTTTATGCAGTAGTCCATCAATACTGTTTCTTTCAGTCAGCCTTTGATAGAGGTTAAGACACTGCTTTAGTATAGTAATCCTGTTTATCTCCACAATTCTCTGTAGGTATGCAAAATGGGTAAATTAACTAATTAAAGAAGGGAGGTAAAGGGACACAGCAGTTCAGATTTCCAACCCTTAGCCCAGAATTTTGCACCATGAATATTAGTGAAATCAGGTAGGGTCTTGTGTCCATTACCTTCTTTATCCCGCGAGGCCTCTGTAAGTCTGCAAGTAAGCTGCTGGAGCAGGCCAGTGACTGTGTGGCATACAGAGCAAGTTCCTTCTCTCTCAGACTCTGAGCATGAGAATGCATTTGCCTATGGATGAAAAATACAAGTTAAAAAATTCAATAGGATTTTTACGATGGTACCTCTTCCCTATATGTAATCCTGGTGAAAAAAAGGAAAAGAAAAGAAAAAACAAAGCCAAGTGTGAGTGCACTTAATTCCTGCTATATGCAACATCAAAACTGGCTTGTCCCTCTTCTCCCCCATCCCAGGTGGTAGGAATAAGCCAAGTCAGAGAAATGGTGTGCTTCTGAGTGATAGTCCAACAATGTCCTGCCTTTCTCAGCCAGTTTCCAAGAGAGTCATAGCAAAAACAAACATGCAGAGAGAGCCGGACTCTTTGTTTATGGTGTTGATTTCTTCAAGGAAAGGACAGGTCTGATGGGCTAGCTGCAAATATGGCACATGGCCCAGGAAGCCATGAATGAGTAGCCATCTCTATCTCAGTAGCCCTGAGCTTTGTTCTGGGGGCTATGAACAAAAACGCCCTCCGTTCTGTTCGTTAAGGCATCCAACACTTATTATGGGTGTAGGCTTATTTTTGTCTTGTTTTGGGGTAATTCCCACTCCCTGCCAAACCTCATTGTTATAGTGTCCCATCTGTGAAGTATGAGTTACTGTCATTAACTGGGGCCTCGTTTGTGTTAACTTCTCATGGAGCCACTGAATAAATATATCACGAAGGAGTTAGGGCTAACTGGAGAGAACTAATCTGTACTTTCAGTGTAGATTTCTGTGCCAACTACCACCTTACAGATTTTTGTATTAAGTGCAGCAGGGAGCAGATTTCATTTCCCTAGGGACAGGACCTCATTCCATGACTTGGGTCTTTCGGGGCATTTCCCCACAAGCACAGCCCTTTCTATCTCTCTACACACAAGTACACACATCAGTACACTTGCTAGACACTCAGGTCTTTCCTCCTGACTAGGGCTTTTCAACATAACCCTTCACTCCCACCCCATCTTCATTTTTCCTGACAAGAGTCCAGGTCCCTGACCACACCCCCAAACTAACTGTCTCTTGTGACCCCAACCACTTTTGGAGTTCTACTTCCAACTCATTTATCTGAGAAATAAACACAGTGTTTAGCTACTGGTGGATAATGATGGTTTAGGAAAGTGCTTCTCAAATTTTATTATATACAAAGGTCACTTAGGATGTTTGTTTTAAAAAGGTAAATTTCTAGGCTTTTGTCCACAGCGATTCTGATTCTGTAAATCTATTCCTTACTTTGTTTGTTGTTGATTTAAATCAAAATAACGGAAGTATACAGTTTAAAAATTGAATAATATGGAGGTGCTCTGCTTGCAATAATACCAGTCTAGATTTAGAATGACCCTATCACTGAGGACAGCTAGAAAAAAAACTGGGCAAATGTTAAAAAAAATAATTTGAAGGCTTCAGTGGAGAATTACAGAGCCAGATACTAGAGGAAGGAAACTCAGAGAGGTGACTGGTCCCTAGAAGTATTTTGCAGATCCAGAGAGGTAGCTAAAAGTTGTCAAACTTAGAACTTTTGACAGAGTCATAGGGCTAGGGGGACAAAATTGGAGTTTAGCACCTACCAAAAAAGCTTTAAGATGAGAGCTGGAGGGAGTATATGTAAGGAGAATGACAGAGAGCAGACCAGGTTCAAACAACCTCAATCCTTGATTGGATGAAAATGATTGCGGGGGGCGGGGGGGCACGTAGATTTCCCCAGTACAGCCAAGTACCAGAAGCAAACAAAATATCCTTTCTGGAAGAAGTAGCATCATTTTAGACTAAAGTGCCTTTATAGTTTTTCATTTACAATGTCCATCATACAATAAGAAACAACCAGGCATATCTGAACACTACAAATGAAAACTAAGAAAAATAATAATAGAAACAAAGCCACATGATATGCAGATAATAAAATTATCAGATATAAAATTTATATCTAAGACACATAAGCTAATATGTTCAAGGAAGTCAAAGACAAGATTAAACATTTTGAAGATAACTGAAATAGTACTGAGAGATCTGATGACTACTAAAGAAATTGAACCCGTAATTTAAACTATTCCAAAAATAAAATTGAAGAATTTTATCACATATTTAAAATAAGACCAATCAACCCAGACATTTCCAGTGAAGAGAAAAAGAGGCAACATTTTCCAAGTCATTTTATGAGGCCAGTATTACCTCAATACCAAATCAGACAAAACAGTACAAAAAAGAAAATTATAGGTCAATCTCACTCTAGAAAATGGATGTAAAATTTAAAAATAGGTGCTAACTAAATATTAGCAAACTGAACCAAGTATAAAGGATAATACATTCCAATGAAATTGGATTTGTTCCAGGAATGCCAAAATAATTTTATCATTCCAAAATCAATTAATAGAATAAAAGAGGAAAGCCTTATGATTATTTCAACAAGTATAGGGAAAAAAGCATTTTAAAAGTTCACTGCCCTTTCATGATAAACAACAACAAAACACACATGTAAATCCTCTTAGCAACCTAAGAATAGAGGGAATCTTCCTTAGTCTGATAAATGGTATCTAAAAATTGCAGCAACATCATACTTAATGGGAAGGTGTTAAAATTTTCTCCTTTGAGATTGGAAAGGAGAAAAAAAAATGCTGCTATTCTCACCTCTATACAACATTGGTCTAGATGTTCAAGCTGGTGTAATAGCAAGAAAGAGAAATAAAAGGTGAAATTATTTAAAACTGCCATTACTGAGGAGGAGATAAGATGGTGGAGGAGTAGGGGGACCCTAAGCTTGCTTCATCCTTCAAACACATCTAGGTAAATATCAAATCATTTTGAACACCCAAGAAATCTATTTGAGGACTGAGATAACAAAACTGCACATCTACAGGTAGAAAAACGACCACCTCATGGAAAGTAGAAGCCTTGGAGAGTTGATCTGGGGGAGAGAAGAGCTGCAGGTGCTGGGGAGGGGAGGGAGCCCTGATTATGGAGAGAGGAGTGAAAAAGAAAAGAGAGAGAGAGAGTGAAAGCACTCACAGTGGATTGCACAAGAAAAACTCTTCCCTAAAACCATTGACTGGGAAAAGGAGAAAGACTGACTACCACAAGTTTTTATAAGCAGCAGAGCATAGGCTGAAGTTTTGGAGATCTGAGCCATTGCCAGCATTGAGACTGGCAGGCTTGGCGGTGCTCTGGTGGGGAAGGAGGGCAGAGACCTGGAATCAGGCAGCACAGTCTTGAGGATCCCCTGGGTCTCATAGGGAGAAGCAGTTCCTCTGCTTGGAGAGCCTTAGGGAATGGTGGCATGACCTCTCTGGGGACAAGAGAACTGGTGGCACCAACATGCTGCCCTATTCACCAGCATAGGAACAGAGACACCTGTTCAGCATAGGCTGAAGCCTGCAAACCTTGGTGCTAGCTGTCTGCTGCACCTTACCATAAACTCCAAACCACGACGTCGTCATGCAACCAAATTCTAGGACAAACCAGCACCGCCCACAGCACAGAGAGACCTTCCCCCTGGGGATCAATGCAGGTCCATGCCATGGGGATCTCTAAAACATGGAGTTTTGAAACCCAGCCCCATGCCGGAGATAAAACACAGGAGTACTGTGCCACCTGGCAGGTGGACAGCTCAGACACAGGCAGGATAAAGGCAGAGATCTGGCAGCAGCTGAGGACACAAGAAAGGTGATTGTTTCCTCTTCTGTGAGGGCTTCCTCAAGAGTGTTGGTCACAAACTCCCTTCTCCTGATCCAGAGAGCTGCAGGGCACCATTTCCCCCCCACGCATCAGCACTGACTGACTTCACTGAGCAAAACAGCACCACCCAGTGGAGGCCGGAGCCACTTACACCAAGCCCCACCCCCCTGCACCCTGCAGGGCAAGTCTTCCTGAGAAGCAGAGCAGTAGGCCCAGCCCCCAGAAGACCAGCGCAAACTCCTCACCCACCAAGTCTACTGATCATAGAGAGCAGTAAAGCTTCAGCTCTAGGGGAAATAGGATCTAGGTGTTGTTGGTGGTGGTGTTGGTGTTGTTGCTTGATCTAGCTTCTTTTAATAAGCAGACCAAAGCACACCTAGGATCTAGCTTCCTTTTTTTTGGTGGTGGTGGTGGGGGAACCTCTTCTTAATATAGCCATTACTCTTAGGAGCGGGAATACAACAGGCTTTCTTAACAATCACACACACAAAAACTAGTGACCCAGACAAAATGACAAGATGGAAGAATTCATCCCAAAAGAAAGAACAGGAAGAAGTCATGGCCAGGGATTTAATCAATCCAGATACAAGTAAGATGTCTGAACCAGAATGTAAAACAATAACCATAAGGATACTAACTGGGCTTGAGAATAGCATAGAAGACACCAGAGAATCCCTTACTGCAGAGATAAAAGAACTAAAAACTAGTCGGGCCAAAATAAAAAAATGCTATAACTGAGATGCAATACTGAATAGATGCGGTGATAAAGAGGATGAACAAAGCAGAGGAAGGAATCAGTGATACAGAAGATAAAATTAAGGAAAATAATGAAGCTGGAAAAAAAGAGGGAAAGAAAGGTATTGGATCATGAATGTAGACTAAGGGAACTCAGCGACTCCTTAAAGTATAATAACATTCATATCATAGGAGTCCCAGAACAAGAAGAGAAAGAAAAAGAAGCAGAAGGCTTATCTGAGCAGATTATAGCTGAAAACTTCCCTAATCTGGGGGAGGAAACAGACACTGAAATCCAAGAAGCCCAGAGAACTCTCATTAAATTCAACAAAAGCTGGCTACCACCGAGACATATCATAGTTAAATTCACAAAATACACAGACAAGGAAAGAATCCTGAAAGCAGGAAGGGGAAAAAGGTCCTTAACCTACAAGGGAAGACGGATCAGGTTTGCAGTAGCTCTATCTACAGAAACTTGACAAGCCAGAAGAAAGTGGCATGATCTATTCAGCATGATATATTCAACATGGCATGATATATTCAACATTCAACAATGGAAAAAATATGCAGCCAAGAATACTTTATCCAGCAAGGCTGTCATTCAGAATAGAAGGAGAGATAAAGAGTTTCCCAAACAAACAAAAATTAAAAGACTGAGATTCTACCATGCATATTTTCAGACCACAACACTATGAAACTTGAAGTCAACCACAAGAAAAAATTTGGAAAGACCACAAATACATGGAGGTTAAAGAACATCCTACTAAAGAATGAATGGGTTAACCAGGAAATTAAAGAAGAAATAAAAGAAATACAAAGAATCAAATGAAAATGAAAACATGACAGTCCAAAACCTTTGGGATGTAGCAAAGGCATGTCCTAAAGAGGGAAGTATATTACAGTACAGGCCTACCCCAAGAAGCAAGAAAAGCCTCAATACACAACCTAACCTTTTACCATAAAGACCTATAAAAGGAACAGCAAATAAAGCCTAAAGCCAGCAGCAGAAGAAGGGAAATGAAGATTAGAGGAGAAATAAATGATATAGAAACAAACAAACAAAAACAGTAGAACAGATCAACAGAACTAAGGGCTGGTTCTTTGAAAGAATTAACAAAATCGATAAACCCCTAACCAGATTTACCAAAAGAAAAGAGAAAGGATGCAAATAAATAAAATCATGAATGAAAGAGGAGAGAGCACAGCCAACACCACAGAAATACAAACAATTGTAAGAGAATATTATGAAAAATTATATGCCAACAAATTGGGCAATCTGGAAGAAATGGGCAAATTCCTAGAAACATACAAACTACCAAAACTGAAACAGGAAGAAATAGAAATTTTGAACAGACCCATAACCAGCAAAGAAATTGAAACAGTAATCAAAAATCCTCCCCCCCACCAAAAAAAAAAATCTCCCAACAAAGAGAAGTCCAGGGCCAGATGACTTCCCAGGGGAACTCTACCAGAGTTAAAGAAGAGTTAATAGCTATACCTCTCAAACTTTTCTAAAAAATTGAAGTGGAAGGAAAACCTTCTATGAGGCCAGCATTACCTTGATTCCAAAACCAGACAAAATCCCAAAAAAGGGAGGATTACAGACCAATATCTCTGATAAACATGGATGTAAAAATTCTCAACAAGATACAAGTTGATTCCAACAGTATATTAAAAGAATTATTCACCATGATCAAGTGGGATTTACACCTGGGCTTCAGGGGTAGTTCAATGTTTACCAATCACTCAGTGTGATATACCACATTAACAAAAGAAAGGATAAGAGCTGTACAATTCTCAACAGATGCAGAAAAAGCATTTGACAAAATATAGCATCTATTCTTCACAAAAACCCTCAACAAAGTAGGGATATATGGAACATAACTAAACATCATAAAAGCCATATACAAAAGACCTGCAGCTTTTTCCCTTAATGGGGAAAAACTGAGAGCTTCTCCTCTATGTTCAGGAACAAGACAAAGATGTCCACTCTCACCATTCCTATTTAACATAGTACTGGAAGTCTTAACCTCAGCAATCAGAAAACAAAAAGAAATAAAAGGCATCCAAATTGGCAAGGAAGAAGTCAAACTTTCACTATTTACAGCTGACATGATACTCTTTGTAGAAAACCCAAAAGACTCCATCAAAAATTTGCCAGAACTAATACATGAATTCAGCAAAGTCGCAAGATATAAAATCAATGTACAGAAATCTGTTGCATTTCCATATACCAATAATGAAGCAGCAGAAAAAGAAATCAATCCCATTTGCAATTGCACCAAAAACAATAAAATACCAGGGAATAAACCTAACCAAAGAAGTAAAAGATCTATACTCTGAAAACTATAGAATATTTATGAAAGAAATTGAAGATGACACAAAGAAATGGGGAAAAATTCCATTCTCATGGATTGGAAGAACATTGTTAAAATGTCTATAAGGATCCGAAGGGGTATGTGCACCCCGATGTTTATAGCAGCAATGTCCACAATAGCCAAACTGTGGAAAGAACCAAGATGCCCATCGACAGATGAATGGATAAAGAAGATGTGGTATATATATACAATGGAATATTATGTAGCCATAAGAAGGAATGAAATCTTGCCATTTGCAATGACATGGATGGAACTGGAGGGTATTATGCTGAGTGAAATAAGTCAATCAGAGAAAGACATGTATTATATGACCTCACTGATATGAGGAATTCTTAATCTCAGGAAATAAACTGAGGGTTGCTGGAGTGGTGGGGGGT